>NC_092209.1:8793966-8875856 GCF_043381705.1 Parasteatoda tepidariorum
TTTTTTTTTTTTTTTTTTTTTTTTTTTTTTTTTTTTTTTTTTTTTTTTTTTTTTTTTTGTTATAGAGTGTAGAATGAGAATAAAAACATGGAAAAGTTTCACGAAAAGTGGAATTTTATAAAATAACTGCAATAGATGTTAGAACTATTTAACTCTAATCTCTGATTACTGTTAAGGACAATTCTAAGACTGGTTATTTTACAGGTATGATAATAGGAATTTTCCAGGTTTTTTGCTTAAAAAAAATCCAATTTTCCTTGACTATTCCCTGCTTTTCAGAGTTAAAATAAAATTCCCTGACAATTCCACGTTTTCCCTGTTCACCCTGATCGGGGACTTCATGGTTCCTTTAAGTCTTACCGAAAAGTACCCAAAATTTTATTTCCAGAACAAACAGCTTCATGGTCATTTTACAGGTATGATAATAGGAATTTTCCAGGTTTTTTGCTTTAAAAAAATCCAATTTTCCTTGACTATTCCCTGCTTTTCAGAGTTAAAATAAAATTTCCTGACAATTCCACGTTTTCCCTGTTCACCCTGATCGGGGACTTCATGGTTCCTTTAAGTCTTACCGAAAAGTACCCAAAATTTTATTTCCAGAACAAACAGCTTCATGGTCCCTATAAAGTCCTACCGAAAAGTACCCAATTTTATTTCCTGAACACTTTGATTTTTAATTCATGAACTACGCTGTAATCACTGGAAACTAAATTGTAAAAATAACCACGATTTTTTCAGTCTGTGTTAAAAATAAAAGAATATTCAACAAATATAAAAACTAATGATGAAAAAAAAGTTCTTTTAAACTATAAATTATACACTATCCTCAAAACAATATTTCCAAGAATCGCGAAAAATAAAGCAGAATCGATCACAAATTTTCTACTTCCAAAAATATTATTTTTAGAAAAACCAACACAATATTATCTCCAAACCACACGTTGCAAGGAAAGAAAAAAACAGTTAACTTGTGGATATTTTTTTTTCTTCTTCTGTTAGGTACAGATAGTTTTTACCCATTTACCTTTTTTCAGGACCAGCTTTCCACAACATCAAAGAATAAAAAATAAAATAAAATAAAAAACGAAAATTGTAAGAAACATTTACTCCGGCGTTTTCCACCCCCAGATATTTGTGCTCGAGATTCTGTTTTAAGATAAATTGAGTTAAAGAAAGAAAAAAAAATGAACTTCCAACCTGAAGTGTAAGTATTGTATTTAAGGTAAGTTCTTTTTTTTTTCCGAAACTTTTTGTCGTGTTTTTATTTGCAACCAAAACTGAACTAACTTTCCCTTCGCTACACGCAGACTATAAAAAAAGAAGAAGAAAAGAAAAAATCCAGAAATGGGGGAGGGGTTACGGATGATGAACGACGTGTAACATCATACCAAATTTACGCCAAACAGGTAGAATAATTTTCGGGTAGAATTCGATTCGAATATTCAATTGGAGGAGAAAGGTGTGTACATTACGATAATAAAATCGGAAGGAAAAAATAAAAACATTGTTATGCCAATTTCAACGCTAATAATTTGTTGATTTTATACTTTTGAAATTTAATGAGCATAAATATGTAGCTAAACAGCAATCAAAAAACTGAGAAAACTGAAATTACATAAATCAGTCTCAATGATAACCCCAATTATTTGTTCATTTTATACTCTTCAAATGAACGAGCACTTATATGAATAAGTGACCATACAGTAATAAAAAATACTGGATAAGTTACTGGAATAAATAAGTTCAGAGGGTATATTTTTCGATTAAAATTCATTATTAGTGTTCATGTACGAAATCAAACGTTATTTATAACGGAAACTACATTTATAAACGCAAAACATGATTTACAGATACTATAAAACGCATTGAAAAAGTATACTACATTTTCAAATATTGTATAAATGAGTAAAAAGTTAATTCCAATCGCCACATCTCCAAAAAAAAAAAAAAAAAAATTATGTGGAAAAGAGCCGTTCAAATATTTTTTGTCAATTTTGGTCTCCCCAATCCCCAACCCCCTTGTGTGTAAAATTCCGTGCTTACGTAAGAAATTCGCAACACATTACCTTGAACCGAGATGGCTATGGGAATAGAGCCTTCGCCTTTCAATGAGGGGAACCGGGTTCGATCCCGGCGATGGCTGGTCGATACGAATTCCGCATCCGACGTGCACCGACCACAGTGCTGACGTGAAATATCCTCAGTGGTAGACGAATCATGGGTTAGAGTCCCCTTGCCGTCAGGCTAACCNAATTACATAAATCAGTCTCAATGATAACCCCAATTATTTGTTCATTTTATACTCTTTAAATGAACGAGCACTTATATGAATAAGTGACCATACAGTAATAAAAAATACTGGATAAGTTACTGGAATAAATAAGTTCAGAGGGTATATTTTTCGATTAAAATTCATTGTTAGTGTTCATGTACGAAATCAAACGTCATTTATAACGGAAACTACATTTATAAACGCAAAACATGATTTACAGATACTATAAAACGCATTGAAAAAGTATACTACATTTTCAAATATTGTATAAATGAGTAAAAAGTTAATTCCAATCGCCACATCTCCAAAAAAAAAAAAAAAAATTATGTGGAAAAGAGCCGTTTAAATATTTTTTGTCAATTTTGGTCTCCCCAACCGACAACCCCCTTGTGTGTAAAATTCCGTGCTTACGTAAGAAATTCGCAACACATTACCTTGAACCGAGATGGCTATGGGGATAGAGCCTTCGCCTTTCAATGAGGGGAACCGGGTTCGATCCCGGCGAAGGCTGGTCGATACGAATTCCGCATCCGGCATCACGTGCTGACGTGAAATATCCTCAGTGATAGACGGAGTTCCCTTGCCGTCAGGCTAACCGTGTGAGGTTCTCGTGGTCCTTCTCTCCATGTAACGCAAAAGCGGGGGTTATCTCCATCAAAAAGTCCTCCAAGAAGGCACATTTTTCCCAATACTTGATCCAAGAGTTCGCTTGTCTTCTGGATTAGGTTCAAAATTATATGGCTACGGAGTTGAATATTGGTAGTCGTAAATCCAAAATTTGATCGGCTGTTCAACGGCAGTGATAAAATAAAATTTTTTAAAAAAATTATTTGATCCGTTTTTCTTCATTTAGCGAGAATACATTTAATTAACGAAGAACACAGCTAAACATTCCTAAATTCAACGTTAAAATAAACATAAAAATTTTTTGGAAAGAAATGGGAACTAATTTTCAGAGCTCTGTGGTTATTTACAATAACTTCTCTTAAGGTTAATTTATGTTTTCTAAACTACTAAAAACTTTCTTAAAAATTACAATTAAATAAATATAAATAATTATTTTAATTATACTCTACTATCTTTAATATTAAACCGAAATGCGCCTTTTCACGACCGCTAGCCGAATTACTCAAATTCGTCTAAACTGGTCATAGCTACAATGGACCGCAGTGCCGTTCTATATCTAGGACGATCTGCAACTTGCTGAACTCGAAGCGTATTCATAATCTTCTTTGTAAAGTTTAATGGAACATACTACAGCCAGGGGTCTGTCCAGACACTTTGTGAAAGGTCCGTTTTTGTAAAATTGTGAAAAAATTACTCGTAATTTGCGATTATAAAATAAACGTTAAGTTACATTCTTTTAACCAGGGTCCGCTTTTGTGAATTTGTGCAAATAGGGTCCGTTATTGCAAAAAAACTTTCTCAAGTTTTTAAATTGTAAAGACATACAAGATTATGCTCAACACTGTAAATATATAATTAAAAAAATTAAATTTTAAAAAATAAACAGCAATGTCAGCTGCTAAATTAGCGATGCAACATATAAATATTTGGTATTTAACCCATACTGCTGAACGCAGAATAATTCATTTCGGACGAATAAAGGAAAAAGCGTCTGCCGAAGACAAAATTTAGTGGGTTTACATCTGTCTTTCTCCACCCCCCCCCCTTCCTGGGAAAGGTTTATTCGATTAAGAAAACAATAATGAAGATAAACAAATTTGTGAAGGGTCCGATTAAAAGATAAATTATTTTGTGAAGGGTCCGTTTTTAAGTTAAAATATTTTGTTAAGGGTCCGTTTTTAAGTTAAAATATTTTGTGAAGGGTCCGTTTTTATGAAAAGATATTTTGTGAAGGGTCCGTTAACGGACCCACATTTCTTCTAAACAGACCCCTGACTGCAATATTTTTTAATCATGCTATCCTTTTCACGGACATTTTAATTGAATAATTTAATACAAATTATCTAAATATTAAATAAGTACTGAATGGATCTAAATATAATTACAAGTTCTAAACTGGCCATTGCTGCATTGGACCGCAGTGCCGTTCCATATCTGCAAATTGCTGATATCGAAGCGTATTGATAATCTTCTTTGAAAAGTTCAATGGGAAATACTACTACAATATTTTTTAAATCATGCTATCCTTTCACGAACATTTTAATTGAATAATTTCATACAAATTATCTAAATATTAAACAAATACTGAATAGATATAAATATAATTACAAGTTCTAAACTGGCCATTGTGCATTGGACCACAGTGCCGTTCTATATCTAGGACAATCTGCAAATTGCTGATATCGAAGCGTATTTGCAATCTTCTTTGAAAAGTTTAATAGGAAATACTACTGCAATATTTTTTAAATCGTGCAATCTTTTTTATGGACATTTTAAATGAATAATTTCATACAAATTATCTAATGCTGAATGGACATAAATATAATTACAAGTTTCAAAAAGAAGTCTTCACTCTCGGAACTCCATTCGGGAACCACAGCTCTTACCATGGGACAACAAAGAGCTAATACTAACTGTAGCATCAACAAATGGTCATTTTTTTTTTAACAATAACGAAATGGAAGAAGAAAAAAAAAGCTTATGAGTTAATAACTTAATCTACATAACACCAAACACGATAATCATAAATTATTGACAACTTTCATAAAAAAAAATTAAAAAAAATAAGGCAATCAAATGAAGGGCATAATCAAAACAATGATTTTCGAACACGCAATTCCAAGAAGTGAAATCATTTTTACAGTTGTAGACGATCACCATAGCAACCATATTCATCGACATAACAATGATATGAGAAGGTACAGACGACACACAACTGCAGAAACATTCACACCCATTTTTCACAGCCACCTGTCGCCAAAATCATCGATTGATACACCTCGATTTCAAGGGTGCTATAGAAAAATAAAGTAAAAAAAAAGTAAAAATCATATCCTGCACTTTCTTAGAGAAAAGTTCACACCGTCAGACACATACAAACAAGCCAATTCTTCGCCAAAAAAGGTTGATAGGGAAACCTTCAAAAACGGGGCAAAAGTAAAAAGGTCAGACCTCTCCGTGACCTTCGAAAGGTTACTTCGAGTTAATAATAAAGAGACTTTCCTCTCTTCAGGTAAGTGATGATGGAATGACGCGTTCGTAAAAGGGTGTTTTTTTCTTGCTACAGTTACCATTATTTCTTCCAATCTGGTCAAGATTCGACACGATAAGTGGTGTAGTGTGTTAGTTGTTTAGCAGGAATAAATAAAAAAAGCTGAATAAATGAGGTTTATATGAGGTAAATTCTTAAAAAAATTATAACTTTTATGGTCTGTTTTGATAATAAAAATCGCAAACAAGTATATAATAACTCGATGCAGGTTAACGAACTCGACTTTAACAACTTTGCTAAAAAGCATTATAAGAATAAAAGAAAAAGATAACGATTTGGAGGAGGAATTTTTAAAAGAAATAGTTCAGATTAATTGAAGCAATAAAATTTAGTTTCATAATTGGAATAGTTTAATTTTGTCCTACTTTTATTTCCCAGTTTAAATTCTATCATTTAGTTGGAGTTTTTAAAATAGATAATCATATAAAACACATTCTAATTCAAGAATACTACAAAACAGTAAAATTTTTAAGGCTTTTTTTTTTTTTTTTNTTTTTTTTTTTTTCTGAACTATTAAAGGCTTTTTTTTTTCCTAAGCTTCTAAGTCATCAAAACAGTTTATTGAAATTTACTTTTCAAAAATTTCACAGGATTACATAACTAAAAATAAAAAGTCGAATTTATTAAAAAAAAATAGTTTTAATTCTAGTTCAACAAGATTATATATCTGTATAATTCCTTAAATAATAATATATTTTCGTGTCAATTTTTAAAAAAATATATTCCAATTCTATAGGAACATGTATTAAAATTATTCAAAAATTCCAGAGGATTTCATAACTAAAAATAAAAAGTCGAATTTATTTTTAAAAAAAATACTTTTAATTCTACTTCTACAAGATTATATATCTGTATAATTCCTTAAATAATAATAATTTATCTTCGCGTCGATTTTTTAAAAAATATACTCCGATTCTATAAGAATATATATTAAAATTACTCAAAAATTCCAGAGGATTTCATAACTAAAAATGGAAAGACGAATTTATTTTTTTAAAAAAAACTTTTAGTTTTAGTTCTACAAGATTATATAACTGTATCATTCCTTAAATAATAATATATTTTCGAGTCTAATTTTTTTTAAAAATATACTCCAATTCTATCGGAATATATATTAAAATTATTCAACATATAACATTCAATGTATTCCAATTCTTCTTCACAGTTCTATAAATAAACAAAAATAAATTCGGAATTCATTTTTTAGAAAAATATACTCTAAATTCTAACGGATACCGGTAACTGTATAGTTCTAAGAAGAAAATAAATTTTTAAAATTAAACCTGAGGTATACAATACTGCTGAGATGACTTTCAAAATCATTATGATAATAAACAATTTATAAATAAGCTTCCTAGAAAGAATTGCAGATAATGATATATTTTTTTAATAATGATTAATTTTAAATGAATATTGAACGTTCATACAAGGTGAATTTTTCCCCATTTATTTTTAAATCAGCTTGCGTTTCTCTAATTGGTAAACTTGCCTTATTTCGAGATTTGTTCATCGTTGTAAATCGGCTAATGTTATCAAAATCATTGTATCCCAAAATGACCACAGTAAGCGGAGACTTCCATAGAAATAAACTTTGGAATTTAATTCCATTGTTTTTTTAATTTCTTAGAGGCATAGACTATCATAAAGAGTTTTTATTTAAAAAATAAGTATAATTATTATTCATTTTGAAACGCCTCTTTCAATGCTTTTGGGCAATATAGGTATTTCAGTCTTTCTAGCGCTAAGCAATAATTGTACCTATTTAATATCAGATTCAGAAATTTCGACACATTTTGTTTTGTGGGATATTTTGACCCAATCGTACTTACCACTGGGCCACTATATCCCAATCGTACTTACCGATGGGACTATACACAACAATCGTACTTATCAGTGGTACAATATATCCCATAAATAAAAATATTATAAGACAAAATTTTAATTTTTGTTTTGATTATTTTATAATGGTAAATTCTGGTAAGAATAAATAACTCGATGCACTTATATTATTTTCATTATTTATTCCCATGCAATATATAGGTATTTTTACATTCAAGAGTCAAGACGATTGAGAGGAGATTTCCACTAAGACGGGAAAAGTGGAAAGCTTTAAACTCATTGTATACTTATCATTATATGTCAGCATCAACATAAATTGCTTTTCATTTTTAAATTTTAATGCTGCAAAAGTTGGGTCGAAATGCTTAACGGACACAAATTGCCTATAAATGGTACAAAAAAAAGCAGCGCTGTAGGATGTCGCCCAAATTAAGCCGTATCGGTGTAACCTCTTTAAAGAGGTTATGCTTATGGGCACACAACATCAAACTGTCATGACAATGATGACCTGCCACACAAGCTGCTATGCTGTCGACGCCCAGTTTGCACACACTAAAGAAAGATGCTTTGGAACTAATGGAGTTCCCTGTATCGCTTTTCGTTTATTTAAAGCGATGATCTAACGGGACAAAACTCCTCCCCTTATCACAGGTAATGAATATGGAATACGAGTTCAGTGGATCGAGTTTTTTTTTTCCTTCTCTTTTTTACGAACGAGAGATAGTAATGTAATGCGGACGAGGTGTTCATTAATTGCAGTTTTTATAAATGTATTCGAAAGATGCGTTTATAACATTAGTGCGAATAACTACATGAACAACACGAATAAGTACTAGACCCAGAACAAGACGAATAATTACTAGAACTAGTTTTAAACTAATGCAGCTCTCTGGTTTCTGGTGTTCGAATACAGTATCTATTTACTGTATTCGAAATATGAGTTTATATCATTAATGCGAATGAACACACGAATAAGTACTAGTACTGAACTAGTATTAGAACTAGACGAATAAGTATTAGAACTAGCTTTAAACTAATATAGCTCTCTGGTTTCTGGTGTTTGAATACAGCATCTATTTACTGTATTCGAAATATGAGTTTATATCATTAATGCGAATGAACACACGAATAAGTACTAGTACTGAATTAGTATTAGAACTAGCTTTAAACTAATGGAGTTCTCTGGTTTCTGGAGTTCAAATACAGTATCTATTTACTGTATTCGAAATATGAGTTTATATCATTAATGCGAATGAACACACGAAAAAGAACTAGTACTGAACTAGTATTAGAACTAGACGAATAAGTATTAGAACTAGCTTTAAAATAATGCAGCTCTCTGGGTCACTTTTCGTTTATTAAAAGATACGATCTAACAGGACAAAACTCCTCTCTTGTCACGAGTAATGAATATGGAATAAGAGTTCAGTGAACGAGTTTTTTTATTTTCTTCTTTACTTACCCGAGATAGTGATATAATATGGTCGAAGTATCAATTATTAAAAAATTTTATTAGCTGTGTTTGAAATATGCGTTTATATCATTAATGCAAATAACCACACGTACTAGAATTGCGGGATACATCACTCTATACATTTCAAATATCACAATTCAGAATAACGGCATTTTTAAATATATTCTCACGATATATCCATGAGGTTCTGGATTCCATTTTTGCGAAGAAAGAAATTTGTGAAGATTCTGTATATAGGTTCATGTAGTTTGTTAAAAGGATGCTACACCAAGGGAGAAACTTTTCATAGGCAATGTCTGCTTTTCTTACATTAATAATTTAAAGTTCAGAGAAAAGAAAGTTCATGTATTGCTAGAGTAAACCACGAAGTTTCAAATGCTGAAGAAGAAAAAAAAATCTTTCAAAATATCAAAACTTAACAAATTACAGAAGGATATGGAGAAATTATCCAACTTGCGAGGTTTATCCCCCCTGGTTTATTCTCGGTTTGACTAAATTTAGCTTTCGCTAAACTTTAAATATGTTAGTGGAAGAGAACTAGCCATGAAAGGTATCTACCACGATTTAACCAATGGTTTAACTTAAAAACGGACCCTGACGCTACACTGTGTATACCACGGTATAGCATCAGGATCTGTTTTTAAATTAAACTATTGGCTACATTGTGTTAGATACCGTGGTAGATTTTGGGTAGAGATCGATTTGCAATAAAATAAATTGTAAAGGGTCTGTTTATAGGACCCAGATTTCAGCTTGACCCCGGAAGTATAAATTTTAATTTTCAAACGAGTTTAAAAAAAGAACAAAAAATTGCTCCAGCCTTCAATTTCAATGGCACACATACAAATTGCATTAGTACTAAGCTTTTTTCTTTCTTTAATGTTCTCAAATTCTTGTAGAAAATTCTCCATTACAAAAGAAAACTTATTTCCGTTGCTATTTCAAAATAAGTACTACGAAAATGTTCTCCGTTACTATGGAAAAACAGTACGAAAAGTTATCTTTATTACTATAGAGAAATACGCTGAATTATCCACATCGCTATTAAAAATTGTTCCGCAACTACGGAAAGACTGTTTCAGTTTGGAGAATCTTATGATCTACAAAGGAATTTTCTTGCTTTCTACGTTAACTTATTGTAAAAATCATCTTTATTACAAAAGAAAACTTATTTCCGTTGCTATTTCAAAATAGTACGAAAATGTCCGTTACTGTGGAAAAACACAACGAAAAATTATCCGTATTACTTACAGAAAGACACAAAATTATCGACATCGCTGTGTAAAAATTGTTCCGAAACTGAGGAAAGCCGACTTCAGTTTGGGAAATCTTATGAAGGGAATTTTCCTGCTTTCTAACTTTAACTTATTTGTAGAATATGGCAATTAATAGCCAAGTATCGAATTGTTTTCGATAGCAATTAAATAAAATTAATATAATAACAATAAAAATAAAGCACGCTTTATCATTATCTCTACAACAGCGCTACTAAAGACCTGCACTCAATTCACAAATAAAAAAAAAACTACTACAAACAAGCGAAGATGATAAAGGAAAATGATTTCAAATTAACAATTCGTCGAAAACAGGAAATTCTAATGCAACTTTTTAATCTTAAAACACTATCACAGTAACCCACAAACGGGTCATCCAAGCACAACAAATGCGTTCATAAAATCAAACAATAACAATAATCGAACTTGTAAAACACAAAAGCCCTAGCAAATATAAAATGAAAAAAGAACCTTTACAAAACCGGCCATCTTTGAATAACAAAAGCACGAAATAAATGATTTATATCTGAGCTCGCATTTAGTTCACTTTCCAGTTACTTCTTTCGAAAAATACAGGCCATGACCAAGCTCTTAAATACTTTAATCAGGCGCTCAAATAGGTCACCGATAGCAGGCAGATAAAGAAAATTGAATATGGAAAGATCTCTTAAGAGAACAGTTCATTAAATTTTGATTAAAGGGATTGCAATATCAAAAGCAACGTCACGGTGTGTATTGTATTTAAAACGTAAACAGCAATTACGGAATTTCTATTAGCTGTATAATAATATGGTATACGAAAAACAGTAGAGATATTCTTTTAATGGATGCCATACTTATATGAAGTAAACAAACAATATATTGAATTTAAGGGAATCGTTAAATTTTAATGGAACATACTCGGTTTCCGGCGATTATTTACTTACACGAAATTTCATCGTAATTATACATTTTAAATATTGTTTAAACATAATTGAAAAGCTGCAAATGTTTGTTTTTAGTATTAACCCTATTTCATGCATTGTCTTGAGTTATTTTGATAGAACTTGGTTGAAAAATTACTTGGCTATATATTACATGGTCTTGGAATATGTTAGAAAGTATTTGGTGTCGAAGCCAGAGTCAATCTAAAATTTTTAGAAGAGAAAGAGATGATACATCAGAAATTTTCGATGAGAGAGATAAAACATCAGGAAGATGATACATTAATTTTAGATGAAAGAGATGATACATCGGGAACTTTGACGTCGAAAGATGACGTATCAGAAATTTTAGACGAAAGAGATATGATGCTTCTTGTATCCATTCGAGTTAGGGTATATGCTTATGGTAAACTTGGAAACTGAGTACCATTACATAATTAGTACTAGTAACTAGTATATAATCTGTTGTGGTATTTGATTTCGAAACCACAACCAATTTTAAAGTTGAGAGATGATATATCAATAATTTTAAAGCTGAAAGATGATACATCAGAAATTTCAAGGTTGAAACATGACACATCAGAAATTTTAGAGGAGAGAGATGATTTTGCCCCCATTCATTTGAAATTGGGTAGAAGTTTTTTGTGAATTTGGAGAAACTGAGGGTCTGTAACTAGTACATAACTTGTTACGAGGTATTTGATATCGAAACCAGCACCGATACAAAAATTTAAAAGGGGGAAGAAATGATGCATCAGAAATTTTCGATGCGGGAGATGATGCATCAGCAATTTTGAAGTTGACAGATGATATATCCGGAATTTTAAAGTTGAAAAATGAATGATACATCAGGAATTTTTAAAGTTGAAAGATGACACATCAGAAATTTTACAGGAGAGAGATGATGTATTCTGCATCCATTCATTTCAAATTGGGTAAAAGTTTTTTGTGAATTTGGAGAAACTGAGGGTCTGTAACTAATACATAGTCTGTTTCGAGGTATTTGATTTCGAAACCAGCACCGATTCAAAAAATTTCGATGCGGGAGATGATGCATCAGCAATTTTAAGGTTGGGAGATGATACATCCGGAATTTTAAAGTTGAAAGATGATACATCAAGAATTTTTAAAGCTGAAAGATGACACATCAGAAATTTTAGAGGAGAAAGATGATGTATTTTGCATCCATTCATTTCAAATTTGGTAGAAGTTTTTTGTGAATTTGGAGAAACTGAGGGTCTGTAACTAATACATAGTCTGTTTCGAGGAATTTGATTTCGAAACCAGCAGCGATTCAAAAAATTTCGATGCGGGAGATGATGCATCAGCAATTTTAAGGTTGGGAGATGATACATCCGGAATTTTAAAGTTGAAAGATGATACATCAAGAATTTTTAAAGCTGAAAGATGATACATCAGAAATTTTAGAGTAGATAGATGATGTATTTTGCATCCATTCATTTTAAATCCGGTAGAAGTTTTTTGTGAAATTGGAAGAAATTGAGTTTTTATAACAATTAACCCCTACAATAAGGTTTCAATTAGAGGGGTAAATCTGTCTATTATTCCTTTTCCCTCGAAAATTGACTCTCAATTCTGTGTTAAAGGAAATTTTTGTCAAATTATTTAAGTCTCAGGAATTTTTTTTTAACAAATTATTCTTCATCACTTGGCAGAAAATTTAACAAGATCTTTTGATTTTTTTTGCATCAAATTTTTCTGAATATTTGTAACAAACTTTAAATAAAAAAATAACTAAATAAATAAAAATCTCTCCTAAACGCTGTAGTGTCCCCATCACTACAAAATATTGCACTTAGACGATGTCAGTGGTGAATGGATTAAATAAAATGCGCCAAATACAAAGGGTTAGCACTGATTGTAACGCCAATTTTTTTTAATATATTCCTCCAGAAAAACGCAAATAAATAAGCAAATAAAAAAGTATATATTTTTTTCTTTAAAAGTGCTACACTATTAAAGAGAATCGGAATTCCAAAAAATCTGTAGCACCAGATGTTCCATTGGAAAAAGAATTGTACTAATAATAAATAAAATAAAAAATAATCAAACGATCGCTCATTTTGTAAATTGCTGGCGTGTCACCAACACAATCGAATAGCTAGATGGCGGAATGCATGTTACAATAGATTAACTAGAATAAAACACGCCCCACCAAAACCGCCCATCCAATTATAGGCCATTTATTAAATGGCAATACGATTAGAGTTGTTGATAAATTGTGACTTTACATGGGTAAATTATATTTCTCGAAATCATTGACATTCCCGGTAAAATTTTTATTAATAAAATTATTGTTAATATATTGTGATTTTTCTAAGGTATGGCAGGGTTGATACCATTCGATATCATTAGCATTCCCAAATAAAATTCTATGATAAAAAATATTCAAGAAAATAAGTACTTGTTCCTTAAAACTTGGAAAGTTTTTTATGCTTATTATAAGAGATGCTCCGCTCTCTCCGACCCCTGTGGTTGATTCTTAGTCACCCTATTTTTCCTCCTTACGAGTCGATATTTTCAAAAATAAATTACAAATAAATTACAAAATGTATAATTATTAAAATTTCATGCAAGACAATTTTGTTAATATGTTAATCGTAAGTAATGAACGTTTAATTGGTTTGAAAAAAATAATAAACTGTACTTAAAAGGGAAAAAATATATTAGACTTGTATGACATAAGAGGTAATTTCACTAACTAACAATATAAAACGCAAACTTATTCCATATAACAGAAGAAATTAGAAACAGTTTTTTTTTTCTTTCTTTTTTTTTAAAATCTCAAATAACTCAACAAATTATCGAATATAATTTTTTTCTTTTAATTTCATCGTAATCCCTGCACAGTATAGTTCCCGAGAAATTGAATTTTAAAAAAGTCATATTTTTAAAATTCGATTTCACAATAACTATTTTAGTGACTTCCTCCAAATTTAGTATTTTGTAATTTAAAATAACATTCTTTAAAGTGATATAAAAATTTATGTAATATAACACACAATTCAAAAAATTTTCGGCCATTATTAAAAAAAAATGAATTAAAATTGAAACTCTCTTTTTTTTAAAAAAAAAAAAAAAAAAAAAAATTCGAAAGCAACGTAATTTACTTTTGAGTATAAACAATCAGTTAGAATGTTTACTACGAAAAAAAAAAATCATTTTGAAGCAAAAAGCAAGATTATATATTTCATACAGATAAGAAATTCTTTTATCGTTTTGAGGACATATTGTGCAATTATTTAAAGCGTACTTACTTAATCAATTAATATCATACATTATCATTAAGCGGGAGTTAAATTCTAGATAATTAAACCATTTTTCTCTCATATTTCATCCCACGCTAATTCCAAAAAAAAAAAATCATCTTCATTTAATAAATATTAATCATATTCTAAGCACTAAATCAGATAGAACGAAACGCGAAAAAATATGTTCATTTTGGGCCATTTATTACCAATAAAGCTAAAAGCTCAACCATCACAATAAGTCAAGGATAAGAATGTGGGCGTGCACGGCCAATAACATCCATAGAGTATCTATCTTAGGATATCCTCTGAGCCCCGAGAACCGTGAGTTATGAGGACGGGTGAGCTGATTTAATTACCAATGCTGCGCATCTCCGCGTAAAAGAACACCAGGAAGAAAAAGCACAAAAAAAGATATGTTCCATTCAGGAGGAAAAATTCCATGATTCATTCGGAACTGCCCCCTTGAAGTCAAGTGATGTTCTAGAGAAGAAGTGGTTTAGTTAGATAGGAGAGGCTGTTTCGAATGATATGAAAAAAAAGTTCGTGATGAGGTCTTTTTTTTTATTTTATTCGTCGGACCGAGACCTCTTGACATTCTGAGTAAAGTTTAGTTGTGCGAAGAGTGTGTGACGGATAGGAATTGCGTCCATTAGCGCCGGAGAGTTGAACAAACAGTCAATTTTTGGCCGAATTCTTGGTATTCTTTTTTTCTTTCGGGGGGAGAGGGGAGGGGAGTATCTGTTTATGACATAAAAAAATTATGCTACGTAAACGTAAGCTTTAAAAGCTATCTTTTTATGCATCATATGATTTAGAATTAAAAACATCCAGAAAAAAAAGCTTTGGAAACTGTTGTTATTTCTTTTTAAAATAGTAGGAAGCTCCGCTCGGTCATTGATTCTCATTTCTCAGTGTTTATTTCCTCTTAAATGTCAATATTTCCCAAAAAAACACAGAATATTTTGCTTTCAAAAATATACAATTATGTTAGCTTTATCAGGGGTCTGTTTAGAAGAAATTTGGGTCCGTTAACGGACCCTTCACAAAATATCTTTTCATAAAAACGGACCCTTCACAAAATATTTTAACTCAAAAACGGACCCTTCACAAAATATTTTAACTTAAAAACGGATCCTTCACAAAATAATTTATCTTTTAATCGGACCCTTCACAAATTTGTTTATCTTCATTATTGTTTTATTAATCGAATAAACCCTTCCCAGGAAGGGGGTGGGGAGAAAGACAGATGCAAACGAACTAAATTTTGTCTTCCGCAGACGCTTCTTCATTTGTATGTTGCATCGCTAATTTAGTAGCTGCAATTGCTGCTTATTTTTGATTTTTTTAATTATAATTTTAAATTTTATGCTAAATTTGATTTTTTTAATTATAGTTTGAAAGTGTTGAGCATAATCTTGTATGTCCTTACAATTTAAAAACTCCTTGAAAAAAAATTTTTTTTTTGCAATAACGGACCCTATTTGCACAAATTCACAAAAGCGGACCCTGGTTGAAAGAATGTGACTTAACGTTTATTTTATATTCACAAATTACGAGTAATTTTTTCACAATTTTACAAAAACGGACCTTTCACAAAATGTCTGGACAGACCCCTGTTTATGTAAAAATATTTTGTTAACGGTTGGACGATGGGATACCTACGAGTGATGTAGTGTTGGTTTCTCGATCCTGATTTTGAATAATTCTTAATTTAAAAGTTTTCAGAAGTGTCATTATATCTATGTAAATCATTCGGTAACCTATTAAAGATGCTTTCGTAAACTATTATTAAAAAGAAAAAAGAGCGACAACTCAATTAGTATTTCAATCTTATTTATTTCGGAGAAACTAAACATTTATGCGTGTTAACAATATAAATCAGTGTTTTCACTACAGCGCGAGAACGCGAGAATCTCGCATATTTTTTTCTTTTCTCGCATTAAAAAATGATTACCGCGAGAAATTCGCGCATTCTATAAACCAATTTCAAAATTCGCGAATTTCTCGCATTTTGAAAAAAATTTCTCATTGCGCCATTTAGAATAAAATCCGTTNGACTACATATTTGTTTTTTCATTATTAGGCCAGAAATATAAATAGCAAGCCTCGTATATACTTTTTTTTTTTTTTTTGTAGGATATTTTAAAGTTAAACAGAATATTCACCTTTTCAATTTAAATCAATTGGGTGCTTGCACTTAAAAAAATCACAAATACCCACACATGTGATCCATGACGTCAGATAAGCAAAATGGCGTATTAAAATTGAGCTAAGTTTCTTTACATAAATTAGAATGTTAATTAACTTTAAGTAAATTAAATACAGCGCCGTATCACAGCATTGAATTTGCTGAAATATAATTCTTTCCTGCCTAAGTCTTTTACTTAACTTGGATTTTTTATTTGCTTATATATTTTATTGTAAACGTGATATATTTTTGTTTTGTGTACCTGGCAACTTCGATGCTTAATTAGTTTGCTAATGTTCTACATGGCTACGTGCCTGTGTTTGCGTTAGGTAAGAAATATTGAAAGAATTGAAATATTTGTGCAAGAATCATAGTAAAAGAATATAGAATGTGCCCATTAAGATAAATGATACTTAAAGGGCTTGGCTTACTCGAAATAGAATGGAAAGAGCAGTTGTTGTCGTAAACTATAATATGCTACGTTTTAGCACCCAATCAGGATTGAGAAACCCGTCATTGTAAAATTTAAAATAAAAAAAAAATCAGCGTTCATTACGTTTACGGATATGAAAATCAAAACAAAAAAAAAACTATTAAAAGTAACATTCACATATTTGCAAACCGAATTCATCGAAAATGTTAAAGAACAAAACAGAACCCTTCAGTAAAGTTAGAATATTAAACAAATATTTATAGACATCTCCATCACCAGTTGCACTTCAGCTGTGAAGATGAAAGCGGCTAATTTGTTTTAAATTCATAAAGCCATAAAAGAATAGGTTTTTCTATCTGGAAAGATGCACTAAATCCACTTGAAAAACCGTTTCAGAGCAATCAGTTTACTTAAGCAATCCATCAACAGCACACTGCTACGTATCAAACAGACACGTTGGCTGATAGCCAACATCAACGAAATTGCTCTAATAATAAGAAGAAGAAAAAAAATGCTAGAAAACTACAGGAAGATGTTAACAGACTTCCAAATATTATTCCAAAAAAGTTCTACTTTTAAAAAAGCTATTAAGGAAAAGTTTAAAAATAGTCACAACCTTAAAATTAAAAAAAAAAAATTGCTGATTAGCTTCGACAAAGCATTTCAAATGAATAAAATAATTCACTAATTATGTTATCAAATAAATAAGGAGACTATGTTGACGTGAATTCTCCGCAGGCTAAAATGGAGGAAATAGTACAGATTCCTTTTTTATCTATATATGATCCGTAATTTTTTAAAAAAAGGGTAATAAAAAAAAGCGTTCATGCTTGGCGAAATTTTATAGCGCCATTTTAATTCGCAAAGTTATCAAACTAATATACAAGTAGTAAGCATAACAGGTTAGTTCAGTATCTATTAATATTCTCTTTGAGAATTGATTTGTTTAAGGATGCTTATATTTTATTTTGAAATTTTATTTTTCCAAATAAGATCATCAAGTGTTCACTTTGAAAAAAGCTTACAGATTCTTCATTATCAGGGGTCTGTCCAGACATTTTGTGAAAGGTCCGTTTTTGTAAAATTGTGAAAAAATTACTCGTAATTTGTGAATATAAAATAAGCGTTAAGTTACATTCTTTCAACCAGGGTCCGCTTTTGTGAATTTGTGCAAACAGGGTCCGTTATGCCAAAAAAAAAACTTTTTCAAGGAATTTTTAAATTGTAAAGACATACACGATTATGCTCAACACTGTAAAATTATAATTAAAAAAAATTAAATTTTAAAAAATAGACAGTAATTGCAGCTACTAAATTAGCGATGCAACCTACAAATATTTGGTATTTAGCCTATACTGCTGAACGCAGAATATTCATTTCGGACGAATAATGGAAGAATCGTCTGCCGAAGACAAAACTTAATTCGTTTACATCCATCTTTCTTGTTTTCTGCCCTGGGAAGGGTTTATTCGATTAACAAAACAATAATGAAGATAAACAAATTTGTGAAGGGTCCGATTAAATGATAAATTTTTTTTTTTTTTTAAGGGTCCGTTTTTAAGAAAAATATTTTGTGAAGGGTCCGTTTTTATGAAAAGATATTTTGTGAAGGGTCCGTTAACGGACTCAAATTTCTTCTAAACAGACCCCTGATTATTATAACCTAGTAAATCTTTAATTGAATTAAGGATGAATTTTATTAATTAAATTCCATTTTTAAATGCAATATGTAATTGTTAAAGGGTGCTCTAATCTTTATGCTGGATTGGATTGCATGTAAATATATCCATGAATGTAAATATATTTAATTGGTAAATATTTATTAAGGTACCAGATAAAATTTTCCCTTCACATCGGATGCACGCAAAGTACATCTCTAGTACATTCATATTCGGAGGAGAGGGGGTTTGTTATTTGCTTGCTTATTTAACTCTGACAATAGGTTAGGAAGGGTATGATCAATGCTGACGTTAGACATTAAGGCTTTCTTACTTCAAAATTTAAAAAAAAAATAATAATAACAATAACAACTGTCACAAAAAGAGCTACTCGTGAAAAATTTCAAATTCGCAATAAAAGTAGAAAGTGGGGGAGGGGAAATCAGAAAAAAATTCTTAGAAGAGTTTAAGAGTAGTGAATACAGGAGATTCCAACATAATATTCCACTAAAATTTTCACAAAATGAATTAAAACGTAAATTGTTGCTTATGCAGAGTTACAAATTTCATTCGAATTTAATCTTGAAATCATATTACTAGAATAAAAAAAACAAAGTAAAGCAAAAACCAGGCGGTTGTGTTTTGCTCATTTTTGTTGACAAGAATACACACTAAAGTTACCAAAAAAGACAATTATGCAATATTTGAACGGCTCCTTAAAATGCATTGCGAAAAAAATGTTTGAGTACTTATTTTGTAGACTAACGTAAAGCCAAGAAAAAATTTTAGATTCCTCAGCAAGCACCTATGGAGTTATTAAACATGGAATATGTCAAGCTCTTATGCCCCTTTTAAATTTAAGATTGGAAAAAATAACCCTATAAAAAATTACATAAGCATAAGGAGGCGCTATTCGCAAATTAGTAAAATGATAGTTATATTTCTTGAGGTATAAATAACTACACATTTAATCATTTTTTCTGACACGAACTATTTAAACTGAAACAGGAAATTGAGAAATCTGAATAAATCATAGCTTGCGACATTAGCGAACTGAAATAAATTTAACCGAGAATAAAAACAAGCTATTTAATGCAGTTTATGAACGCAACCGCGACGAGGAAGTTCTTCACGGTGCACACTTCATAAATTCGAAGAATTAACCATATTTGAAGAGTTAACTCACACAAGTCATAACCATACATGATGTCATTGCCACTTTAGGGCAAAGATTGGCGACCCCGTTGAGTTAACAGCTGTGACGATAAAAAGAATAATTGCAGGGCTCTAAACCTTGAATCTTATTTACAACTTTCGACATGATTTTTATTAGATATATTTAGATAGATGCCAATCAAGTTTGGTGAAATACTGCGGAAAATGAATAAATTTAGCATAACAAACACTCGTTTGCTTTCAAAAACTACGATTACGATTTAATCTCATGGTCTGCTTCTTATTTAAAATTCGGTTTTTATTTTTTAAATCTCAGTTTTTAGAGAAAAAAAATTAAACTAGTTTAACCAATGTAACGCACTCCCCGCAACAGTCAGTCGTCGGTCAAAGGGGTAATGGAATTTAAGGCTTCAAAATTTCGAGACCAACGGCACAACAGTGGCCATGTGCATGCCTTTTCTTTTTTTATTAACTTCCCGAAAAGGTGGTGGTACCCATTGATTTGAAGTTCGATAATCTTCAAACCACCTTCGGGGATAGAACCACAGTCCTTTATACTTTTTATAATTTTATAACCGTCGTTGAACAGCCGACCCAATTTTATGGGTTACGACTACTAATGTTCAACTCCGTAGCCTTGTTATTTTGAACTTAATCTAGAAGACAAGGAAACTCCTGGATCAAGTATTGGGAAAAATTTGCTCTGGGATATTTCACGTCATTGGATGGATATTTCATTTCAGCATTGTGGTCGGTGCAAGCCAGATGCGGAATTTGTATCGACTGGGGTTCGAATCTGGTTCGCCTCATTGGAATGCGAACGCTGTATCTCCTGAGCAGCTCAGTTTAACGAAGGTACTTTATAAAACGAGAATAAAACTTTACAACAGTTTCCCTCCAAAAAATAAAATCCGTTATTTTTTAGGGGAATTATTATATTAATTGGAAATTTAAATAACTGAAAAGGGGCAGCCCAAGAATTACGAAAGTACATAATGAAGGAGGGGTTAGTGATCTGCAAATCTTTGCTCACAAGAGAGAAAGGGGTAGACACAACGCTTACATAACGCACTAAAATTCCTTTATTTTCTTTTTAAAAAAAATAAAAACACGGGAAAATAAATAAATGCAAAATAAATGCATGAAGAAAAATTTCTATAAGTCACACTCGTAAAATTCAAATTTAATTTGAGAAAATAAGGCAAATAAAAACTTCAAGGAGCTATGAAAAATCTATAAAATAAATTCTTCCTATATAATTTCGTAACGCAAATTATGCTTTCAAACAAAAATTTTTTTTATTTAAATTTAACAATAAATTCCATAACTAAAAACAAGGAGTGTTCCAATTTTCTTACGTAAACATGGGAGGGGTTTAAAATTTTCGAATTCGATTTTTTGCTGACAAGAGGAGAGTTCGAAACAGCTAAAAACATTTGAAGGGTCTCCAACAATCAAAAAAATCGTTTGGTGAATGATATTTTATTAAAAAACGAGAAAAAGATTTGAATGTTATTGCATTCATAAAAAACTATAATCCATCAGGCATAAAAAAAATCATTTGTCTAAATGAATAAGCGGAAATTAATCTTTATTTTTCTTACGCAATTAAAATACCACTGTTTATGTCATACAAATACATTTTATGACACTCGAAAATTTTTTTAAATTAATTTTAAAACACGGACGTTTATCTTAGTTTTTAGCTAAGCAGAAAACAACCAATGGAATACTCTATAATTAAATATAATTCCATATTGTACACCGACAATCCAAACAAACTAAAATGTCTCTTTCTTTTTGAAAATCACCTGTTCTTTTAGCAACGGTAAAAGGCACAAGGACACGAGGAAATCTTCAAAAAAACGTTAAATAAACACTACTGAGTTTATGGAATTTATAACGAGCTGTATAACAATACAACGATTATCAGGTGGGAGTATCTATTGCGCATGCCTGGATCCAAGGTCAGTTATCCAGACGACGGCGAGATCGGAGTAGAATGAATGAATCATCATATTGTGCCAATCAATGAACTGCTGAAATAAATGAATGAATTTGAAACCTGTGTTATCAATTACCACGACAATCAAATTGTGTTCGATTGACGCCGAATCTGGATAAATACATTTACGGTTGCAATCAAATATTGCGAAATATTGCTTACACATCAAATTTTGTTTTTATATTAAATCTGTAAACCTAAACTTTTTCTAACCAATTTGATTAATTTTCATATGGAATTTGTACGTCTGTAATAGATGTTATTTGCCATATCTTTTCTTTTCTTTGATATTATAAATTTCCATATAAAAATGTTATGAATTATAATTAGATTTCAAATTTTTTCCATGCAAACGATTTCTTCCAGCAAACGATTCTAACTTTGGTACTTATGTTTCTCTGGCTTAATTTAATTCTTAATTTTATTTTCGAATAATATCTGATAACACACAGGCACCCCAGGATTTTTTTTCTTCTTTTTCTTTTGTATATAAATTGTAATATGACGTAAAGTTTCTTAAAATTTAAAAAAGACTTTAAATCCAGGTGTTTTTAATAGAAAAGTAAATTCAAATTTTTAATAAAATTCATAGTCTAGTACAGGGGTGGGGAAACTACGGCCCGCGGGCCAACTGTGGCCCACCGGAAGGTTTTACCCGGCCCGTGGACGGACTTGCCGATCCGTGGCGAATATAAACAATATACATTATATATCCATTTTCTTGTCTACTTTGTTTAGAGCTATTTCTGTTCTTTCTTTTTTAACAAAGTACTGATGACCATTTTACTTTCTCTATTTTTGTTCTACAGAACATAAATTGATGGAAATAGTTAGCACATACAGCTTCAATTGGTAAAATGTTGAAAGCAGAAGTTCTTTATAGAATTGCCATAGATTGGCTCCAACGAGCATTCGTCTTTCTCGAGGATCAGACACATAGAATCTAATATAGGCGAATTGTACTTCACATGTTGCAGACTGCGCATTTTAAGCTCCAACGAGCGGATTTTTCTGCCGGCGCAAGTTCTAACATCACTTACTGCGTATGGAAAGATTGCGCACAAACAACGTCATTGTAAATAATGGTGTAATAAATGCATAAAATGGCTATTGCTTTTTTGAGTTATTGGTAATTTTTTTTTACCCCAAAATGGCAACTAAAAGATGCAAAGTTGATGTAGACTGCCATGCATTCAATGATGAATTGACTTTCTTTTATTTTAGAAGTTAGAATTTTTATTTTAGAAGGTTTTACTCGGCCCACCAAACTTTTTTTTCTCGATTTTTGGCCCTCGACCAAAAAAAGTTTGCCCATCCCTGGTCTAGTAATTGTTTGAAATTTATATTCTAGTATTTAATAGTCTAGGTGTAAGGGAAAAATTAAAGAAATCCGATACCGGGTGAAATAATTCTAACAATTAATCAAAGCAATTTAGAATTCAAAAATTAAATATTAACTCTAGTTTCTGCAATAGTAAATGTAGAACAAAAACGAACTTTCTAAATTTCAATTATCAGAGAATAACGACCGTAATCATTGGCGATAAATAGCAACCATAATTTAGAAAATTTCGATAGCTTTCTATACAAAAACAGTTCAACATAAGGGCGAATGAAAAGCAAAGGTTAAAGCAATAAACCTAAAGGGCAAGACAGAAAGCGTTTATTTAAAGTGACTATATCTTAAAATATAGAGGCAAAAGTCGTGTTTCCCGAAACAGGTAAGAAGAGGGCACTTTTACTCGAGATTTAAATTACTTCCTCAAGTGGAGGGAAATAGAAAAGATAAGTTAATGCAGTCCTTTAATTTCTCACCTGGTCTGGCTACATCAAGTACTTGAAATTCAGCAGGGCGAGTTTCTTTTTTTTATTTTTTTTAAAGAAAATAGAATAAAAATCATCTTTAGAACTCACTTGAAAATCTTATTTTGAGGGAAAAGTGCCTCTGCTATTCACGTAACTCAAAAGATATCATGACAGAGCCGACAAAGGAAAGGTTACAGAGGAGTTGTCTTATTTAGTTTTTGGGTGAAAAAAGAAAAAAAAAGCAATTCGAGCTTTTTTTAAACATGCTCTTGAGGGGAGGGGGAGGGGTGCATGGTCATTTTAATAGAGAACATAATAAAGATAAAAAAAATTATAAAAAGTATAAAAAAAGTTGACAGTAGAATAAGACATTCTACAGTATTTTATTAACCCATGTAGGGCCAATGCCCCCACGAACTCCTTTAAAAAAAGATTAAAGACCTTTAAACTTAATTATTTCATTCGGGGAAAAAAGAGAAAATCGTGTTCATAAATAGTAATAATATAAATTTCTGTATTTTGAATTTAAATTATGCGACTGCGATATTTTAAAACTGAAATGGCAACACTTAAAAACATTAGTGTAACCATAAGCACTCGACCACTTTTTCCTTAAATGGTAATTTGCACATAACTATAAAAGGTTGCAATTTCGCAGCAATAGCCTGAAATGGGTTAAAGACCTGAAATTATTGCTCCAATCGAATGCTCTCTAGAAACTGACAACAAATCTCACACAATTCCGAAGATTTGTTAAATAATAATGTTGTCCAAAGATTGTTATNAAAAAAAACAAGAAAGATGTAGTTTGCAAAAAATAAAATCTTAGAAAAAATTTAGGCTTATCAGAAATTTAATGTATGCCCCTTCATATAAAAATTAATTGCATATACAGAGCATACGCTAGGTATTTCAAATTATTAGCAAGTATTAGCCAAATATCAAAAGTCTTCGCCAAATGCAAATCTCAACTATTTTTCATATTAATTTTTTCCCCATAGATAACTATTTTAGGGTAGTTTGTTTCAGGCTTATATTATTCGGACCCAATTCTAATTAGTTATGCAGCACATCAACTGAAAATTTCTGTAATCGAATAAAAAATATTGATTTGTATAAAAAAAATTCATGGAAAAAATCATTTTCCAATACATTTGCCAAAACACAATTTTATCGCATTCGGCGAAGTGGCAAATGCTTAGTACGAACCCGTATAACTTCGATGGCATTACCAAAAATTTATTTATTGTTTAGAACTAATTAAAAAATAATGCTTTACTCATTAAATTGTTTGTCAACGAATTTTTATAAAATAAAATAAAAATATTCGGTACGGTACATTTTTTATATATTTACAATTTTTCACAAATTTACAAAAAAGTTCGAACAATTAAAGGTTCAGAATTGGGTCGATTGTTCAACACCGGTTATAAAATAAAATAAAACAGCTTCAGGTATTTTAATAAGCTCCTTGGATAGAAAGGGGGGGGCAGACAATGGTTATTTGTATAGAAAGACACGATATCAATTAAGCATTGAAACTATAGCACTTAAAAAAACACATTTACCTCCTTTTAATGAAATCTAAACGAAGAATAACAGTTTTGTTTTGCTAAACATTCCAAACAAGTTTAATTTCTATTTTTCTTATAAAATACGGCTATAAGAGAGAGAGAAAAATTATTACGACTTCGAAATGTTACAAACGCTCGGTTGAACAGAATTACCACACTATTATCTCTCTCTTTTTTGTGGAAATCGAGCAATCAAAAGCACATTTATTCACGCAATGGTATTTTTGTTTCTGCCCAATGGTCTTTAACCACACAACGGCGCATTCTAATTTTCAGGGAGACGGAAACAGCTGTAGATACAACATAAATGATTCTTTAGTTGAGAGATTTTGTGGTCAGATTTCCTGCAAGAATGCGGAACAGTGTAGGGGAGAAAAAAAAAGAATAAAAAAATTATAATCCGTAAAATTACCTGTACGAAAAAAAAAATAACTTTCAGTCACCTACGAACTCAACACAACCAAATAGTACCATCATCTTCAAAGATTTGGTACTGAATATTCTTCAAGATGTATTTAACTTTCTTAAGGCAAAGTCAATAATGCAAATGGTGCAACAGTGCATGGAGCACGGCTCATCTAGCTATTTAGAATGCGATAAACTGAGCCTGATATAAAATCTGTCCAATGTCTAAAGTGCATGCGAAGAAATACTGTAAAGATTTTATAATGTCGAAAAATACATTAAAAAAACACAGATTATTAGAAAGATTGATGTGTGACAAGAAAAAAATACAGTTGTTGCACAATATTTCGAGTAAGCCGCTTTCAAACAAGGTACAGGTCTCTTACTGAACGAACCTAAGTTCGAATCCTTTTACCGTCAGACTGACCTAGAAAGTTCTCGATTTAACACAAACATAAGCTAGTTTCAGCAAAAAAGTTCATTATGAGATGCATTTTGTCCTATGATATTTGTATATCCCGGCCCTTGTATGATCCAAGGGCCGAGACAGTTGGTTGGTAGGGAACTGGGCCCATGTGAAAGAGGTCATGGGTTCGATCCCAGCCGACCGAAGACTCCCTGTGTAGTAAATGGTGACTGAAGCACGCTAAATCTGTCGAGTCACAAAGTCTTCCAAGTTCCCATAGCAAATCATACCTCTATGGGTACTGATCCAGGAATTTCCTAAGTCTTCTGGATTGGTTCAAAATTACAAGGCTACGGAGTTAGACATTAGTATTCGTAAACCCAAAACTGAGTCGGTTGTTCCATGGCGGTTATAAAATAAAATAAAATGTTTGATCCAGAGCCACGGTGACTCAGGGGAGAGAGCGCTCAGGTTCGAATCTCAGCAATGGCTAGTGATACGAATCAGCTCGGTGCTCGCATCCACCATTATGCTGTCGTAAAACATCCTCTGCGATTGACAGATCATGGGTTAAAATCCATTTGTCATCGGGCTAACCGTAGAAAATTTTCGTTCTTTTTTCCTCTCCATGTAGCGCACATGCGGATTAGTTCCATCGAAAAGTCCTACACAAAGGCTAGTTCGCCTCAACGATCCAGAAGTTTCTTGCCTTCTGGGTTGAAGAACATAGATAGTTTCAAATCCGATATTGTACAACGTTGGTTATAAAATATTTCAGGAAAACCTTGATTTTATTAGGTCAATACTCAACAACGACCAGTAAGGAAGGGTTCAATCGAAGAAGCGAAAGTGTGGCCTTACTCGGAAGGCACACAAAGGAACAAAAGAACACAGTATGGATTTCCCAAGAAGAGTTGGGGCACATACCTCAAAAAGGCGGTACTCCAGGCTCCCTATAGCTTATTGTTCCCTCCTTCAAAAATTCCAATTTTTCATTCAACCTGAGCTGCGTCTTGACAAGTATGCTTAACGGTAATTTATAATGGGTTTATAGGAAATTGATGACACTGGAACTTGATATTTCATTATAAAACGACAAAATTAAATTGATTAATAGGATTCGATGTTCGAGTTTTTGATTAAATTAGAACTAGTCCTTATTGTCTTTTTATCATCCTGCATTTAAAACTCTTAAAAAGTTATGCACGAGGCATTTCAGATTTGATTTGTTTTTCTATACAGATGATAATGATGGAGAGATGATAATGGCTCAGAATAACTTGTTGGAAAGAGAAAAGATAATATTTTCTTAATAATAATTCTTTTTAAGATAATAATTCTTTTTTATTATTATTTCTTGTTCATATCAATTGGCTGTTATTTTTAAAATTAAAGTTTTTAGCATTATTTAAGGAGTTGAAAAGATATTGTAGATTAGTTGCCCATAAAAAAATTTAAAAAAAATAAATAAAAAAAACCCCTACTAACTCTTGATAATTAATGATTAAAAAAAAGTTAAGCCTTAGGTGACCTTGGTAGTTAAGGCTGTTTTTCGAAGTCACCGTCGTAATATGAATGCTTTTTTGCGAATAATATGCTATTTACATAACTGTTAGGTCAAGTTTAGCCTATTTTCGAAGAACAGCGTTAAGAAAGAAAAAAAAACTTATTTTAAACAGTTACGGAAATTCTCAAAGATCGTAATTTGTGATTACTCAACCGTAAGACCACAATCTTGACTATGAAATCGTAGTAATTATGTATAAATCATAATAGTTAGCACCTCTGAAGCTGAGCTGAAACTATATTTTAATATTTAAAATAGCAAAATTTACGCTCCGATAACTCAAAATAAATCTAACTAAAAATTATTTTAGCCATCATTTTACATTCATATCTAAAAGCAACAATGCACAGTGTCTCAGTTAAGAACTAATAATAATATTGGTGCACAAAGCACATTAATAAAACCTTAAAAGCACCTATCTGGTTTCTTCTAAAAAAGATTATTTTAGGAGATTAAAAAGGAAAGAAAAAAAAAACTTTAAGAAAAAGAGAAGCTTATTTTTCGATTGTTTTCAACCCTTTCCTCAGGTTTTTGACAATAAAAAAAAAATTTTAAAAAAGATTTTGCAAATTTTTACTTTTACTAGTATAATTATTTTTCAAAATGTGAAAATGTTGACTGCTATGCATAAATAATTAAATTATTTACGTAAGTTAAGTATTATTATGACCTTAACTTAAAATTTGTATTATAACCCGCCTCCTGGGTTGAATGAAAACCCAAAAGCAATTAACACGCTCTCTCTAATTGTTAACATGTTCTCTCTAATACTTGCTCTTCAGCAAATGAAGCTACTAAAAATGAAGATCAAGGTAGAAGAACGGTTTAAGTGCATGAAAGCTGAATCTGAGGGGAAAAAAATGAATTTTGCGAGCGGGTAGTAACAGTTAATTACGCGTTATTAATTTTTCAAACCTTAGTAATCCTCAAAATGCAACTGATAGCGATCCAATCGTCAATTTTGTGAAAAATGGACATTCAACATTTCGTTACCCGATATTTAAATTGGATTCAACAATTTTATCGATTAGCATGAAGAAAGTGCGCAAAATTCTGTTAATAATAAAAGAAATTGGAACTGATGGAGCTATTAGATTCGTTCGTAATAAATGTTATTGTTAAAATCGAACCTCAAAATTATTTTTTTTAATGGGCCCTTCACAAAATATTTCTTTTGAAAATTGGTGTCGATAACGTCTTTAATTCATTATATTAAACCCACAACCCTTTCAAAGGTATGTTGTTTTATTATTTTTTTTTATTTCATAACAGGACTCTAGAAAGAAGAAGAAAGCGATCCCACGGAAATTTTAAATTCTTTTATTATGAGTAGATTTTTCGAAACTTCACAACAAATAGAACCTTTTACAAAAAATCTGGGATATTTTTTACGATTTCAAAAAGAAAAAAATAAACAATGACCATTCAGAAGAAGTCTGGAAAGACCCTTGCACTTAAATATTTACTTAAAAGTTTAATATACACATAAGCCCTCATAACGTTTAATAATTCTCTGCATAGGAGAAAAGACGAATAGATCTCCGCGACGAATTCATTTATAGTTTGTATATTTAATTTAGCCTCATTATAAATGTAATCGATAACTTCAGTTTTCCACATTTTTAACAATAAAATATATGTATTTTCCGATAATATATATATATACATGAAATTTAAAAAAAAATGAACAAAATTAAAAATATAATCTTTAACATAATAATTTCGATAACAAAAATGGGGGGGAAACAGTTCGACAAATATAATAAAGGATAAACTTATTCATTAAAAAGAAATGCACATACTAAATATAAATTACAATAATCCATCAAATATAAAATTTCCTAAAAATGTACTTACATGTAATCTACTTATTCGATTTTTATACGGTAAAAAAAGTTCCGAACGAACAATTTAAAAAATAATAATAACCATTTCGAGATTAAGGTATTCTTAAACAAGATGTAAACAACACCGTTAACAAATAATCTAAAATTTAAAACAAATAATCATAATTAAAGTTATAATAATAACAACAAGAATGCTGATGCAATCAAAATGATTATACCGCACAAAAGTTAAAAACATTATTCTTTTAAAAAACAAAAAGCATGATATATTATATTTTGTGCTAATCAAAAGTTATGGAACATAACGGCATCACACCACAACAAAGATCAGTCATAAAACTCACCTGTTAAAACATCCACAACAAGTGCACGATGCTATCCGAACGATATTATTCCAAGCCGGTACTTGTAAAAAGAATGTGTTCACAAGAAAAAATGATCACACCACCTTAAACACAAAATGTAACAAGATTTCACAAAATATCCATCGGATTATGGCCGGATACAAAACCACATAACCAAAAAAAAAACTTATTATTTATTCCAAAATAAAGCGAATACNGTGAAAAATAGACATTAACATTTTATTATCCTCGATATTTAAAATGGATTCAATAATTTTATTAGCATGAAGAAACTGCGCAAAATGCTGGTAAAAATAAAAGAAATTGGAATTTAAGGAACTATTAGATTCGTTCCTAATAAATATTATTTTCAAAACCTCACCTCCGTAATTCTTTTCTTTAATGGACCCTTCGCAAAATATTTCTTTTGAGAATTTATGTCAATAACGTGTTTGATTCATTATATTAAACCCACAAACTTTTGAAGACACGTTTCTTGCGTTTATTTCACAAGAGGACTCTGGCAGGAAGAAAGCGATCCCACGGAAATTTTTGATTCTTTTATTATGAGTAGATTTTTCGAAAATTTACAATAAATATGGAACCTTTTACAAGAAATCTGGGATATTTTTTACGATTTCAAAAAGAAAAAAAAACAATGGCCATTAAATTTACAATAAATGGAACCTTTTACAAAAATCTGGGATATTTTTTACGATTTCAAAAAGGAAAAAAAATAAACAATGATCATTCAGAAAAAACTCTGGAAAGACCCTTGCATTTAAAAATACTTACTTAAAAGTTTAATATACACATAAGAATAGGTCCTCATAACGTTGGATAATTCTCTGCATGTTTGATAAGATGAATAGGCAGATCTTCGGGTTGAATTTAATTATAGTTTGTATAATTAATTTAGCTACATTATAAATATAATCGATAACTTCAGTTTTCCACATTTTTAACTATATAATATTTGTATATTCCGATAATATATTCATGAAATTTTAAAAAATGAACAAAAATAAATATATAATCATAAACATAATATTTTTGATAACAAAAATGGGGGGGAACAGTTCGAAAAATATAATAGATCTTATTAATTAATAAGAAATGCACAGCCTAAATATAAATTACCATAATCCATCTAAGTTTCTAAAATATAAAATTTCCTAAAAATGTACTTATATGTAATCTATTTATTCGATTTTTATACGTTAAAAAAAAGTTCCAAGCGAACAATTTAAAAAATAATAACCATTTCGAGATTGAGGTATTTTTAAACAAGATACAACACAGTTAACAAATAATCTAAAATTCAAAACAAATAATCATAATTAAAAGTTATAATAATAACAACAAGAATGCTGATGCAATGAAAATGATTATACCGCACAAAAGTTAAAAACATTATTCTTTTAAAAAACAAAAAGCATGATATATTATATTTTGTGCTAATCAAAAGTTATGGAACATAACGGCATCACACCACAACAAAGATCAGTCATAAAACTCACCTGTTAAAACATCCACAACAAGTGCACGATGCTATCCGAACGATATTATTCCAAGCCGGTACTTGTAAAAAGAATGTGTTCACAAGAAAAAATGATCACACCACCTTAAACACAAAATGTAACAAGATTTCACAAAATATCCATCGGATTATGGCCGGATACAAAACCACATAACCAAAAAAAAACTTATTATTAATTCCAAAATAAAGCGAATACCTTTAAAACGATATCACAACTTTCACACAACCACTCTACTTCGAAGAAGTTTTCGTCTGCAAGATAAAACCTGAGTGAAAATTCATTGTGACAGGAATCTTTCCTTGCGCATATTATAGCTAGCTAAATTCGTCCTTTGCGCATAATGGGTGGAGCATATGGAACGGAAGTGTCATTTTTGGAGAAGCTGGGGGAATTTTTTGTGCCGGAAAGAAGTTTTTGACTTTTACTTTTTCATACTATTTTTTTTTATCTCTTTTACTTGGTTTATCAAGCCAGTAAATATTATTTTACTTTTTTACAATATTGTTTTAATGAAGTGAAGTCTATAAAGAAGATATCCAGTGGTTATTTATTTGGCAACGAATTTACTCACAAATTCAGTGTGTCTGATAAAATATATGTATAGAATGTTTATCGACTCTTCAAATAGAGTATAATCTGTTGTCCTTTCGACGCGATTTGTTTTCTCAATTTCATTTATCTGTTTGTTTTGTTTGTTCTACAAGATTATGCACTTTCTACTGCAGAAAAGTTTTGTTTATTTTAAAGCAGTGCATGGCAATGACGCTATATAAATATACGTATCATTGTTAAATTACGTAATACAACATTAAGATGTTGTTAGGAATGTGTACACGTTGCTCGTTAATGATACGTATTTTCATCATCTCATAGAATTTAATAATCTCATCGAATTGTTATGTTATTTACTATTATCGTTCTTTTTTAATAGCTTAGTGCAGAGCTGCCAATGCTCCGGACTCGACAAAATATTTTAAAAAACGAAATGTTCTGATTTGACTGAAATGTTCAGATTTACGGTTAATTTTGTAAACTTCTTAAAAGGCTCAGCTCAGCTTAACTTGTAACATAAGCCTTTGAAATATTTAGAAGTGGTTTTAAGAAGAAAAAAAATCCTATAAGTAGAATTTACTAAGCCGCCGAAAATCATTACATTGGAAGATTACCACTTGAAAATAACTATCCGGGGCAAGTTTGTATCTCTGCATAATGATTTAGAAGCATTTTAAAATCTAATTTCATGTTAGTTATAATCTATAGTGAAGCCTGTTAAATACGGAAGAAATATCTCAACCTTTTCGGAACGGGCGACTCATAAATATATTCCTATGGAATCAGCAACACTATGGAAAAAAATAAAAAGCGGTAGATTAACTTTGGGCATCGCTAATTTGACAGCCTTATTTTCGCTTTCACTTTAAATCTAATATATGCAAAAGTATGTTTGTTAAAAGTGTAGCTGTATAATTTTTACTTTGAACTAAGTCTTTGTGAGTTAAATAAAGAAAATTATTATTACACCTCCTATAAATAAACTGCTATTAAAATAGTTTGGCTACCAATTTTATCTTTTTTACCCTGATTGCCGCCACACTGAGAATGCATGCTTGCCCGTCTCGAAGAGGTTAACGAAAAAAACCGAAAATTAGAAGAGTTAAGTGACTAGACGGACTGGGTGTGGGGGGGAGGTAAATAATTATTTTATTTTGTTTGTTTCCTTTATGAACTATTGTTGTGAAAACGCAGTAGTGATAAAAAAATACCTATTTGCATATATTCTATAGATTAATTTGAAATCGTTTAGTATTAGCTATCACATTATTTTTGAAGCATGATTGTCACCATTAGTAGCACTTACTCGCATTTACGTTACATGGAGAGGAGAACCTCCTTCGGCAAGGGGATTCTCCGTCCGCCACTGGGGATATTTTATGTCAGTACTCTGGGCGTAGCAAGCTGGAAGCCGTATTCGTATCTGGGATTTGAACCTGAGTCACATCATCGGGTGGCGAACGCTCTATCCCTTGAGCTACCGTGGCTCTAAATTACAATATCCCTTGAACCACTGTGGCTGTGGTCGGAGCGAGACGGGAGCAAAATTCATATTGACCGGATAACGCATATCGACCAGATAACATTAACTTAAATTTTTGATTTTCGTTTTAACGATATTTTTTTCTTCATAAAAACACTTTTTTGATATATTGGGTAGCTTACAGTTCGCCAAAAATACTTAAGCGGTTATAAATTTACTATCAAAGAAAAAAGGGATATTTTTGATATAACAGCCACTCAAATTCTAATAGTTATCACTTTGAAGGTGTCAGAGATTATCTCCCTGATTACTATTCATAACCTCGCTGAGCAGCGGACCCAATTCTTTATGGCTTACGACTATTAATGTTCAACTCAACAGTCTTGTAATTTTGAACCCAATCCAGAAGACAAGGGAACTCCTGGATCAAGTATCTGGAGGAATTTACCGTTGAGGAGGACTTTCTGAATGGAACTAATCAGCATTTGTTTGACATGGAGAGGAAAACCACGAAAACCTAGCTTAACGGCAAGGGGACTCTAATCCATGTTCCGTCTACCACTGAGGATATTTTATATCAGCACTGTGATCGATGCAAGCCAGATGCGGAATTCGTATCGACTAGCCATCGCTGGGATTCGAACCCCTGAGTCATCATGGCTCCTACCTAATTGTTATGGTAAATAGGATCATTTTAAAATATATATGTTGCCATTCCCTCGTTTACTTTGGCTGACCATTTGGAGGCATGTTGATTATCCTTTGCCAACACAATACTTTTTACAAAAGGAATTTTCCCGGTACACTCGTAATATTTTCCATATAAACGGAATACACAGAATAAATGAAAACTCTGACGAAAATAAATACTTAAAATGCAATATTCTTTTCCTGCTTTCAAAATTGCTAAAATATCCACCATTCTGCTATATTGTCCACGCTCCACGAAATATTATATATAGTTCAACTTTCCAGTTCTTGAACTATAAAAAAAAAATTCCACCGAATAAAAATGTTCCTAACTTTCACAGTCACCCAACCACATCATTTCATTCAAACCCTCCATTAGTATCACCGACAGTTCCACATGGCTTCCATTTCGAACAAAAACGTTCTATTGTTATGCACCTGAAAGCTTCTCGTTACTTACTTGCTGGAGGTGTCCCTCGGAATTACAAAAAAATTATATTCTAATGCTGAAGGGCGCGTGATATTAAAAAACCCCACCTCCTCCCAACCTCCCCTTCATTATTAATTCCAAACAACAGTCATCTGAAAAATCGTTTGCATCGTACAGTGTAGGTTCTTGAATAATAGAATGATGTGAAAAAGAGGCAATATTTAGAATCATTTCTTTTACTTCACGGTATCGTGAGTGTTGTATTTAGGAAGCATCACGCCCCTTATTGAAATTAGTGAAACATTGAACACGACGCACGGATCTTTTTTTTTAGATTCTTTTGTTTCGAAACGAATAATATGTATTCATGTATTTAAAAGTCACCCCTTTTTGTTTGTTGAAATTTTTGTTGGCGAGGTCAATAAACGTTTAAATTATTCCCTAATTTACATAACTATGCAATTAAAATGTTCGACGATATAGAAAACTCATATTGACTCGTCGAACTTTTAAAATAACATTTTTTTTTATTAGTTTTAAATCTTAAAAATGCTGGGGGAAATATATATTCAGGATGAAATAGACATTTATATTTCTCCCGCGAGAAGTATTTTTGTATAAACACGTATTTTTTTTTAATAATAAAAAATTTTTTATTGCTTCTTTCACGATTTATGCCAAAACTTTACGGTTTTTCCTAACTCTGACATTTACGAACTCACATATTATGGCGGACATTAACAGTCGTCAGTCAATTAAAGATTTATCTCTATGTCACCAGGGGGGGGGGGGNGGGGGGGGGGGGGATATTTAAGGGTATTTGTCTGCATTGCTCCTATTATCTTAACCCCATTTAAATAAGGTTTGGCTATTTTAATATTACACCAATGTGATGAATGAGTTAGGTCCCCTGACGGGGGCGAAACTTAGATAACAACCTCACATAGGCATAGGTACATATATTTATAGAATGACTATTTTTTTCAAAGATACATTTCAAATAAGAAATAATTAGGTCAACAGTATTTATGTTTTCGGAAACAGGGTTCTAAAGGGGGGGGGACAAATTAAATTAATGAAATGTCTGTGGATACATACTTGGCAACTTCTTACGATTTATCAGAACTTTTTTGAGAAGTAGTGAATTTAATAACTTAACATTTTATTTATTGATTTAATAAATTAAATTTGGTGCATACATTGTATTTAGTGAAATATTGACTAATTACCAAAAATGATCAATTACCAAAAGTGATTTTTCCACCACTATAGTGGTGGAAAAATCACCTAAAATTTTTTTATGTTTCATGAAAGAACGAAAAAAAAAAAGGCAGAAAACCATTAAAATGTATACTTTTAATTAGAAAATTATTGAAATTCTCACAGAATTAATTAGAAACTAAGATCTGATCATTATAGAAAATATCACAAGACGAATTTTATGTGAGCTGAAAAAAATCTTAAGAAATCTTTGTTCAAACTTAATTCACCCTAAAGATATTCAAAATGTCTTCAAAAATTCTAAGATACTTTGGAGATAGAATTAAATCTGAAGAAATTCTTCAGATTTCTGAAGAATTTCTTAAGAAAATGATATTTTCTTAAGAAAATCTTAAGATTATTTTTAGTAGGGTGGTGTCAAAAAAAGATCTGTTGATACTATCAGTTCAGATAAAACAAGTAGAATACAGAACTGATCAACATCTATTCATACAAGTACCATACTGTTGTCAGCAGACATCAGTTGAAGTGTGAAATACAGACAAGTATATACCAATAGAGTACCTACTGATCAATATCTATTGATACCTATACACTGCTGATATCAGTTGAAATATCAATAGAAACAAATGCAGACCAATAAAATTCTATTGATCAATATCTATTGATAACAGTACACTACTGATATCAGTTGAAATGTCAATAGGAGCAAGTACAGACCAATAGAATACCCTACTGTTCAACATCTATTGATACCAATGCACTACTGATATCAGTTGAGATATCAATCGAAACAAGTACAGCCCAATAAAAATCTATTGATATCAATAAATGTTTTTATTGATTTCGATTGATCATTTTTTGTAGGGTACATATCAAAAATTCAAAGTATCATATGAAATGCAGCTTTATCGCAGTTGTGATTCTTTTAAAGAGTTGGCGTAATTATCCTTATTCTAGAAGGTTTTTCTATTTCATTCGCTACCAGTTTATTAAAACTTTTGCAGGAAGCGGAGCAGTTAGCATTCCTGCAATAACCCATTAAAGGCTAGTCATAAAAAGTGATCTGCACATGAAAAAAGTTGTATTATCTTCATATTTCTTGTGGAAGTATATATATATATTTCTGTTTCATACCACTTAAACTTTGACTTCAGATACAAATTTAAATATTTATACTATTATTACATTATGGTAGACAGACTTGCTTAGTTTTTTCATCCTCATATCAAATCATAATTAACTGATAGATGGATCTGATTTTTGTTGATATTTATATTATTAATACATCATGGTGGACAGGCTTATCTTGTTTCTTCATCCTGATATTACATTATAACTAATTAATGGACGAGTCTGATTTGTCATAGTAGGCAAAAGAAACTCTTTTGAGGCATTAAAAGTCCAAGATTAACGTGAATATTGCTACTGCTGAGAAGAACCTTATTAGTAGGCTGCTATAGAAGCTGTTTAAAAAGAAAGAAATATTTTTTGTGACTACCACCCTCATAATCCCCTCTTTGGTATCCTTAGGAGCTGAATCCAAAAGTAACACAATTTGAAATTTTACAGTATTTTTATTTTTGTACAACTCTTCTTACGTCTAGAATTAGTCACGAGATTTCAATAAACGTCCTTATTAGTCGTCATCAAAGGTAAAAGAGAGAGGGCGTACAGATGACGTCAAATCGTGGGATTTGACCATGATGCAATACTTTCTGAGCGTTAAAAGGGGTGTGACTCTCAACTGATCACCTCCAGGCACTCTTTTGTTTTTTTTTAACGGTAAACAACTTTCTCCTCAAATTGGCTTTCAATAATTAAAAAGAAAACCTACTTCCACACAAGACGTTTAATTAATTTTTTTTCCGAATTGAGAAAGATCGCATTTTAATTAATTATTTTTACGGATACGCGATTCGATTAATATACTTATTGTCATTCTTTATTTTCTTCTTTTCAAACCTCAAGTCTTCGTTTTCTAAAGGTTTCTATTAAAAAAGAAGCAGGATCTAGTTTGCCAAGTTTGATGGTTGCAAGTTATCGCTTCCAGTTATCACGGAAGATTTTATTTTATTTAAATTAAAGTTTTAAAAGTGAAGTAAAGTGAAATAAAGTATCAGCCTGTTGTGAGCCAAGGGGATGGTGGGGATGAAGGCTCCGTAATTTTGTGACGAACAGAATGATGGCAATGTGGCATTGCTTGCAATACTGCCTTTATGGTACGCCTTTCAGAACACTTTCAGACATCAGTATCACGTGGTTTCGAGAACTATGGTTACGAAGGTAAGTCACTTCGTATTGGGGTGTGGGGTGAATAGTTTTGCCTTGATTTGGCACGAATGGACGTGGTAACCTTTGCTTTGCGGTCAATCGACTCTTTCATACCTCCAAATGCACCCTCATTAGAAATGTAGACACTTCTTGTTAAAATAGCACCAGACTTTATGTCTGGAGGAGTTCTCGTTACAGCGGATCAGTACTTTCCTCACAAGCTGGTGCCCATCGATCAAAATGTGGACTTCAAGCCGCCCATGGGAATCGAACATCAGTCCTTTACAATGACAATCCTTGAGTCAGAGCTGTACATTTATCGTGGTAGAAATAATTATGTTAAGATATTTCATTCTTAATTGTAAATTTGATAAGATAATATTTTAACTATCTTTACCTACAGAGAGAGCAAAATATTAGTTTTTATAGGAACTATAAAAGGGTTATTATTTCTTCCTTCGTATATTCAAATACCCAACGCATGAAAAGATAATTAACATTATAGATAAATAAAGAGTAATTGCTTGTAATTTTCCCACTATAATTAAAATAATTTATAGTTAGATAAAAATAAATTATCTTAGAATTGTAAAACATGAAAAAAAACTCAAGGAGATATAAATTTTAGAACGCGATGATGTGGAAAGTTTCACGGAAGTTGCAATAAATCTTTGAAATTTTTATTAATGTATTCCATACAAAGAACATAATTGTTAGTAACAATGTCTTTTTGAACACTGTAATGTTCGTTTTTGTTAAACAGAAATGACCTTGTGTATGCTAGTTAATCTTCTTTTAGATGCAGTTGCAAATACTGCACATCACTAAATACATTTAAATACTGTTTTTTTGCATATTTCGAAGGTTTTAACGTTTATTTTTCAGGAAATTTGAATGAAAAACCAATTATTATTATTTTTTTACAATGCACTAATATAGTCTATAAAACGAGAAAACGATGGAAGATTGTGGAACTTTTACATTTATTATTATTTTACTTTTTACTTGCAAGTAACTCGCGCTTCATCATGTGTATCTTTCAACTAACTATTTTTCAGTGTTTGTATCGCACTGACAATTAAAAAGATAATAACTATTTTAGATTCATAAGCTGTTAATTAAATTTGGAAAATTATAAAAATTTACGTAAAAAATAATAATTTATGATATGTATATAAAAACATCATTATGTAATTTATTATTACTTTTTTTTTAAACTTAAAATTTTGAAATGAGCTATTCAAGGCACGTGCCCGGGTATCGTAAATAAATTGCACTTCATCATGTGTATCTTTCAACTAACTATTTTTCTATATTTGTATCGCACTGGCAATTAAATGAATAATAATTATTTTAGATTTCCAAGTTGTTAATTGGATAAAGAAAATTATAAAATTTACATTAAAAAAAATAATGATTTATAATATGTATATAAAAATATTATGTCATTTTTAACTCGTTGTTTTTTTGTTTTGTTTTTTTTAGAAAAAAAATTAAAATATATAGATCTGCAGCTCATATATTCTTCGAAGCTATTTTCGGGAGCTCAACATTCGAAAAAATCAACCCCAAAGTGTAAATAATTTTGCATATCTCTTAACACATTCAGTCATGCTAAATTCTGTCGTCTTACTTTTAGTTCTTAAATTATAGCCACCTTTATATTTTTTTGAAATTTTAATAAGAGATTATATGTAAGCAAATAATAAAGATCTTGTTAAAATTGCATCGAAAAATATTCAATTTACGAGCACGTGTAATTTAATATATGATTTGAAATAAGTGTTTTTGACCTTATAATACGTTACAAATAAAGAACATTTTTGAAACTTTTCCCCTTAAAGTAATAAAATTTAAGCACATTAAAAAAAATCAAGCAAAAACTGCATCAAAACTATTTAATTCACAACCACGCTTAATTTTAATATGATTTGTAATAAGCGTTTTCGACCTTATAACAAAATATGAAAATTTTTCTCATAATTTTTTGAAACTTTTCCTCTTAAAGTAATTGCATTTAAGTAAGTAAAAAAAAATCGGAGTAAAAACTGCATCGAAAACTATTCAATTCACAAGCACGCGTAATTTAATAAATGATTTGAAGTAAGCGCTTTTGAAATTCAAATACATTACTCTATTTTATATTTATACTCTATTTTTATACTCTATGTTATATTTTGCCGACCAGATGGGCCGAGTGGTTAGCGTGCCTGACTGCGGAGTCGATGGTTGCGGGCTCGAATCCCACTCAGAGCATGGATGTTTCTTTCTCTCTTTGAGTTCTATGTCCTTTCTACTTTGTGTGAATATGACCCGCCCTATAAACGGGTTTGTGGTTGTGTGACGTGGGCGACGCTGCTCCACCGCCGTGGCTTTGCCACAGGTGCCCACTGGGTAACGAGAAGAGAGTAGCAGTCCTGGCATATGAGGCCAATGGGACAATACATCCCAAGTGCCCGCAATTGAAAAAAAAAATATATCATTTTACACATTGTTACTACAGATTATTTTGAAAAGTAATACACAAGGTGATTTTATTTATCATTTAAATTTTTATTTTATTTTATTTTATATCCGTCGTTGAACAGCCGACCCAATTTTTGGGTTTGTGATTACTAATGTTCAACTCAGTAGGCTTGTAATTTTGAACCCAATATAGCAGACAAGGAAACTCCTGGATCAGTCAAAGAATATATAATGTGAGTCAGTACCCCCAGAGGTATTGTTTTGTTATGTGAACATGTGATATTTGAACACGGAGGATTTTGTGACTAGACAGATTTAACGTGCATCAGTCACCAATTACTACACGGGAGTCTTCGACCAGTGGGGATCAAACCTACGAACTTTTGGACATGGGCCCAGTGCACTACTGACCAGACTATTCCGGATCTATTCTGACTTTTTTAATATTTATAACCATCGTTGAACAGCCGACCCAATTCTGGGTTTACGATTACTAATGTTCAACTCCGTATCCTTGTAGTTTTGAACCCAATACAGAAGACAAGGGAACTCCTGGATCGAGTAATAGGCGTGGAGTACTTTTTAATGGAGCTAACCCGCAATTGTATTACATAAAGAGGAAGACCACGAGAAGCCTCCCATGGTTAGCCTGACGGCAAGGGGACTCTAACCCATGATCCGTCTACCACTGAGGATATTTCACGTCAGCACTGTGATCGGTGCAAGCCAGATACGGAATTCGTATCGACTGGGATTCGAACCCGGTTCGCCTCATTGGAAGGCGAATGCTCTATCCCCTGAGCCACCTCGGCCCTATTCTGATTGTCTATAAAAGAAAAAAAAGCAATATATTACTTTTTCTTTTTTTCATTTTTGAGCTTTGGCCGATTAAGAGTGTTGGAGGGATAGAGCGCCCACTCCACCTACTAATGTGGTGAACCTGGTTCGAATCCCATTGGTGGTTGGTCGATTCGAATTCTGCGCTCAGCTCGCACTGTCCACAGGGCTGACGTTAAATATCCTCAGTGGTAGACGCAGACGGATCATGGGTTAGAGTCTCTTTGCCATTAGGCTAACCATAGGAGGTTTTCGTGGTTTTCCTCTACATACAACGCAGTACCATTAAAACAAGTCCTCCAAGAATGAAAATTTCTCCCAATGCTTGATCCAGGAGTTCCTTTTTCTTCGGGCGTAGGTTCAAAATTACAAGGCTACGGAGTTGAACATTAGTATTCGTAAACCCCCCAAAAAATTGGGTCGGCAGTTCAACCACGGTTATAAAATAAAATATCTCAGTTCAAAGTGCCAATTGTACAGAGCTATCTGGAGTTTTGAACTAACTTTTTTTTTCTGTACACTGTAAAGATGTGAATTTCAGAAGGGTTGACATATTGAACAAAATAAGTAAAAAAAAGGAAAATAAAATGACGGCCGAATATCTCATATTGTATTACCCTCAAAGAATTTTGATCTCATAAAGGCATTTTTTTTCTTTCTTCCCCCACTTCGAATTTCATTAATATCTACTCCCGAAAAAACTCAGATTTGAAGCAATTAAATGGAAGGATTAACATATTCCAATTCATGTGGTAATAGAATTAACAGAAAATAAAGACATATTCTACTTTTACGACATTCCTTAATGCTTCATCATATTCCAGTTTTTCTCATTAACGGCAAAATCCCTCTCATATATTAACCTAAAAAATGCGAGAATTTTTTTTTCTTCTTGCGTCCTATTAAATATTTTCTTACTTTCTACTTATTTGTTTCATTCTTCAATTAAAAAAGGTAGAAGAAGAACGTTGATTAAAGCTTTCTCAGGACCTCCCTCGTTCTAAACGACATGAAAGAGCAGACGATAAACCGAACTACAATCTCTCCGAAACAATGGATCTATTTTTTTTAACTCACTACACGCAACAAATGAATATCAAATCATGAAACGAGATTTTTGTCAGGATATTAAATTGCCCTTGCTTGTTGTGCGGCCCTCATTATGTCATCATCGGAAAGATGATGATGGAATGGAATGGAACAATCTTCAAGTTGTTTTTATTCTTTTCTTATTTTTAAATTCAGTAAAACTCTCTAACTTAAGTTTCCATTCTAAATTTGGCATTTCCGTTCGTTGCCGCCAAAGAAGTGAAAGTTTTAGTATGTGTTTTTATTATTATTACTTTCTTTCCCCTTTAGCAGACGATTCTCTTGTCTCAAACAGTTCGTTTTGGAAAGGAACTTGGAAGTTGTATGACGTCATTCATAGTTGGGCGAGAATGGAATTTTGATTAGTATTGCCACGGATGTTCCAGTAATATATTTTTTTTCTTTTTCTGTGTCATTGAGTACTGAAATTATGATCATTTCCATTGAATAAATAAAGTTTTGATTTATGATGGTAACGGATAATTACTGACAAAGGAATCTTCTGGAATTTTTAAAGAGCATTTTTATACAAAAAGAAAAAAGTGTATATTTTTATGCTATTTTTTTCTTCTTTCAATATCTGTTGCTAAAATAACTTTTGTTCTCAGGATTTAGAACACTGTTTCATAGCATTTTAAAAAATAAAGCTATGCGTTCATTTTAACACGGTTCACAATGACCTTAAATTTTTTAAAAAGTAGTAATCACATAAGGGACCAACATTCTATGATATTGTACGAGAAAATATATGTGTATGAAAATTCTGCCCAAACAGAATTTTAACCGAAGTAAACGGGATAAAAATCCTACTGTGTATCGTAAATTGATAGCATATTGTTTTAAACTTTTTGTAATGTTCATATGAATCCTTCATTTCTATCAGAAAAAATTGCTTTGATTGATTTAGAATAATCTGTAACCCCAAAAATATTTTATCATATGCCTCAACATTTATATTAAACACATAAATCTTAATATTAAAAGTTGAATCTTAAATTGTGTTACCTAACTCGGCAAATCAATTATACAAACATATGCATAGTATACGATATATTTGTGAGGCAAATGTGCCTTAAAGATAGGTCAATATAGCTTAAGCATTAGAAAATATTTAATACTTTAAGTATTACAACGCTACCAATATTTTCCAGACAACGATCGTGCCAGTTTGCAGCAATATTTTAACTATCTTTACAAAGGTAATTTTCATTTCATGGTTAAATTGTGAATTTAATCATCTAAATGCATCTCGAAATTGAAAATAAAGAAAAATTTAGTTCCTATTTAAATATATGCAATATCTTAACCATTGAAGAAAAAAAGCTTTTAATAAATGTGTTAACATTCCTATTAATTTATTACTCTCGGGAATAATTTTTTTTTCTATTGCGATAGATTTTTGAAAGCATTTTCGATATTTTCGGGTTGCTGGTTTCAAATCTACAATCGGTTTCTTTCTACCAGCTACAGTTTTGGTGCAATTGCATGATACTATATTCCTAACCAGGATTTTTTAATGGAGTGGTGGGAAGGCGATAACACATTTCAGTTTGCGATACTTTAAGGTCATATGTTCCTTGTCTGAAGTGATATTTTTAAATTAGCATACAAGTGTATATATATGCAGGGCCCGAGCTAACCATTCGAAACCTCGCCAAATGCGATAAAATCGCAAATTTGCCGAATAAAATTTCTTTTGGCGAAAGTATTGGGGAGTGATTTTTTTTCCCACCGGAAAGAAATTACAATTAAGTCAAAATGAATTTTTCTTATCAAATCAGTATTTTCTATTCGATTACAGTAATTTTCGGTTGATGCGCCGCGCAACCCATTAGAATTGGGTCCTAATAATATAAGCTTGAATTTTCAATTTGGCCCTTTTTAATTTGGGTTTCCAGTTGTTAATTCCTTGCTGTTCTGATGGAGTTCGTTTGTATAAATTTGAAGACCTCATGTCAGTTTTAGAATGTAAAAAAGTTATAAAATGCATAATTTCTTTTTACAGTTGGAATCATTTATAAAATTCATTTTATAAATAAGAAAACAAAAAGCAAAAAGTCATTAATTTCCTTAATTATTCATAGCACCTAAGGATGGTAATAAACCAGCTTACCACAGAAAAAAAAGGCTTTAAAATTTTCTAATAAGCAAACTAAACTTTTCATCCTTTATCTATTTCAATTCATCTATTTTTTGTTTTAAATCTATTTTTTCTATTTTAGGGGAATTCTCCCCCTTTGACATCGAGCGTCTGTACTTCGACAACATCAAGGAGTTAGCCGGCTGTGTTTTGCACACTCATGGATGGATATCTATAGTTCTCCCCAGAGCCCACCACCAACCAACCAATTCCAAAAGTATTTTAATTTACCTTTGCTATGAGTAAATGGCCCATTAAATGGTTTCTCCAAATAACACTTTTGCAAGTGGGTTGAAAACTTTGCTTGAAGTATTTCAAGAGTTGATTAAAGATCGGCCGGTAAAAATATGGCTCCCGANNNCGCGAGCCATATTTTTACCGTCCTGGCCACTGGTTTAAATCATCTTTACGAATGCAATCCATGGAATCTGTCACATTAGCTTCACAGGCTTGAATTCCAGAATTAGAAAAGAATTCCTTTCGCAAAAAATTAAAAAAAAAAAAAATAGAAGAAAAATTCTTTAACTCTTTTACGCCATTCTATCTTTCATTCGTATTCTTCAATAAAAAAAAAGGGGGAAATAGAACTTCTTCGAAGCTTTAAATCCCCCCTCTCACATTATTCTCAGAAAGAAGTGAGGAAAAAGGTTATAAAAGCATCGTCGGCTTCAGCATTTAGCAAAAGTGGGGCAGACAGACCACACGGGGAGAGGCGAGAGAGAGGGGTAAAGATGGGGTAAAACAGCATCTTCAACCCCATTTCAGGTGTAATGAGAGCGACGAAATGTATGGTATTTATCTACTCCCATGAAAGTACGAAATAGCAGATCATTTTTCAAGAAAACTATTCGCTCCATCCTGTTCGTCTATAAATTACGCGTCCAACGCCTCACTACGAAAATTACTGGTAGAAAAATAAAACTTTAGCGGTTTACAAGAAAATAGTATGCAATTTGTATTCCGCATAAGGAGTAGTTTTCAGTTTGTGATATATGCGGTATGATTAGTTTTGAAAATTGTTAAGAAACCACTTTCCAGCCGACAGAACTCAAAGGTCAAAAGGAGGAATTCCTAATTATGTTTTTAGTCATCTTTTCTCAAGTTAAGTGATGTACTAGAGCAGAGGTTCCCAAACTTTTTTTTCTCGTGGACCACTTTCAAAGTTTTACTATTTTCGGTAGACCCAAAACTCCTAAAAAATATCCCCCTAAATTGGGGGTGTGAGGAAGAAGAAAAAAGTAGCACATTTTCTTGTGTCCTATTTATTAAAATAATACTTGTGGTTATACAAAATTATAACATTTATTATTACAAACAATCAACAATTGACAAAAAATCAACACTGAACTCTGAAATGCAAATCAACAATAAAAAATAGTCACACTTTTAATGAGACGGATGTACTTGATGAATTAAAAGAAAATTATCAATATTTGGCTTCAATTTTGTAAGAAGTAATCTCAAATCTCCCCGTTCTGTGATGTTCAATCTGCTCTTTTGTTAACAGGTTGGTAACGGCACTAAAACTTCTTTCGACAAGATATGACGAGGGAAACGCTATCAAAAATTTTCTCGCAATTACCCTCAGCCCAGGACATTTTTCGGGGATTTCTGCCTGCAGCCAAAATGTTTGATAGCCTTTTTTAAATTTCACCTTCAGTTCCTCGTTGGTGCTGAGCTCAAGTAAAGTAGTTGCTCTTGTAATACCACATAATACCTTCTGTATAATACCTCTTCTGTTTCATCAAATGGGGTTATGATCCATGGTGGTATTTCCATCGTCAGAATATCTTCAAATCTACTTTTGAAGTCATCATGCAGGGTAATGCACGGGCGGCACTTTGCAAGTCTCGACATGTGGTGTACACTTGTACTATTATCCTATTCAATTCTGTGTTTGAACTGAGTCTCGAATATTTTTGAGTGACTACCTAATGAATGATGCTACCTGCCTGCGTTGAATGGTAAATCCAAGCCAAAATTTTTGTTCTTTATTATAAAAACCAGAAAATTTTTCGTGGACCCCCACTTTCAACTTGTGAACCCCTGTTTTCTTTTCACGTCTACGTGGACCCCCGTGTGGTCTCCTGTGGACCCCTGGGGGTCCACCTGGACCACTTTGGGAACCTATGTACTAGAGTATATGCTTCGTATTGTATAATATGCAAGGTATATTCACCTAATTAGAATGTTCTAATATATTGATCTAAAGACTTTTGATTATTATTTTGAATTATATTTACTTATATTTTAATATTTTATTGTATATATTTATATTTTTGAATTATATTATATTTTCTTATTACCTTTCAGTGGTTAACCGCTTGTTCTCCGTCCATGTTTAAATCATTCTGTATAAATTAAACTTTTGTCATAATACTCTTGATGTATGATACTCTTGATGTATAATACTCTTGATGTATGATACTCTTGATGTATAATATTGATGTATAATACTCTTGATGTATAGTACTCTTGATGTATAATACTCTTGATGATGATACTCTTGATGTATGATAGATACTCTTGAGATTGCAAGTTTATGTACTCTGGCAAGATCAAAATAAATATTTCTGTTTTCCATTGTAATTCATTTTATTTTATTTTATAACCGCCGTTGAACAGCAGACCCGATTTTGAGTTTACCACTACAAATGTTCAGCCCCGTAGCCAAGAAAACCACAAAAACCTTCCATGGTTAGCCTGACGGCAAGGGGACTCTAATTCATATGATCCGTCTGCCACTGAGGATGTTTAATGATAGCATTACGGTCAATGTGAGCATGTGCGGATTTCGTGTCGACCAGCCTTTGCTGGAATTCAAACCTGGATAATTGGCAGGCGAGCGCTCTATCTCCTGAGCCACCACGGCTCTCATTGTAATTCATTTGCCGTTTCCCTACCACCTGAAAAAATCATCCTTGGAGATGTAATGTATCGGATAAAATTGAATGCATGTATTGCACGAAATCACGATATCATTTTAATAGAAAATAGATTAAGGTATCTGACTAATGCAAAAACAGGATTTTAGACAAAATTTTCGAAATTGAATTTTCTATAAATTTAGAATTCTTATACTCTTAGATTTCTAAAAGAGACTTTACTTTTGTTGGTAATCCAATTTTTTACAAAGTTACAGCAGTTTTCGCGCAAAGTGATAACAGTGGGTATAGACTAATGATCTTAAGTCTTTAAATACGTTTATCTCAAAATCAGGTTTTTTCACGTTTTACACCACCTTAAACGCAGTATCTCACGTTGTCTTTAAAATAATTGTCTCCATGTTATCAGGAGTGTTTATGATTATAACACGCATGTTTTGAACTATAGATTAAGATTAATAAAAAGAAAAAAAGAACTTCATTTTTCGAATGCCATTATTTTATAACATAGTTGATAGCCTTCTAGAGAAAATCCTCAAAGGATTTTTTGTTTCAGAAAATAGAAATTTTTTTACAGTCTTCAGCGTATATGCAAAAAAAAAAAAAAAAAAAAAAAAAAAAAANAAAAAAAAAAAAAAAAAAAAAAAAAAAAAAAAAAAAAAAAAAAAAAAAAAAGACTTATTTTTACCCAAAAATGACCATTTATAAAAATAATAATAATATTACTTTTTGTTGTTGCTAGTTTTAAAAGCTTTTACACATAATAAAATAAATAAACAAGTCTCTTAAAATTTTAAGTAAATATTTGAAAAAAAAATTTTTTTTGTCAAAATTAGTCGGATACCTTAAAATACTTTAATCTATTTTAGTCATATTTTAAGTATTTTTTTTATGTTTTCGTGAAATAACTCTGAAACAAAATGTTTTTTTTTTTACAGGTTAAATATAGGATTATCCAAATTATGTAGCTCATGCAACGTTCTTATTTTTTTCAAAGAAATTTATTGTTTAAGACAATGGGTAGAAAAAAGAGAATCGGAAAAGAAAAAAACCGGAAAAGTTGAATGCAGGAAAAAGAAAGCAGGGGAAAAAAAAGAAAAACTTTGACAATAATTATATGAATTTCAAAACCCATTCAACTCTGGTCGTTGAGCTGAAATTTAATGTAGTTAAATATTTTTTAAAATAAAATTATATAAGTATATATATATTTATATTTTTAAAAAAATTAATACTTAAGAATTAATTTAGGCTTACGGAAAGGAATTTTTCGAATTCTAAACTAGCATTTAAAAAAAAAAATTATTAGGATTCATAAGCAATTCTGAAATTGTTTTAAATTTTAACAATCACTCTCATTGTGTTGTGGCATAATAATAATAATAAATGATTGACATTTTTTTCAACTAATTGGGTTTTTTTTTTGAAAAATTGTATTAAATTGAAATATTTTCGTTATTATTATGAATTTTTAAAAGATTTAACTCCTGAGAAACTATTGTTAGTTGAGATGCATTATTTTATTTAAAACAATACTATTATAAGTTATATAATTGTATCAAAAATAAAGTAATTAAAGTTCCTTTCAGTTGCATTAAATTCGGGTTCAACGGCCAGAAAAGAATTGAACGTAAAATTTATGTAATAGTTTATGACGTGCTTTTTTTCCGATGATTTTTTCCAGTCCTTTCTTTTTCAATGCATTTTTCTGGTGTTTTTTCGGGATTTTTTTACTGTAGGTTTTTTTTTATCCGAAGTTTTTTTTTTTTTTTTTTTGAAATTTTTTTTATCGTGACTCGTTTAAAGCAAATTGATGCCTAAAATTCAATGAAAAAAATTAAAATATTGCTATTAAATTATTAGCTATATATAATTTTTTCAAACAAAAAAGTATATAGCAAGTAATGAATATTTATTTAAAATTAACACTAAAAAATTAACTTTCTATCTATGAAAAGCCTAATACAGTGTTAATTTTATTTAAATAGGAAAGCATATAGTTTAAGAAGTGAATATTTATTTAGAATTAACACTAAAAAGTGAACATTTTTAACACAGAAAAGCTAATGCAGTGTAAATTCTATTTAAGTTGAAAAGTATTAAGTATAAGTAGAGAAAACTTACTCATAATTAACTCTAAAAAAATTACCTTTCAGCACTATCTATTGCAGTGTAAATTTTATTTAAATTTAAAAGTATGAATCATAAGCAAAGAATACTTATTTATAATTAACACTAAAGAGTTAACCTTTTAACACTGAAAAGCTGTTGAAGTGCATATTCTATTTAAGCTCATTTGTATGAAACATAAATCGTGAATACTTATTTATAATTAACACTAAAAAATGAAAATTTTAACACTGAAAAGCTACCCCCCTAGTGTAGTGCAAATTTTATATAAATAGAAATATATATAGTTTAAGTAGTGAATATTTATTTAGAATGAATACTAAAAAATTATCATTTTAACACTAAAAAGCTATTAAAGTTTATATTCTATTTAATTTGAAAAGTATAAAGTACAAATAATGAATAGTTATCCAGAATTAACACTAAGAAGTTAACCTTTTAACACTGTATAGTGTGAATTTTGTTTAAATAGAAAACTATATAGTTTGTGTAGTGAATATTTTTTAAAATCAACACAAAAAAGTGAACTTTTTAACATGTAAATTTTATTTAAATAGAAAAGTATATAGCATAAGTAGTGAATTTTTATTGAACATAAATATTATTGGAATTCAGAATTATCTGCAGTTAACGTTGCAGTTCGCAATTTCTGAAAATTGTTTTGGAGTCATATTAAATTTTACTACCTTTTCAATTAAGTTAGAAAAGCGTAATTTTCTATTCATTCAAGACTGAAAAATCCCTCTTTGATTTTTATTTTAACCATCAGTTAACATCTTCCGCCATTCCATTTAATGACTTCCTAAATAACATAATAACCCTCTACCATCATGTACTACCCATATGAATAATGAACATATCCATCAAATGAATTGCATATAGTGGCCAAAATAAAAAAGAACATGTTATTAATCAACATCTAACACGTGTTGAGATTAATTTCCTCGAGGTTTCATGTTTAATCATGCATTTATCTGGCAGTAATGAGTACGCTCTACAATTAAAGGTTACGCCGACTTCATTTAAATGGACGATTAAATAGTATCGGAGGAGAGAACAATGCCTCGTATTTTGTGCCTTGTTTTGCCGAGGGAATTAAGGTTATGTCCTGTTATAGAGGTTTTCGTTTAACACGAGGTTTAATCTCTTAACCTCTGTTGTACGGAGCCGGAGTATTTTAATTCAGTAAAACTTCTAAGTTAAAGACACTTTGTTAGTTTCTTGAAGGAAAAGCAGTTTTTAAGGCTGTTTTTGTGCTATTTATTATTATTATTTTTTTTATTTTGCTGTCGAAAATCTTGTAATATATAGATTAATTTTTTCGACAGTAGAATTAAAAAATTATTTTTGGTCTAATAAAAAATTTTGGTTTACATACAAATAACTAATAATACAGTGTAAATAAGGTTTTGAATGGGTATCAAAAAAACAGTTGAAAGTACTCTCCTCATAGTAAGTGGAGAAAAGTTGCACGACCTTGCACGTAGGGCTTTATTGAAAGAAGGATATGGACGAGACGATAGTATTAATATTTAAAAAGTCATAAGAGTTTTATGTATAAGAAGCACAATTTTTGTGTTTGTAGATATTTAACTATAGGAATTTGCTTTACAGACAAATGAAATAATGTTTCTTATGTATTTTTTACGATAAATTGAATTAGACTAAGTGACTGACATCGCAATAGTTGCCGGGTTTTTTAAGCATAAAAGTACCATTTTTGGCATTGTTATCTAATGGCTATTTAGACAAGAAAGGCTGGTTTCGTATGTAATTTTCATACGCTGAATCGAAAAACACGCTGTAAATAATTTTACATAAGTCTCAAGGGGCATTTTACGCATAAAAAGTAATATTTTGAGTTGTTTTTATTTACTCCTGTTAACAAATTTCCTCGAAATTAATTTATCCCATCGGCTTAAATTTGTTCTCATTTGATTCAGTGTAAAACACGAGTATGAAAAAAATACTTCGTTTGTCTAGTCACACATTGTAGTTTAGACTCACATTGTAGTCTAGATACACATTCTAGTCTCGACACACATTCTAGTCTAGACACTTAATCTAGTCTAGACTAGAGAGAGCCTCGCGTTTGGAGCTTCGAGCCTGTCCCAGCCAGAAGAACTTGAATTCGAGCCTACTCGAGTACATCCTAGTCTAGACACTCATTCTAGTCTAGACACACATTGTAGTCTAGACGCACATTCTAGTCTAGATACTCATTCTAGTCTCGACACACATTCTAATCTAGACACTTAATCTAGTCTAGACTAGAGGGAGCCTCGCGTTTGGAGCTTCGAACCTGTCCGAACCAGAAGAACTTGAATTCGAGCCTACTCGAGTACATCNGTGTTAAACACGAGTGAGAAAGAAATATACTTGTCTAGTTAGGTTCACTCTAGTCTAGACGCACATTCTAGTCTAGGCACACATTCTAGTCTAGACTTTAGAGATAAGCTAAGCCTCGCGTTTGGAAATCGCTCCAGCCAGAAGAATTTTAATCTGAGCCCACTCGAGCATGAAATGCATAGGATTTATTTGAGCCCGAGATATACATTGGATGAAGTAGAAATTTTGCTCTCATTTGACATAGTGTTAAACACGAGTGAGAAAGAAATATACTTGTCTAGTTAGGTTCACTCTAGTCTAGACACACACTTCTAGTCTAGGCACACATTCTAGTTTAGACACATATTCTAGTCTAGACACATATTCTAGTCTAGAAGCTCGGCCTCGCACTTGGAGGTTCGAGCCGCCCCTGCCCCAAGAATTTTAATCCGAGCTCACTCGATCCTGAAATGCATAGGATTAATTTGAGTCCGAGATATGCATTGGATAAAGGCTAAATTTTGCTCTCATTTGATTCAGTGTAAAACATGAGTTAAAAAAAAATACTTATATGTATATATAAAAATATATGTGACTTAACTTGTCTAGTTAAATGTCACATTCCAGTATAGACACACATTCTAGTCTAGACACACATTTCTAGTCTAGACACACATTTCAATCTAGACACATATTCTAGTCAAGACACATATTCTAGTCAAGACTAGAGATAAGCTCGGCATCGCATTTGGTGGTTCGATCCCGATCCAGCCCGAAAAATTTTAATCCGAGGCCACTCCAGCCCGAAATACATAGGATTACTTTGAACTAGTGATATACAAGATTTTGCAATCGTCTTTGATGTCTAAACAAGGAAATTAGTTAATTAAATACTTTTCTATCACTAAGTAACCTGTGACAGAAAAAGCTAAGAGAAAACCAACTGAAACTCTTAGATGACTAAACCAAAAATTATGAAAGAAAATCAAAATATAAAGCTAAATAAAAGCCATTTGAAAATGAATGATAGCCTCACAAAGCAAAACCGCCGAACAGAAGAAGCAGATCGTTGGAATTATTACAGCTTATAAATCTTAAATTTTTATATTATAGAACCAAACGTTAGTTTAAAAGTTGTAAAAAGTTTATGAAAACGTTTATTATGAATCCGAGCTCGAAAGCTATTTTTCAGACCGAGCTCGTCTCATTTCTAGCCTACTCACACTTCCTTTTACAAAACTCTTCCTTTTTTTTCTTTTTTTGCATTCAGAGAAGAAAAGTACAAAATGCAAACTTTTTTTCTACTCAGTCAAGAAACTCCGAAAATGCAAACGTTATTTAACCTCAGAAAAGATAGAGCGTTTTGATTGATAAGAAATGGAAACGTTTTGGTAAAAAAAGAAATGTACAAAACATAAATGTTATTTAGTTCTAATTAGAACCTTAAACTAGGATGTGTTGCTCTCATAAATAAGAAAAAACACACCAAACTGTAATTGACCTATCAAATTATATCCCTTTCTTATCATTAGATAAAAAAACATTACTTACCGCAAGTTTTATTATAACCCATACGTGAGAAAGAGATTCCGAAATCATTACTTGAAATTGGGGAATGTTAGAATTTTTTCTTTCGGTCATTTCTTCACAATTGCCAAGTAATAATAGCGTTCATTGTATAACATTCTTTTATCAGCATTTCTAGACAGGTAACAAAGGCTATAAATGGAATTTTTCTTCTTCTATTTTTTAGGGGGGGGGGAGGGGTAAAAACATTCTTAATCCAATGTGGTTGAATTGTAAGATAGTGTTGATTACGATTAGATGCAATAAATATATATATTATGTCTTATGTTATATTATATATTACACTTTTTATATTATGTCAATCAACGGCAAATTAGAAAATAATTATGAATTATATTTAATATACAAGTTGGTAGTTAAATAATTTAAAAGTAGCTTTTTATATATATATATATATATATACACATACAAAACTGGTGTTGTTACATACGAAAGTTATGTGACAACACCACTTAGGTGTAAAATAGTTGCCATTATTTTTGTAGTTGGGATACACTAAAACTTTTCACGGTGTACTTAGGCTTCTGTAATTACTGTCGTAACTCTTATGCTAATGTTTTTAAGAGCATTATTTCCTATGTACAGTGTGGAACAAAATTATAAGACTACTGTGTTTTTGTGATCTTTAATATAATTTATATCCAAATTATATCCATATTTATATAATATAATATTCCATAATATAATATTCCATAACATTCCATAATATAATTTATATCCATATTATTTTCCAAAATTACAACAAACAAGGAAAACAAAATGTGTGCCATTAATTTTTATGAGATTTATTTGAATATGAACATTTTGGTCAACAATATAAGAATTTTAAACCTGAAATTTCTGGTACAAAATTATAAGAAGGCGAGCTACAATGAACTTTTTTACAAATCCAAAAGGATGTTGATCTTTCAAATACTCTATTTTTCACCAATTCAATTTTAGGAATTTTGTTTTAAGAATTTTGTGCCATTCATACATGATAGCTACTCCCTGGTCGTATACTGAATCATATTGACTGTTTTTTGTGTTCACGACTACTAATGCTCAACACCGTAACCTTGTAATTTTGAATCCAATCCTGACGACAGGAAAACTCCTAGATCAAGTATTGGGAGAAATTTGTCTTTGTGGTGAACTTTTTGATGGAACTAACCCGCATTTGCCATGGAAACCTTCCTAACTACAAAGGGATTCTATCCCATAATCTGTCTACCACTGAGGATATTTTACTTCAGCACTGTGATCGGGGCGAGACGGGTGCGGAATTCGCATCGACTAGCCATCGCTAGGATTTGAACTCGGTTCCCCAAGAGCTCTGACCTCTGAGTCACTACAGTTCTCTCAATGTTAGTGTTATTTTTATCGTAAATTATTCGTTAGTTTCATCGTTATTATCGTTGATTTTATCGTGTTATTTTTTATCATACGGGAACAAAATGCCGGGCGTTCCGCACTTTGTTTAACTTGATCTTTAGGACGTTTTTGCGTAAAAGAAAAAAGAAGAAAAATCAATTTTTTCCCTTGTATTTAGGCAGTTTTCCATTTCAAGCCTCAATTGTTTACAAATTGCAAATATTTTATTAACGACACAAAAACCACAAAACTTCTAGATTCAAATGTCGTTAAAAAAATTACCAGTCCTTTACTTCACACCGCATCTCGAGTAATTCGCGGTATCACTTATTTACATAATCAACTAACTACTCTATCGTTTTGCCATCAACCATCTTTCCATGCTAATTGTTTCTCACAGATCTGGTGGCAACACCACAACATCATTGGTGGTTCTTCAGAGGGAATTGTACGAATTGAAAGGAAGGAAGAGAAAAAAAAGTAAGAAATCTTCTTCCTGACACAAGATGAGAGATAAGAAGTTAATAACCACTCAAGAGAATAGATAATTGCTTGTTTCGGCTTCTTTATTGATTGAGTTGGTTTAGACATGCCACTTTGGCCGATTCCAGTGAATGTGATTCTGTATGGCGACGATCCACTGCTTTCTCGAGAAATGGAAGAAGAAAAAATAAATTCAAATAGCAGTTATGAAAAAACTAATTTTTAGTAGATAATCAGTTTGATGAAAATTACTACAGAAAAGTAATTAAGTTTAAAGAGTTTTATAATTCTTTACAAATAGATGCTTTAAGGGCTCCTTTATAATTTGATTGACATTTTTCGAAATCAGTGATGTATTTGGAGGAACCATTAGGAGTGAAATGTCTTGAGAATAGTATTAGTGAATTAGTTAGCAGGTTTAGTGTAAGAAATTTGATAAATAACTAATTCATTATAAATCGAGGCTAATTAATTATTAAATTACCAAACCTCGTAATCGGGAAACATTTAGAGAGGGCATTAAAATCATGATGTCTTGGACGTAATATTAGTGATGGAACTCTTGCATCAAGCATTCGGACAAACTAGTCTTCGTGGAAGACTTTTGATGGAACTAACCGTCCTTTGCGTTACATGGAAAGAAAAACCTCCCACGGTTAGCCAGATGCAAAGGGACTCTAACCAGTTTACAACTGAGAAGATTTTACGTCAGCACAGTGGTCAGTGCAATCCGGGAGCAGAATTCGTATCAACCAGCCTCAACTGGGATTCGAACCTGAAACATCTCATCGTGGGGTGAACGTTCTATCCCTTGAGCAACCGTAGCTCAGTAGATAACATATGTAAGTAAATATAAGTTAGAAATTGTATTTTTATGCATAAAGCATCTTATAACTTCCAACCCTTTCGTTACGAGGGGGGGGGGCGTATTTAGCTGATGTCCCCACTATGACCTGTGCGTACGAGCACCGTTCTAAACCGGCATTCACGTGATGACTGAGTACGAGAGTCGTATTTAGCTGGCGTCAGCATGATACTATTCGACAACCGGCCCAATCTGTTTCAAACTGCTACTGGCTTATATTCCATTGACCTATATTAGATTAATGCCATTAAAATATATTTGGAATGGGCTTAATATTTTTTATAGCTCAATGGCTCAGTAGAATAGCTCAATGGATAGAGCGTTCGCCTTCAAATGAGGTGAATCGGGTTCGATCTCGATGGCTTGTCGACGATGGTTCGTACGATGGCTTGTCGATACGAATCCGCATCCGGCATGCACCAAGCACAGTGCTAACGTGAAATATCCTCAGTGGTAGACGGATCATGGGTTAGAGTCCCGTTGCCGTCAGGCTAACCGTGGGAGGTTCTCTTGATCTTCCTCTCCATGTAACGCAAATGAGGGTTAGTTCTATCAAAAAGTCCTCTACGAAGGCAAATTTCTCCCTATACTGGATCCAGGAGTTCCCTTATCTTATGGATTTGGTTTAAAATTACAAGACTACACAGTTGAACATTGGTAGTCGTAAACCCATAAAATTGGGACGGCTGTTAAAAAAAAAAAACCACGTATAAAAAGAGAACCCTCAATATCCTGCCATAGAAACAATTAGTACTCTTTAAGGAAACCATCGCAAAACTCAGCAAAACCAAATACCTTGTATAAACTGTCTAAGGAAATTCAATTGGAAAGATTATATCCAAAATATTAAAAACAAAGCACAAGCAGCCTGCAATAAAATACAATGTTTACTCTAAAATTCCAATATGCAATCAAAACTAAAACTTTTACTATACCTGTTTATGATTTGACCATATCTTAAGATATGCATCCCTAGCTTGGGCAAATCAACAAGCAAAATCAAACTCTAATAAACAGGCTTAAAATTTGCGAAAACAAAATCATACGAAAGCCCCAATGATTTATCGGTAACAAAGAAATTCATGAAGACATCAAAACTGATCAATGAGAAAAGACATCCATCTCCATAAAACCTATAGCAGTTCTCTACTTCCTAAATACAAATGTGCAATGCAAATGTATACAAAAATATGTAAACAACCTCTGTGCGTGTGTTTATCACCAGTATATATCACGTAATCATCAATATTTCTCCTCATTTTCATCTACTATTCAACAACATGATCTATAATGCACATGAAAACTTTCTTCCAAATAACTTGTTTTTATTATGCTGTGAACTTTATGGACCCAAAAAACTTTACATGATTTATATTTGTAATATTGAACGGCAATAATCGTCCCTTCTGCTGTAACATAGTTTTATAAAATTGCCAAATTGTTTTTTACACATCTCTCGTAATTTCCTTATGAATGGAAAAAAGCCCCAATTAATAAATTCGGATCAGTTGCATTTTTAATTATAATTCTTGCAAAATCTCCTAATACATTATTATGTTATATTTAAGACTTATTTTCGAAAGCTCCGTTGTAAGATGAAATGATGCTTTTTTGCGAATAATATGCTATTTTTATTACTGCTGTGAGTTTGCGACTGTTACTCGTGACCTTTAGATCAAGTTTAACCTATCTAAAGCCAGCGCTGTCTACGCTTATATTGAAAATGCTTTATTATATGCTTATTTTGAAATTTTTGCCTCTTTATTTATTTATTTATTCCTTCATCACGGCTCTTTTCCCCTCACATTTCCTTTTGGTTTCCTTTTTTATGTAGATTGCTGTTTTTTTCATGACAAAACCTTGACAGCAAATTAAACTCATAAAGAACAGAAGAGTTATCAAAACAGAGAGAAATATACAGTAAAATAGACCAATCGGAATAATCATGTAAACTTAAACAATCCTACGAAAGCTATATTTAAAAATTATTACAGAAACTTAAACAACAAAGCTATTAACGTTCTTATTATCGTCATTAAAATTATAATAGACAGAAAAAGAAACATTTTCTATACATGTTTGCATTCTCTACAGTTAATTAATAAAAAATTCCAAGCACAAAACGTTCGTGCTAAGTTTCAACATTTGATTCAGGTATTAAACCTTGAAAATATATCTTTAGAACAATTAACTTTAAATTAAATAGTTTTCGAAATTCTATGAAGAGATTATTACAACGAGTTATGACTGTGACAAAATTCTAATTTACTTTTAGAAGATCAAGATATCAGGCTAGTTTCGCAAGCCTTTGACATATCACATCAAAAATAACTCTTTCAATTCATACACGACAGAACAAAGTAATGAAACATGTTTACACTTTCCCCGAGGGCCCTGTTAAATGACGATCGAAATGTGGCCCTGCGCCATTTTTTTTCTTCTCAAATAAACCGAATGTAGGCTAAGTGATTATTCAACTTGTTCTAAAACGCTTTGTCCACTTCTTTCTTCCAAATATGGCAGCAGTCTTTTCCCCCGCCAGTTTCAAACTTTTGAATGATTCTTATATCTGTCACAAAGTATCAGTTTTTTTGTAGAATTTATTGAAGAAAAAAATCGTTCTTTTTAATGAATTTCAAGAAGCGTGCTTCGGTTTTGGAAAGAACTCTATGCCATTTTTTTGACAAATAAATCTTTTTTTTTTCTTCTTTCCTTTGAAGTCATGTTTTTCCTATTCTCCACATCTCTCTGAAATAACCTGAGAAATTTTTAGAAAGGCAGAGAAATGTTTGATACTTGACGATAGAAAAAAATTTTACTCACGTTTTACAGAGATTCGGGAAAAAGGAGAAAATGGCGCCTTCTATTCAAAAGACGGAAATATTACTTCCAACTTTTTGAATAGCATTTTTTAATAGTGCAACTTTTAGGTTGATAGGAAAAAACGAGAAAGATAAAAAGAAGAAAAAAATAGATATAAGAATTCTTTACTGCATTTCTACCTCCTTGTCTAGAATTATTTATTTATTTATTTACCTTTTTTTAATGCTGATTTTGTTCTTAAAGGGGGAAAAACTGTTTCAGTTGGCACTTACAAATCAAGACGATATGGCACATAATTAAAAATAAATAAATTTATATACTTTAACTAATCTTTTTAATTTATCGAATGTAATAACAGTAAGTCTTCGTTATTTTATTTTTAAAAAGGACAATTTAACATTAAAATGATTTAATTAATGATAGAGAAAAAAAAATATCTAAAAAATTTGTGTTTACCACACGTTAAGACAGAGTTGCCAGCTACTACATTTTTAGTGATATAATTTATAGAGCGGTAGACTACTAAAAATCGAAGGTTTAAGACTTTTTTTTGAAAGGGACAGAAAATGATATTCAAATCAGCTGTTCCCAAATGATGTTCCAGGAACCCTAGGGTTCCGTGAAAGAATGAAAGGGGTTCCGCGAGTTAGCACTTTTTATAACCAGTGATGAGGTTTGAAGCTTTTGATTAAATTTAGATCTATTATAATTCATAATTTTTTTGATCTTGCGGTTGCTTTTATGAAATTATTTCAAGTAAAATGCCTATCAAATTAAAATAGCATATTATTTAAAAGAAAATATAAAATTTCAAATTACAATATATTGAACAAATCATGAAAAGAACATGCATTTATAAAGTATTCCATTTGCATTCCTTATGGCACTTTTCAAATCAAAATAACTAAATTCGTTAATAAAGAAATATGTTTCCATAATAACCATTTTTAACGTTTATAGAATTTCTTTAAAGTTTTCATTTCGAAGTAAACCAAAATTCGGCTTATTTTAGTCCTTTTTTTTCCAGCTTCAACAGAAACAAACCAGAAACTAATTTATAAATATACTAGATACAAAACAAGGACTGCAAATTTAACTTTCGGGCATAAAATCTAATTTAAGATTATTAGTGATAAAACGATGAAAAAATCCTTTATAGGTTATAACGTTCATAATTACCTTAAACTATAATTTTAAAGTTGGGATTCTGCCGAAAGAAGGTTGATTATTTAGGGTTCCGTAGCCGAAAGAAATTGTTAAACGATTAAGGATAATTCACAAAAGCTGTCTTTCTTAGTTTTAACCTTTTAACATGCCAAAATAATTTTGCCTGAAATTTTGACAAAAAAAGGAAAGTCATACGGGTAAATCAGTAAGAGCCAACTAAGTATAGCACTTGATCTACCAACCATTATGTTGACATTTCTTTCTAATTGTTGGATTTTTAAATTTAATTTAAAATGATTTTGATCACAACTACATAAAAATAAATCCAATATATGCTTGCAAATAATTCAATGAGAATCTATTTAAGCAACAACAGTTAAAAAAAAAAAAAAGAACTTACAGTGATATTTTAATTACATAGGCAACAATTTTTTATCCGTTGCATTAGTTTTTTTAAAGGACGTTTGGTATTCCGCCCCGTTGAGTTTTAATCTGCTATCGGTTTCTTTCTACAAGCTACAGTTTTTATGCAATTTAATAATGTAATTCCAAACATTTTTTTTTATTGTTGTCTAAAGTGTTATTTTTAAAGTAGCAGACAAGTGCATATCAACCTTCATAAATCTATAATTTCTTTATATATAAACTAGTACATCCAAGTTAAAAATTTAACTGACTAAAAGCATAATTTTGAAAAAAATCTGTGAGCTCTCGGAATTTATATAATATCAGTTTTGAAATCTTAACACCCGAATTATGTAAGACCAAGAATTTATAATTAAACAAAGAAATCGTTCCCCAGTGTTATCTTTTCACTAAAAATTGGAATATTCATCCTCCGAACGATTAAAAGTTGAAAAAAACAGAAAGTGTTTAAATATTTCAAATGATTTCTTTTATGCTTCACCATTTGTTTTTTGATTTAATAAATTTTAATTGTTTTAATTCTAAACCCTTGGATATTTTAAACAAAACTATGGGATTTGATATTAGTAGAATGCTTTTTATAAGCCCAGGCAAAATGAAATAAGTTTTGCTCACCTTAACTCTTTCTGGACAGCTAATTTTGATTGAAAATTTTAGACAGGCATGAGCAAATGTGACGTTATCATACTTGAAAACTTATAACGCTCTTCAATATAGTGGTTGGAAAAAGGCATTAAAATTAATATTGTATGTTGATTTTTCGTTAAATTTAGCCAATAGTTAGAAACATATTCAGAGGAAGCTGTGGAAAGTAATATTGGGCAACACGGAGTACCTGACCACTAAGGCCACCACCGTAAACGATTAATTAAATATTGAATCAAAAGCCTATGACATTGCATGTAGTTGGTCAGTTAGATTAATCGTTAGTAATTAAAGTGAAAGAATTTTACTTACTTTATTTACAAAAATTGGATACCTGGGCAGCGCAGAAGGCCTCTATCCCATACATCATGAAATTATAATAAAATACAGTTTGAGTTCAGCCGTCTATGGGGTGGCTGTTACTGGATGACAAGCACCTTGCTTGTATAACTGAAAGAAAATGAAAATAATAAGAGCAACTTGCTGTTGGATGGCTGTAGTTTGATTGTCAACGTGAGGTAACGTAGGTCAGGATTTCAGTATTGATATTGTGTTTGATGCTGTAGACCAGGGGTGGCGAACCTTTTTACTCCAACGTGCCATTTTCTCTAAAAAATTGCTTAATGAGATCATAGACGTGCCGTCAAATAATTTTGACTTCGTGATTATTGGAAAAATAATAAAACTAAATACTATCAACTCAAAACTCTTTATTTATTGAAAAAAAAATACATTTTGCAATATCTCAGTTATACGTGTAATTCAACTTTCAAGTAACATCAGTGTGACTTCTGTTGTTGCAGATTAGATGACAAATAACTTATATTAGGTTTTAAGATGTTAGTTTAAACAGAACTGTTAACTTTTGTTTGCTAGTTGTTAGCTTGTTTTTTATGGTTATTAATTGTTTTTTTAGCTTTAATTTTTTTATTAATAATTGTTTATTTTTTGTGAATTTTAATTTAATTGTTACATATGCTTCATAGTGTAACAACAATTGCCATCGATGGAGTGCCCAAAATATTGTGTCGCGTGCCATAAGTGGCACGCGTGCCATTGGTTCGCCATCCCTGCTGTAGACTATTGATGCTGTAGACTATTGATGCTATGCATTATTGATGTTGTAGACTATAGATGCTGGAATTAAAGACTATTATTTATACTGATAGTTGTGATTAGAGGCGTCGCAGGTGAAATGAGCGGCTATTGGTCTTAGTTTTTCGTCTCTTTTATAGTTTTCGAAGTTAAAAATCTGATTGAAGTTAGTTGCGCTGCATTTTATGACTGTTCAGTGCTAGAGTGAGTATTGTGTTGCAGCGCCCCCTAGAGAGAAATTAATTAGTGTAACTAGAAGGCAGTGTGCCTATGTGCGAGTTATGTGTAAGGAGTGAAACAATCTCCGAAAAATAAAGTAGTGATATTCTAAAGTTCCGGTCATCTTTTCTTGTGTTGTGAATACTCCTACTATATCGTAGAAGTCTGCATTTAATTTATATATATATATTCGGATAGAGGCGGAATTTTGAGATTTTTACGGTGAAAGGTATTCACAGCAAGCTTATTATATATATGCTTAAATTATTTAAATGTAGTGGTAATCAAAGTAATTTTAAATCGCACTTATGTAAAGAAGCATAGTATGTTATGCCATAAATTTACTCACAACATTAAATACAAAAATAAAATCTTTCAGAAAAAACAGTAGAGCCTCCACACGGTTTTTTACAGGTAGTCCAATCAGGCCACTATGAAGGCAAACCAGTTTACGAAAGAGCCCTTTAATACAAAATCTAGTTAAAATAAGAAAGTGGTAGCAAATAAATGTCTAAAAATTTGTTTAATTTATGAATATGATTGGTTTGTCTTATTCACTTGTCAACCACTACAGATTCAATTCTCAAATATATCTGATGAATTTCTCTCAAAAATGAATTTGGGTTCATTAGCACAACTGGTTCACTTTTCAAATAGTGTGAAGGCTCTCTGATACAGGAGGTGATGGAAGAGCTCGTAGGTCAACATTAGGCACCTAGCGAACCGACATACTTTATTTAACTCTTTTGTTGTTTATAGAGTAGTGGTTGACGTTTAAAAGCAATTAGTTTTATATCTCTAGTGGCTTGAAATATCTGTGGAATTAGTGTTACCAGACTGGCTACACTGCATCGGAAAAGGGTTAATTGTTATTTCCCTACCACGTCTTAGTGGGAATATCTGAGTTTCTGACTATGGTTACTCTGCATTAACTTTGCATAGTTTTTGCCTCAGATTCAACTTATATTTGAAAAGGTTAAGACACGACAATTAAATGTAGAGACACATGAATAGTTAACGACAATTGAAGAGATTAGAGTCTTGGTGGTTTAGAGAGGATAGAAGCGCTTACCTCTCAATGAGGTGACGTGGATTCGAATCAAAGCGATGGCTGGCCGATATGACTCAAAGAAAATCGAATAATGAATTTCGAACCTACCACAGTGCTGACGTAAAATACCCTCAGAGGATGGATCATGGGTGGCAGTCAGGCTAACAGCAGGATGTCTTCGTAGTTTTCCTCTCCATGTAACACAGATGCTGGTTAGTCCCATCAAAAAGTCTTTCGCGAAGGCAAATTTCTTCCAATACTTGATCTTGAACTTTCCTTATCTTCTGGATTGGGTTCGAAAATACAATCCAATATCCAATATAAATTCTATTTTTCGAAGTTCCTAGCCCATAGGGCTATCTATTTCTCCATCGAAGATGATGTAGCAATAAGGGGAGATTGGGGTAAGAGTGACTGAAGAAGCGACAAAACTTCTTCATTTTTCAACAATTCTTGTAGCTCTTTAATTATGGAGACCAATCTATGTGCAGATGAGGCTGGGGTGGTCTTCTTCTGTCTGTAATTTTTTTACAGGGGCGGGCCTCGCACCCTGACAAATTGGAGGTGTGATCTTTGTTGCAATTGCAACATGTTGCTGGAGTGTCCCTTGGTTTCTTGCACTGAAATGAGTGGTGCCCTTCGGCGCACTTTATGCACTTTGATGGGCTTGTGCAAGAGATCTGTGTGTGTCCAAATGCCTGACAGCGGAAACACTGTATCGGCCGACGGCCGCCGTGAAACCGCTCTACGCTGACCGGGATGCCTTTGATTTTCTCGGTGTAGAATACTTTCGTGTGGTTGGTCAGCCGTGGGAGGATCACTAGGAAAAGTGGGAGGAGCCGATAGGCTCCACCCACCCTCCTCTTAAGCTGGATGATCTTGTGAGTTTCAATATTCAATTTCCCTAATTCAAGGGAAATTAGGTCTGAATCAAAGTCCCTTGGGAGGCCACGAAGAAGCACTTTCAGGAATTTAGGAGATTTCTCAGCATTATTTGCTGGCCCTAAAAAGGGCTTGGAAGGTGCAGCATCAGTGGGATCTTCCTCAGTGGACTCCATCGGGGCTGGTGGGGGTGACTCCGGCGGTGGAAGAGCAATGGAGGGCGGTGGGCAGGCAGTAGGCTTAGCTGGGTGAGAGGCTTTGATTTTCTTGGCTGCTTTAGTCTTTTTCTTCTTCTTCCTTCTCTTCTTGGCTGGAGGCTTAGTGGAGAGAATATCTGGGAACGCTGTTTCGGACGCCGAGGCCTCCTCATCAGGCTCTGTAGTCTCGGTTGATTCAGGAACGCTGGGCTCGGGAACGGGCACAGGCGAAGTTGCTAAGTCCTTCTCAGGAGCCGGGGTGGGATCATTCTTGGCCTTTAAGTCCAGGAAATAATTCACATCGTAGCGTCGAAGTCTCGCCATGAGATCTTCGCAAATCTTAGTGGCGTCGTCCATTGCAACATCTAAGGAAGCAGATATATTAGGTGAGTCTTGATTACGGCCGGGAGGTGAAACCTTCCCGCCGCGGGCAGTTCGATGATAGGGCATGATTCTGAATCGTCGGAGCTTGATTGAGCACAACCTACTCTCAGTTCAGTTGGCTATCCCCATGAGCCCGAAAATACAAGGCTACGGAGGGGAACATTAATATTTATCATTTTATCTCTAGCAGTGGTAGCAAATTAAGTTATTTTTTTTTTACAGTTTTCCACTACTACGTAGTAACAAAAATTCAAAGCAGCCTCATATACTAAGTAATAATGCTCGTAACAGTTCGAATAATGCTACGTAACAGCTCGAAGGAAGACCTGAAGAGTTTGCAAAATTGTCCCTTATTTTACCAGTTTTACATCTTAACCCTTTCGCGCCGACTGTCAAAAATACGTGCCAACATAAAACCGTATCAACCGGGGCAAAACGATAAAACTAGTAATCAAAGTAATTCTTTAGCAGTTTATTTGTGGGTGGAGTTATAATTGTTTGATTTATTTAATTCACCATTACTTTGTTCAAAATAAAATTATTTAGTTATACTTTGAACTAACATTGATTATATACTATATGATTAAACTAACAATAATTAAAGTAAAAGCAAAGTAAGTCTATAAAATTAGCAACGACTACGTTTAAGTTACCGTTTTTTATTTAATTACATCCTGATTCTGATTTTGTACGAATGCTTTTCTGAATCACCCGTCCCCGAGGGCGTATTGACAAAACATACCGTAGATTGTAAAGGGGTTGGCGAAAATATCTATCGGCGTTGAATGAGCGTCTCGCAAATCGCCAAACAGCTGTGTGCTTATGTTTTTGTTTTGTTTTCGGTATCACGTATCTATCATTCACCAAGTTATATATGGGTATCACATTTCAGAGTTTCTAATAAGCTGATCTTCATTAGATTCTTCTGCATTAAATGAAATATAAAGCGTATTTTTTTGTTATAGCTCCGACATAATCGTTTGTATTTGTTAACATAATTGTGTTTATTAGCCATATTACGTCTATCATAGATATCTTTAAGACGTCTATACTTGTTGAGGATTTATAATACCAGATGGAGCTGAGCACAAACAATTTTTTTTATTATTTTTTTTCTGCACTTCTTAAGTTTCAGTTTAGATTTAACCTACTGAACCACAGTGGAATAAAATAATTTGAATCATTTCAATTTGTGTAATTATTGTTGAATTCGAGTTATGGTGCTACACCGGCCGAAAAATAGGCCACCTGCATGAAATATGAGTTAACATTTGTTTTGTTTTGGTCTCCCTTAAGTCGGTAATTTATTTTGATATTTTATTGTATTAATTGTATTGTATTTATTATAGTAACGTGCGAGCTGTTTATAATGGATGATTTTGAAAAATTAAAGTCCAAACGGGTTGTAATCAGACAGCTGATTACAAAATTAATAAATAAAATTGACAAATTGTTATTAGAAATACTTCCTGATGAGACCTTGTATGATTCACTAAATCAGTTAGTTGAAAAAAACGGAACTTTAAAGGATCTTGATTTGAAAATTGAAAATTATTTTGATAAAAGCGATGAATTAGAGAGTGAAATTATACAAAGTCAAGAGTATCAANGTTTATAGAACAGAGGTTAACGTTTCAAAGCAATTAGTGTTATATTTCTAGTGGTTTGACATATCTGTGGAATTAGTGTTACCAGACTGGCTATACTGCATACCTGCCAACTTTTAATCCTTTCCATTATCATTTTTCCCAGTGGTATTAAAATGGAACTAAAACTTCAATTTTAGGCAAACAAATACGTTGCATTTGGAAAAACTTAAGTTGACAATCATGAAAGTACCGCATATTGATATATGTGCTTAATTTTTGTAAGAATAGTGGTGATCAAAATCATTTAAAAATTAAATTTATAAAAGAAAAAATAGTACATATTTGCTACCACTTTAAATATGAAAATAAAATCTTCCGGAAAATCCGGAAGAGTTGGCAGCTATGATACTGCATCGGAGAAGGGTTAACTGTTACTTCACTACCACGTCTTAGTGGGAATATCTGAGTTTCTAACTATGGTTACTCTGTATTAACTTTGCATAGTTTTTGCCTCAGATTCAACTTAAATTTTAGAAGGTTAAGACACGACAATTAAATGTAGAGACACATGAATAGTTAACTACAATTGAAGAGATTAGAGCCGTGGTGATTTAGAGGATAGAAGCGCTTACCTCTCAATGAGGTGACGTGGATTCGAATCACAGCGATGGCTGGCCGATATGAGTCAAAGAAAATCGAATAATGAATTTCGCACCTACCATAGTGCTGACGTAAAATACCCTTAGGGGATGGATCATGGGTGGCAGTCAGGCTAACAGTGGGATGTTTTCGTAGTTTTCCTCTCCATGTAACACAAATGCTGGTTAGTCCCATCAAAAAGTCCTTCACGAAGGGAAATTTCTTCCAATACTTGATCTTGAACTTTTCTTATCTTCTGAACTGGGTTCGAAATTACGAGGCTACGGAGTGAAACATTAATATTTATCATTTTATCTCCAGCAGTGGTAGCAAATTAAGTTATTTTGTCATTTTTTTCCAGTTTTCCACTACTACGTAATAACAAAAATTCAAAGCAGCCTCATATACTACGTAATAATGCTTGTAACAGTTCGAATAATGCTACGTTACAGCTCGAAGGAAAACCAAAAGAGTTTGCAAAATTGTCCCTTATTTTACCAGTTTTACATCTTAACCCTTTCGAGCCGACTGTCACAAATACGTGCCAGTATAAAACCGTATCAACCGGGGCAAAACGATAAAGCTGGTAATCAAAGTAATTCTTTTGCAGTTTATTTGTGGGCGCAGTTATAATTGTTTGATTTATTTAATTCACCATTACTTTGTTCAAAATAAAATTATTCAGTTATACTTTGAACTAACATTGATTATATATATGATTAAACTAACAATAATAACAGTAAGTCTATAAAATTAGCAACGACTACATNTAATGGCTAGTCGAGGAGAAGAAGAAAATATCGAATTACACTGCTTAGGTTAATGTAATTTCGTTCTCCCACCACATTTACGCGTAATTCATCGTCAACTCCACCTGCAATCGCCACGTTTACAATCTACGGTATGTTTTGTCAATACGCTCCCCGAGGGGTTAATTCACTCCCAATTGACTGAAACTTTTGCAGAAAGCGGAGCAGCCCTGAAATAAATAAATGACATTTTCAGGAGTATTTCAGGAGACTAAACTGAAACTAACATAAAGTGGTCACATCAATATGGTCATATTTAGTATAACACTTAAAATGTTTCATTTCACTTTAATTTTGACATAACTAATCCACACTAGTTTTAAATATTCTTGCAAGATTCTTATTTCAAATTCGGTCGTAGTGCATAAAATAAGGCAAAGATTTTTTAGCCCTAACTTCTAACAAATCTGTAAGAAAACAGTTCGAATACTATCCCTGATTTTCTTATCCTGATAGAAAATGTTGCTTACCAGTTCATTCACTTCAAGTAAGTGGATTCAGTTACAGTGTTTTTATTTTATTACCGTCGTTGAACAACCCACCTATTTTTTTGAGTTTACGACAACTAATGCTCAAATCCGTAGCCTTGTTATTTTGAACCCAATCCAGAAGAGAAGGAAATTCCAGGATCAAGTATTAGGAGACAATTTGCCTTCGTGGTGGACGTTTCATGGAAGACTGGAACGAAACGCCGAACACCTCCCACGGCTAGCAAGGGGTCTCTAACCCAAAGAATATATAATATGAGAATATATCATGATCCGTCTACCAATGAGGATATTTTACGTCAGCACCGTGGTGGGTGCAAGCTGGATGCGGAATTCGTCTCGATTAGCCATCTATCGAATTCGGGTTACTTCATTGGAAGGCGAGCGTTCTATCCCCTGAACTACCACTGCACTGCTAGTTACAGTGTATAAAGAAATTATGGAAACGCTTCTATACTTTAGCTTTTTGTAAACAAACTTTCTTTTCGCAGCAAATGTTTAAGAATATTTTACATGGCAGGCAAAACTGTCTGCACAATTTGTAGGATCATGCCGGAGGCTCTAAGAAATGGTGTATTTTTTACTCATACTTTTAAATTGCACCCACTGTTTTTCAATGTAAAATCCTTCGAAATATTTGTTGCGAAAGGAAAGATCGTTGAGTTAGTATAGAAGTTTTTATGCCCAACCTACGTATTTGTGATTATAAACAATGAATTAGTTTGTGGGTATAAGTAAGCTCAAAGCGTAATAGTTTTATTTAGATTTTCTGCAACACCTATTTTTCTATTTGTAATAAACTTTTTTTTCTTCAAAATGTTTAAAACAAAAGTTAATGCTCAGTTATTCGCAGAAAATATTCTAAAGCTGTTTTTTCGAAGACACTGTCATAATATGAAACGATGCTCTTTTATAGAGAATAATTTGGTATTTTTATAACTGTTGTGCTTTGCAACGGTTACTCGTGACAATTAAGTCAAGTTTAGCCAGCGCTGTCTACGCTTATCTTGAAAATGGCACACGTCAATACAGGCCTGAAAGCGGGACGGAAAAGAGAAAATACTGGTAGAAGAACTATTTCAATATTAGATAATATTCGGGAGGAGTTAATCTATTCTCAACAATAACAATTCACTGTAAGGAAATTTATCACGGCGAAGAAGCAATTCAATATAAAAATTGCATCCGTTAAAAACAATTGGTAGTTATGGATTTTTATTATTCCCGGAAAAAAACTAAAAAATGAAATTTATTTGTTACCGGTTTTTACTCTTTTCCGTCTCGATATATATAGGCTTTCAGCCCTGCGTCTATATGGTGAGTTCACTGCAGGACGTTTCCCAGATGCATTTTACAAATTCAAACCTTGCTCTGATGAAATAGAAGAATGGTGCAGAAATTGGAAAACAGCCGTCAATGTCGAAAAAATCTGAGATCATAGTCATTCAAAAAAGAAGAATCAAAATACTTCCTCAATGCAAACCAAAGCTTTTTGATATTCAAATTCCAATAGTAAAAAAAACAAAGTACCTCGGACTCACCATTAACACCAAACTCACCTGGACCGACCACATAAAAAAATGCAATAGACAAAGCCAATACAGCAATAAATGCAATTCAACCTCTCATCTACAACCGGAATGTTTCACTTAAAAACAAAAAACTGCTATACACTCCCATGATCCGACCCATTCTAACGTATGCTTCTCCTGCTTGGGCCACAATTCCAGACCATCTAATGAAGAAACTGAACCAGTGCCAAAGAAAAATACTCCATAAAATCACCTGTGCCAGATGGTTCATTAGAAACTCAAACATCCACAAAGATCTCGAAATCCCGACTCTCTCTCAGCATATTTACAAATTTAATGCAGATTTTTATGACAAAGCTATCAACTGCCATACAGCTAACTTCAATGAAATATTTAAATTTGAAAACTTTAAAAAAGACAAAAACCTTAGACCAATAGCTGCACACTTCACCTCTGACGCCTCATACCGAAACTATCAACATAAGTAAAAATCTCCAACTCTAACATCAATAGTTCATAGCAATAGTTCAAAACATCAACAGATTACAATCTCAACTGCTTCAACTACAATACCAGACTTGAAATCTGAACCTAGTACCTAATGTTGACAATAGATTCACAGCCATCTTTTCTATAGCCTTGAAATTCAAACCTGCTACCTCATGTGGACAATAAATACACAGCCATCTTTACTATAGCATGTTGCTTAGAATTATTTTCACTTTCTTTTTCAGTTAAGCAAGCAAGGTGCTTGCTTTACAATATCAGTCACTCCAGAGACTCTGTATACAAACTGCTTATATTTTCTAATTTTACTGTAATTTCACGATGAATGGGATATGGGTCTTCTGCGCGGCCCAGCTTTTGTTAAATAAAGTAAGTAAGCGCCAATATGGTGAAGAGCCACAGTTATGTGAAAATAAAGAGCTTTTGCTGTCTAAATTTTTAATATTTAGAAGCTTACTCCAGTGCTGCATTTCCTGGCCTCATAAAAATTTGCAAAATCCGAGAATACGGTAGTGATTTTGATAGTTTTCATCTTGGTGAAAAAATGTCGCCAAATTGGCGCTTCTTAAAATAAGTTTAATCCATCTTCTATCTATCTATATTATATAAAACGCTAATACGTACGTACGTATGTATGTATGTATCAATAAAACCGATGGGGGCCGGGATAGCCTGGTCGGTAGGGCGCTGGGCCCATATCCAAGAGGTCGTGGGTTCGATCCTCGCCGACCGAAGACTCCCCGTGTAGTAAATGGTGACTGATGCACGTTAAATCTGTNAAGGGAGATTGAATATGTCTATTTTTTCCTTTTCACATGCCTTTTTCGCCCACTTATCTGCTTCTTCGTTTCCCTTAAACCCCACATGGGCTTTAATCCAGTGTAAGACTATATTTTGTGTGTAATTGTTTTTGATTATAGTAGTCATGTAGTCACTATCGGCAGGTTTAGTTAAGGCTTGTATTCCTGAAAATGAGTCTGAGTATATTCTTATTGTGTCCTTAATTTCATTTTCTTTAAGGCGTAGAAAGTTCTGTATAAAGTTCTGTATCTGTATAAAGAAATTATGGAAACGCTTCTATACTTTAACTTTTTGTAAACAAACTTTCTTTTAGCAGCAAATGTTTAAGAATATTTTACATGGCTGACAAAACTGTCGGCACAATTTGTAAGATCATGCCTGAAGCTCTTAGAATTGGTGTATTTTTTACTCATACACAAATTGTACCCACTGTTTCTCAATGTAAAATCCTTCGAAATATTTGTTGCGAAAGGAAAGATTGTTGAGTTAGTATAGTAAGTTTTTATGCCCAACCCACGTATTTGTGATTATAAACAATGAATTAGTTTGTGGGTATAAGTAAGCTCAAAGCGTAATAGTTTTGTTTAGATTTTCTGCAATACCTATTTTTCTATTTGTAATAAACTTTTTTTTCTTCAAAATGTTGAAAACAAAAGTTATTCCTCAGTTATTCGCAGACAATATTCTAAGGCTGTTTTTTTTTTCCGAAGACACCGTCGTAATATGTAACGATGCTCTTTTATTGAGAATAATTTGGTATTTGGCTTTGCAACGGTTACTCATGACAATTAGTTCAAGTTTAGCCAGCGCTGTCTACGCTTATTTTGAAAATGGCACACGTGAATACGGTGAAGAATCACAGTTATGTGAAAATGAAGAGCTTTTGCGGTCTAAATTTTTAATATTTAGAAGCTTACTCCGGTGCTGCATTTCCTGGCCTCATAAAAATTTGCAAAATCCGAGAATACGGTAGTGATTTTGATAATTTTCATCTAGGTGAAAAAATGTCGCCAAATTGGCGCTTCTTAAAATAAGTTAAATAACTTTTAAAATATTTAAGTAATTTGTCAGTTCTAAAGTCGGAATTCTTCACGGCATAATTATAGACACAGTTTAAAATAACAGCATTGCTTTAAGGGTAAGGGCACTTAAACTATGGCTTTTTTACTTTCCTTGGCGACAGAGCTTCGGAAAACAGCATTAATGTAATATCTAATCTTTCTTTTTTATTCTATTTATTTCGATTTTATTTTTAAAGAAGGGTTTATATTTTTTCATTTTGCTGCAATCCAATAAAATAGATAAAAATCTAAACATCGTCTTATTAACTATGAAGTGAGAAAATATCACATTTTATTCGAGTTTCATGAGTGTATATGAATACTCTCTTTTGGGGTTGCATTTGTTTGTGCTAAATAGGATGATGATAGAGATGGAAACATGATAAAAATCAAGCTATTTAAGAAATAATTCAGCCACTGAACGAAATTGGTTTTTTTATTCTACAAAACAACATCGTTAAGTTTTGAAGCAACTTTTCCAGAGTTACAGGGTTCATAAACACCAACTGCATAGATGTTGTTTCCTAGCTAACAATCTCTATAATGGCAGCAGCATAATAATTGATTTTATTGTTTAGCAAACACTTAATAGGTTTAAAGACAATTGTTAGGACTTTTATTAAAATATTTTTTATGTATATTGCTGGTCAAAATCATTATAGATATTATTTGTTAACAGGAAATTCAGCAACTGGTATGTTTTTCATATAAAGAAGCTGAAAATTTATTATTATTAGGTTCCATTTTAGAATTACAGAGTGACCACAGTTTAGAAAGGATTTAAAAACAGAAGAGAATGGAATAGGCAAAACATAAAAAAAAAAAATACGTGAAACATCAGTCACCACGTATGAAAAATTTTTTTTGATTCTCGCCATCTCCAAATTTAATTTCCCATTTATGATTTGTTTTCATTTGCTAATTTAGTGAGTAAATATATATATTATTATGAGGTAATAAATTATCCTGGTATTTACGAACATACTAAAATACAATTTTTTTACATTATTAACACCACTTTTTAAACTTTTTTAGGAGAATACGAGGGCAAATTAATTTGTTGAAATTCTTAATGTACGCAAATTATCAAATCAATCTTCTAATTGCAATGTACTACACTTTTTGCTAAATTTTTTATACAGTGGTAGTCATTTAAAACTCAAAGCTTTCAAAATTTTTGTTAATGTTACTCTGATTTTAGAATCCTCACCACGAAAAACCTGGAATGAAGTGTCGTTGCATATGAGCTTTTAAATAATTTACCTGCAGTGGTATGGAAAATAAATTTTAATGAATAAAAAATAATACATGAAAACATTAACTTAACTACCAATGGAATAAATTTCTACTAAAAGGGTAGAAAGTTGGCAGCTCTGTGATTGTTGTGGAATCGTTCTTATTGAATAGCATAAATCTTTGATTATCCTCTTAGCTATTGTATTTATGTACAATCCTCTAAATACGGAATTTCCGCAGTTTTAGAAAAAACATTTTTCCTTGTGGTAAAAAGATGATATATTAATATTGTCCACCACTAAATTAAAATGATTTTAACGGGTATACAAAACGTCAAATTGGCATATGATTACCTCAGTCACCCCAGAGACTCTGTATACAAACTGTTTTCATTTTCTAATTTTACTGTAATTTCACGATGAATGGGATATGCATACCTGCCAACTCTTCCGGATTTTCCGGAAGATTTTATTTTCATATTTAAAGTGGTAGTAATTATATACTATTTTTTCTTTTATAATCTTAATTTTTAAATGATAGTGATCACCACTATTCTTACAAAAATTAAGCACATATATTAATATGCGTTACTATCATGGTTGTCAACTTAAGTTTGCTCATATACAACGTATTTGTTTGCTTAAAATTGAAGTTTTAATTCCATTTTAATACCACTGGGAAAAATGATAATGGAAGGGATTAAAAGTTGGCAGGTATGGATATGGGTCTTCTGTGCGGCCCAGGTGCCCAGCTTTTGTTAAATAAAGTAAGTAAGTAATATGTTCAATGCTACCTTGTTATAAGTTACCTTGTTCAATGCTTGTAAAAGTTTTATGAATAATCCATTTGCTGTAAAAATTTCTACTTAGGTTCACTACCATTGGAAAAAATATTTCGAACAAATCTAAAATGTTGGTGAGTATGTAACTATGAGAATAATATTCTTGGTGATAAACTGCCAACATTTTGCTACTACTGAACACTAGAAAGATTGAAATTTAGTATATACCTATATTGCCCAATAGCAGTCAAAATGACTGCATTGTGAAAGAATAACTAATGTGTAAAGAAATTTGTCTAAAATTATTTTTTATATTATTTACAGTTGTATAACAATTTAATAGTAAATATTAACAATAAAAAAATTATATGTTGTACAAAAAGTAACAAAATTCTAATAAATTGCGTCATTATATTACATCATTGTTTTTCTAATTGAAATTAAAAAGCAATTAAAATGACTTCCTTGGCAAATCTAGTGATAAGTATTAAGTTAAGCTACCTAAGTATTTAAAATTATAATTTTCAGGATTATTATTTATACATCATTGAACTAGTTAAATGACAAGTTAGTCAAAATATGTGAAACTCCTAATGTAAAAATAAATAAAATTAAATAAAAGATATGAAATTTACTATAACTTTATATATTTTGGGATATATCTGCAGATAAAAAACAGAAAAGTTGGCAGGCTTGCAGTAACCAGAGGTGCCAACTATTACGGTTTTTGCGAAATATTTTATTCAGTGGTAGACAATTAAAAACTAAAGCGTTTAGAAGTTTTGATAATTTTGTCAACATTTTAAAATTCTATCACGAGAGACCTAGTGGCGTAACTACCACTACGAAAATTAAACATCAATTTACTACTATATAAAACATGCTTGCTGAGTTTACTAAGGAAAGTACCTTTTAATAGATAAAGGTTGGCATCTCAGAAGACTCTTTTATCATCTGCATAATGTGGTATGAAAAAAAACTTTAAATCAAATTTGCAATCCAAAAAATATTACAAGAGGGCATAGACTTCACCACTTAACATTCTGAAAGAAATATTCGTCAAAAGTTGTCAAAAATCCGTCGTAGTATGGAGTGATGCTTTTTTGCGAATAATATGCTATTTTCTAATCAGCTGTGAGTTTGCAATTGCAAGAATGCAAACTACTACTCTTTTTGTAAACTATTTTGTAGAAAGGTAAATTTTTTACTAAAATCGTAGAAACTTGGCATCCCTGCAACTGTTACTCATGATTATTTGGTCAAATTTAGCCTATCTAAAGCCAGCGGGGTCTACGCTTATTTTAAAAATGACACAAAACGTTAATATGGAGAAAAGCCACAAATTTGTGAAAATTAAAAGCGTTTGTGGTCGGGTTTTTCAATATTTTAAAACTTACGACAATGCTGCATTACCTGGGCTCATAAATTTGCAAAAACTGAGAACACGGCAGTAATTTTGATATTTTTCATCTAGGTGGAAAAATGTCTAAAAACTAGCTATTTTTAAAAAAAATTAATAACTTTTTAAAATACACAAGTTATTTGTTTGTTTTAACGCCCAGATAATTCTTCACGGCAAGACTATATATACATATATATTTTTTTTTCCTTCTGTTTTTATTTTATTTTATTTTCTGTTCTTATGTGTTATTTATTCTGTTCTATTTTATTTGCTGTAATTTTCGTAAAATTTTTTTTTGAGTGCTCCTCACACTATTGTATTAATATATTTTGCTTAGGCTATATTGATACAATGTCCGAAAGCACTCTTTTTTGCGGATATAATCGTGTGGGCTGTTGAAAAAATTATATCTTTTACATTCCGGATTTTTAAAAAAATTTTTTATCCTTTTTTTCCCAGTTGTTAGTTATTTTTTTCATTATTATTTTTCTCCCCCCCTTTTTTTTCTTCATATGTCTGTTATTTTCCTTTGTTTTATTTTCATTTTGATTTCAATATTTTCGTAGCGAAGTTTCAACATTGCTAGCAAAATTACCAAAGTTTCTGAAAGCTTTGGTTATTAGATGTCTATCACTTTGTAAAACGTTTTGAAAAAAAGTGCAGTTGTTGGCAGGCCTGAAATTCATGTCCTTCCATTTTTTGTATCTATATAAAATCCTTTGATTGCGGTTTAAAGTTGGTTCGTCATAAAATAGGACAGATTGTACAAAACTTAAAAAGTCAGAAAATGGTAGCAAAATTAAAATACTATTAAAAAACTCAGAAATTATAACAAGTTCGTATATACTATGATACTTAATAAATCTGAATAAATGCATCTAGATCTGTAATATCTCCCATCAATTTTTTAAAATTAATTAAGCAATTTAAAGTAGAACAAATAAAAGAAATTTTGAAATTATTTTTTTAAAAATCAATGCCGCTTTTTAAATTTTTAAGGAGTGTTTATGAACTCCGTAATAGAAACTCTGCAGTTTGTGAATCAGAAATAGACCATTCCATTTTTCAAACTATAAATATAGTTATTTTATGGGTTCATAGTTTTTGATTTGCGCTCCTACTGGGAAGAATTAATTTTGTTCCAAAAATGCTATCCGTTAATTTTGTTTTATACTGACTAAAAATGTAATCCATTACTTTTTTATTCTAACTCAAAATTATTAACCATACATTTTTTTATACTGACTCAAAAATGTTATTCATTACATTTTTCATACTGTCTGAAAAATGTTATTTATACATCTTTTATACTGACTCAAAAATGCTATTCATTACATATTTCATGCTGAAAAATGATACCCATATATCTCTTATACTGACGCAAAAATACTATCCATAATATTTTTTAATCTAAAATTATTCGCATAAACTTGAAGACTTTCTAACACTTGGTAATAATTTAACGATTAAAAGCAGCAAATTTTTTTTAAACGAGTCTTCTTAAATATTTTCTGTCGACAATTTAATGCAAAGAAAGTATATTATTTAAATAAAAGCTTTTCAATTTCATTCCTTTAATAACTTTCTTTTGATAACAATAAAGTTTCCTTCATTACAAACAAAAATTGCTAATCAAGATATGAAAAACGATATTTTTAAAATTTTTATTTCCTTTTATGAATTTTCTCAAAAGCATGATATTACATTGAAGAGAGACGGTGAAAAGGTCAAGAAAAAGAGGCAAAGAAAATAAAAAACTGTTTTGTCTGGACTCAGGTGAGCAAACAAAAAGAGTGAATATTTTTGACATCCAAAAACTAAATTACTGCCGACATCAATGATCTTATTTTACATAGCAAAAACACTTTTCACCTTTTGAATACAATGATTGCGGCAGCCACTATTGTTTGCTTGGCCAACTAAAAAGAATCTAAGCCAATGAGTTTTTTTTTTTTTAAATAAGAAAGGTACACGACCTTCGTAGAAGTAGCTTCAATGAAATAGGTACTGAAAATAGTTTTAAGTAAGACGAAAAAAAGCAGTTTTGAATATTTATTATATTCCAGCAGACACTGCCCAGCATGAATTCATCGTAAATTGTCTTTAGTTAAAGCATGTTTTAAGGTAATAGTCCAAAAACTTCAGTTAACTCGATTTGCTGAATGGATACCCGGATTATAACTAATAATTACTGCATGGAAAAACGTTTTGACCTTCGGTATATAATAGAGCAGGCTTTTTTTAAAAAAAACTATTGAATTGGCTAACATAACCAGTGGGCTATCTTCCTTTTGCAACTTATTCGAATTAGTTGATGATATTGAATGAAGTAATTTCCTTTCAATAGATTTTGTGATTCACGATTTCATTATTTTTCCACGATTTTACACGATTCAATATTTTTTCCACCAGAAGCTGCTCTACGCGATATGTTCGTAAATTCTCTTTATTCGAAACTTGTTTAAACCCAAGTGAAAATTCTTGATGGTCCCATCAAAATAATTTGATGGTTTATGTTGGTTTCAGTGCGATTCAGGATGGTTCAACATCATTTGATGATCCCCATCATCTAATCTTTTCCATTATGCGTTCATGGTTTTTGATATGCCAACAAATTTCCATCATTCCCTGATGGAAAATGCTCCTCTGTACTATGATGGTAAACCATTAAGAGTAGTTTGACTCTAATGGGCCAACAATCAATGATGATCCTTGATGGTTTATGATAGTTCCAATAACTGATGGTTTAATGGAAATTCTTGATGGTTCTCAAGAATATACCATCCAAACAATTGGATTTTTTTTAATGTTAGACCATAAAAAATCAGTCCGAATTCCTACATTGGGGTGGAGGTGGTTCATGATCGTTCCAACATTCGATTTTCAGAGAAACTGTGACGGAAATTTCTCATGGTTCAACATGAACAAACCATCAAAACTAGTTGCTATTTTTATGTAACACCATCATAAATAAGTCCGAATTCCTACATTAATGTGATGGTTACTTATGTTGGTTACCATCACAAAAACACAATGGTGCATGATTGATGGTTACCATCAAGATTATGTTGGTCCATCAATGGAAAAGCATCAAAAATTTTGACTGGGGAAGGTAAGAATTAAATGAGTTGGAAATCTGATGAGTGCAACCGCCTCATGGCGGGACCAATCAGGCATGCTAATTTTCTATAATTTCGAGTCTCCAGTTTCTCTTGATGTCGAGTGAAAAAATAATTCTTGATAAGACGTTTAATGGCAACAAAATGGAACATTACTACGCGTTAGTTACTAACCGCCAGCACATCAGCCTTTTCATTATTACTCAAGTCGCAGTGACCGGCATTTACAATAGTCTTACAAACTAAGGCAAACAACGCTAAAGAGCACAAAAATATTTATAAAATACAGACAGCTGTTTCGGATGCTCAAAGGGCAATCTTTATCAGTGCAACAAAAACAGTGCAACAGTTTCTGTTGCACCGATGAAGGTTGCCCTTTGAGCATCCGAAACAGCTGTCTGTATTTTATAAATATTTTTGTGCTCTTTAACGTTGTTTGCCTTAGTTTGTATTTCAGCACAAAGGTCGCCCACTTGTGCATTTATGAGCAATAGTCTTATTCATCGCTTTCATTTTTTTTTATTAGTTGGAACAATCCACTCTGATAGAAGACATGGAACAATCCATTCTGATAGAAGACATGGATCAATCCACTCTGATAGAAGACATGGAACAATCCATTCTGATAGAAGACATGGAACAATCCACTCTGATAGAAGACATGAAACAATCCACTCTGATAGGTGAAGAGATCAGAAGAAAAACATCTGTTATAGAGAAAAAGTTTTGGTTTTCCATTTCCAAATTCTGATTTCGGAAATAATTCTTTATCTGTTTCGGGAAAAAAGTAGACGTGTATCCTCTTCTTTTCCTAATCTGAAAAGGCATAGAACAATCCACTCTGATTGGGGAGAGAGATTAGAATTGAGGAACTAGTGCCGCTCGCTTGTTTTGCCCTTCATGCTTCCCGGAGTTGAATTTACAACTCAGCTTTCAACGACCAATTCTCTTTCTCAGAAATTTTCTCTTGGCTGTAGTTAGTCACTACTATAATGCAAGCTTTTATTTCTCTTGAAATTTGTTGCCTGAACTTAAAAGAAAAAAAAAATATTAAAAGATGGCTTAACAGTAAAGCGGATCGTTAAATATGGTTTGAAAAACTATTCCCCGAAGCAATTTCAAAATTTAAAAAAAAGAAAAAAAAACACGGGAATTGTTATTGTAAAGCCAGCGACTAGAACTTAGCCAGCGACTAGAACGAAAAAAACATTGGTTTTGTGGCAGGCAGCAGCCATGGGTGAAAGCCCTTATATAGCAAGACGGAAAAGAGAAAAACCTGGTACGTAAAACATTTCATTCCAGCATTTTTTTCGAAAAAAATGAAATATCTGTAACTATCAAGATTTCTTTTATAATTCTGGCATATATATAAAACTGCTTCTTTTCCAAGATTAAGTAGATAGTGTTGAAAAATTTAAAAAAAGAATAAGTAAACTCCTCCCCAAAAACAGCCATAACTGAAATGGTTTTACTACCAGCCTTTCCTCTTTTCCGTCTCGCTTTCACCCCTGGCAGCAGCTAAACCTATGCAGTTTCCCCCCCTTTTTTTTTTTTTTTTTTTTTTTACTTTTTCGAATTCAGAAATGCCTCTGGTGGTTTTCCAAATCAATGACATTTAACGACTCGCTTTCCTGTCAAACATTATTTTTTAAATAAAAAAACTGACTTTTTTTTACCAAACAAATTTCAAAAGAAATGAAAGCTTGCATTATAATTGTGACTAACTACAACAAAGAGAAAAATTTCCAAAAAAGGGAGCTTGTCGTCAAAAGATGCTGGATTGTAAATTCGTCTTCGGGGAGCGAGACGGTGAAACTAGCGAGAGACACTAGTTCCTCAATTCTAATCTCTCCCCCTATCAGAGTGGATTGTTCCACGTCTTTTCCATAAAAGAGAGTGCAAGTCTATTTTTTTTCTGAAACAGCAGAAAGAATTTATTTCCTAAATCAGAGTTTGGAAATCGAAAGCAAAATTTTCTCGAAAATCGAAAAAGACTTACTGAAAAGAACTAACATAAAAAGATTAATTGAAGCATTTTTCTCTCTCTTTACGAATTTTACTTTGCAAGATTTCCCCTAACATATAATGAAGAAACACAACATTTCGTACACACTTTCATGACTGCTCTCTTTTATTATTAATAAATAAATTTTGTACCCTCTTTCCCTGCCTAACACGTGTTTTAATCCTTCCACTCGCCAACTTTTGATCCCTTCCATTATAATTTTTCCCAGTGGTAGGGAAATGGATTTAAAATTTCAATTGTAAGAATACAAATGTGTTGTATTTGAATAAACTTTAGCTGACAACCAAGAAAGTAATGCTTAATTATCTATATGCTTAATTTTTTTAAGAATAGTGGTGATCAAAATCATTTAAAAAATAAGTTTATAAAAGAAAAAGTAGTATATATTTACTACCACTTTAAATATGAAAATAAAATTTTACGCCAAATGCGTAAAAGTTGGCAGGTATGTATATATATATATAGGTGTGTGTGTAAAACGCTACTTTTAAATTATTTAACTACCAACTTGTATATTAAATATAATTCTAGATAATTCTCCAATTTGCTACTCTTTGACGTTCAGAGTAAAGTTCTTTAAATTATTTGCAGCATTATCCTTTTTTAAAAAAATTGGTTAATGCTATGAATAGAAACAAATATTAGAAAATTTTTTTTTGAAGGGACCCGTCAAAGAGACAATAATACCTAAGGAGGAAACTATTTTTCTGTTTTAAGTAGAATTTTATTTGATTCGGGTATATGAGTTTGAAATTTTTTTTTCGGAAGGATACAATTTTCTTTTAAATACTATTTTATTAAATTTCTTTTTGCTGAAATGCACGAATTCATTAACCTCTTGGGGACGGATGATTCAGAAAAGCATTGGTACAAAATCAGAATCAAGTTGTAATTAAATAAAAAACGGTAAATTAAATGTAGTCGTTGCCAATTTGACAGACTTACTTTGCTTTTACTTTAATTATTGTTAGTTTAATCATATATATAATCAATGTTAATTCAAAGTATAACTAAAT
>NC_092209.1:8875922-8908888 GCF_043381705.1 Parasteatoda tepidariorum
ACTCTACATGATAAGACGTTTAATGGCAACAAATGGAACATTACTACGCGTTAGTTACTAACCAGCAGCACATCAGCCTTTTCATTACTACTCAAGTCACAGTGACCGGCATTTACTGTAGAGCAATAGTCTTACAATCTAAGCCAAACAACGTTAAAGAGCACAAAAATATTTATAAAATACAGACAGCTGTTTCGGATGCTCAAAGGGCAATCTTTATCAGTGCAACAGTTTCTGTAACACCGATGAAGGTTGCCCTTTGAGCATCCGAAACAGCTGTCTGTATTTTATAAATATTTTTGTGCTCTTTAACGTTGTTTGCCTTAGTTTGTATTTTAGCACAAAGGTCGCCCACTTGTGTATTTATGAGCAATAGTCGTATTAATCGCTTTCATTTTTTTTAATAGTTGGAACAATCCACTCTGATAGAGGACATGGAACAATCCACTCTGATAGAAGACATGGGACAATCCACTCTGATAGAAGACATGGAACAATCCACTATGATAGGTAGAGAGATCAGAAGAAAAACAACTGTTATGGAAAAAAAGTTTTGGTTTTCCATTTCCAAATTCTGATTTCGGAAATAAATTCTTTATCTGTTTCGGGAAAAAAGTAAACGTGCATCCTCCACTTTTCCCAATCTGGAAAAGGCATGGCACAATCCACTCTGATAGGGGAGAGAGATTAGAATTGAGGAGCTAGTGCCACTCGCTTGTATTGCCCTTCATGCTTCCCAAAGTTGAATTTACGACCCAGCTTCCAACGACCAATTCTCTTTTTCAGAAATTTTCTCTTAGTTGTAGTTAGTCACAACTATAATGCAAGCTTTTATTTCTTTTGAAATTTTTTGCCTAAACTGAAAAGAAAAAAAAATTATTAAAAGATGGCTTAACAGTAAAGCGGGTCGTTAAATATGGTTTGAGAAACTATTCCCCGAAGCAATTTCCAAATTTTAAAAAAAGAGAAAAAAACACGGGAATTGTTATTGTAAAGCCAGCGACTAGAACTTAGCCAGCGACTAGAACGAGAAAAACATGTTTCTTTTGGTTTTGTGGTGCTACCTTCTGCAGGAAGCAGCTAAATCTTTGCAGTTTCCGCGCCTTTCTTTTCTTTTTCTTTTACCTTTTCGAATTCAGAAATGGCTCTGGTGGTTTTCCAAATCAATGACATTTAACGACTCGCTTTCCTGTCAAACATTATTTTTTAAATAAAAAAACTGACTTTTTTTACCAAACAAATTTGAAAAGAAATGAAAGCTTGCATTATAATTGTGACTAACTACAACAAAAAGAAAAATTTCCAAAAAAGGGAGCTTGTCGTCAAAAGATGCTGGATTGTAAATTCGTCTCCAGGGAGCAAGACGGTGAAACTAGCGGGAGACACTAGTTTCTGAATTCTAATCTCTCCCCCTATCAGAGTGAATTGTTCCACGTCTTTTCCATAAAAGAGTGTGCAAGTCTACTTTTTTTCTGAAACAGCAGACAGAATTTATTTCCTAAATCAGAGTTTGGAAATCGAACGCAAATTTTTCTCGAAAATCGAAAAAGACTTACTGAAAAGAACTAACATAAAAAGATTAATTGAAGCATTTTTCTCTCTCTTTACGAATTTTACTTTGCAAGATTTCCCCTAACATATAATGAAGAAACACAACTTTTCGTACACACTTTCATGACTGCTCTCTTTAATTATTAATAAGTCCCGCAGTGGACTGATCATTAAGACACGGTTCCCAGCAGATCACCGAAGTCAAGCATCACTGGCTACGGTCAGTGTGCGGGTGGGTGACCACTTGGATCAGTCTGCGTAGGGACCGAGGGTGTGCGGTATGGGTCCTCGTTAAACTGTGCTACCGTAAAATGCTCGACTTCGCGCGCAGGTCGTCGGGCTACCGAAGCGGGGGTGCCATCCCCTCCGCAGAGGATCAAAATTGTGATGGAATGTCTTCGGATCATCCTCAGGGATGTTTCCCAGACCGTCGCCAATAGCCCATTGTGCAGCTCTAGTGCGACGTAAATTAACAACAACAACAACAACAATAATTATTAATAATTAAATTTTGTACCCTCCTTCCCTGCATAACACCTGTTTTAATCCTTTCACTCGGCAACGACGTTATATATATATATGGGTGTGTGTGTGTAAAACGCTACTTTTAAATTATTTAACTACCAACTTGTATATTAAATATAATTCTAGATAATTCTCCAATTTGCTATTCTTTGGCGTTCAATGAAAGTCAAGACCATTAAATTATTAGCAGCATTATCCTTTTTTAAAAAAATTGGTAAATGCTATGAATAGAAACAAATATTAGAACAATTTTTTTTGAAGGGACCCGACAAAGAGACAATAATACCTTAGGAGGAAACTATTTTTCTGCTTTAAGTAGAATTTTATTTGATTCGGGTATATCAGTTTGAAAATTTTTTTTCGGAAGGATACAATTTTCTTTTAAATAATATTTTATTAAATTTCTTTTTGCTGGAATGCACGAATTCATTAAGAATGTGTAGGTTTATATGCATATTTATGCACTTGTCTACTGTTTTGAAAATATCGCCTCATAAACTGAAATGTATTACCGCTTTCTTCCTACTACTCCCAACGTAGCAGAGAAGTAGAGATACTAAGTACTCACTGGATTGGTTTTTAAAAATCCTGATTATGAATATATTGTTGAATTCCATAAAAAACTGTATCTTGTAGAGAGAAACCGATTACAGTTTTAAAATCAGTGATATTTAACCTTTTTCCACTCGAGAGGTGAGTGTCAGTCACCACTGTCGCCTGTAAATTATCCACCACTCTAATTGTGAAATTTTTTTCAACTTAATATTTAGTTACCACTTCATTCAGTGATCTCTGAGTATTACATGGTAAGTTAGCAAAAAATATTTCAAAATGTTAGTGCTGTTTCCATTTTTAAAACTGTTGAAAGGATTTCGAGTGCAAAAGGTTAAGATTTGTTCAAAAATCTCTCGAAACAGAAAAAAAAAAATGACATAAGATATCCTGAGCGGCAGACGGATCATGGGTTGGAGTCCCTTAGCTGTCACTAGCTAACCGTGGACCATAGCTTTCCATAGCTTTCATAGGTTTCCTCTACATCAAAAAAGTCCCCAACGAAGGTAAATTTCTCAAAATACTTGGTCCAGGAACTCCCTAGTCTTCTGCATTGAATTCAAAATTACAAGGCTACGGAGTTGAACATTAGTAGTTGCAAACCCAAAGCTGGTCGACGGTTATAAAATAAAAATAAAATGTGTGCATACTTAGTCAACTGACATTCACTCAATCGGTAAATCACTTTTGTATCTTTGTTCAATAGCACGTTTCCCCGGTAGTGTTTTGGCATCGTAATGAATTCCCAATGACGCGTTCATCCTTCAGGGATGACAACTTGCTCCGCTTTGTAAAATATTGTTTTCTAGAGGTGAGGGAATTTAAGTTATTTCTAATTTAATATTTTTCATTTTAAGTAATTTCTCCACAGCGACATAGCAAAAATTCGAAGAACCATATGAAATGCACCTTTAATAGTAGTTATTTCGTGGAGACACTTTTAAAGAGAAGACGTATTTATACTTACTCTACAAGATTAACTATTTAATTCACTCCTCATTTATTACAATCTTTGCAGAAAGTGGGGAAGTTAGCATACTTCCGTTTCTGATCCCAAGTAAGTTGCAATGGTTCAATCTTTGAGTTATTTGATATTCTTCCCTTTTGGTTTTGCTGTGCTACCTGCTGCAAGAAGCAGCTAAACTTTTGCAAATTCCGTGCTTTTTTTTTTCCTTCTCTTTGAATTTGAAAATGACTTCGGTGGTTTTTCAAATCAATGGCATTTAAGGACCCGGTTTCCTGTTAAGCACTTTTTTAAATAAAAAAAAACTGTCTTCTTTTTTAGTTCAAGCAGCAAATTTCAAAAGAAATGAAAGCTTGTTTTATAATTGTGACTAACTACAAAGAGAAAAATTTCCAAAAAAGGTAGCTTTTCGTCCAAAGATGCTGGATTCTAAATTCGTCTCCGGGGATTGAGACAGTGAAACAAGCGAGCGGCACTAGTTCCTCAAATCTAATCTCTCTCCCTATCAAAGTGGATTGTTCCATGTCTTTTCCATAACAGAGGGTGCAAGTTTACTTTTTTTCTGAAACAGCAGACAGAATTTATCTCCTAAATCAGAATTTGGAAATTCAAAGCAAAAATTTCACGAAAATCTAAAGAAAAAGATTTTCAGAAAAAAAAATAGAATAAGAAGATTAATTTAAATTATTTAACTACCAACTTGTATATTAAATATAATTCTTCATAATTTTCTAATTCTAATAATTAACATTTCACTTAGCATTTATTAAGATTTAATTGCAGNAAAGGGAGCTTGTCGTCCAAAGATGCTGGATTGTAAATTTGTTTCCGGGGATTGAGACGGTGAAACAAGCTAGAGACAGCAGTTCCTCAATTCGAATCTCTCCCCCCTATCGGAGTGGATTGTTCCAGGTCTTTTCCATAAAAGAGGGTGCAAGTCTACTTTTTTTCTGAAACTGCAGACAGAATTTATTTCCTGAAACAGAATTTGGAAATCGAAAGCAAAAATGTCACGAAAATCGAAAGAAAAAGATTTACAGAAAAAAGCAAACAAAAGAAGATTAATTTAAATTATTTAACTACCAACTTGTATATTAAATATAATTCTTGATAATATTTCAATTTGCCATTGATTGACAACTTCTAAGATTATTCTAATTATATTTATTCCCAGCATTATCATTTTTAAAAGAATTGGTAAATGCTATGAATAGAAACAAATATTAGAACAAAATTTGCTTTCAAAGCATCTAACTAAAAGACAACACAATAATACTTAAGGAAGAAACTATTTTACTGCTTTAAGGTAATTTTTACTTGATTCGGTGAGGGGATTCAGAATTTGTTTTTTCGGAAGGATACAATTTTCTTTAAAACAATATGTTATTTAAGTATATATTTTGTTTGAATGCACGAATTCATAAAGAATGTACAGATTTATATGCATATTTATGTACTTGTCTACCGTTTTGAAAATATCGCATCATAAACTGAAATGTATTATCGCTCTACTACTCCCTGCTTAGCTGAGAAATGGAGATACTAAGTATTCACTCGAGTGGTTTTTTAAAATCCTGATTATGAATATATTGTTGAATTCCATAAAAAACTGTAACTTATAGAGAGAAACCGATTACAGCAGTGTTTCCCAATGTGGTTCATATGGACCCTCAGGGGTCCGTGGTAACATTCAGGGATTCCGTGAAGAATAAAAACTGATTCAGGGGTCCCTGAACAACGTCAGGGGGTCCACGTGATGTTTAATATAAAATAATAAAATTGTGATTGGTTTTTATTATTATGGAAATTAAGATAAATAAAATCGTAGCGATTTTTACATCCTAAGTAAACTATAAATAAAGGTGGGTGCTTATAATTATTAGCAGTGGTTTGTTACAAATTAAACAGTTGATTTACAAATTTTCTTATATCTTTTGCTCCCTTTTTAAGAGATAACAGTATGTATGAGTCGAAGAAAAAGCACCGAAAATACAGTGTTGAATATTTAAAGTATGTCTTTATTTCTTCACCAGGAAATAGTACTTTACCTATGTGTCTTCTACGTAATAAAACTATAACAAGTGATTCAATGAAACATTCCAAGCTTAACGAACAATTGATAAAAATCCATAGCTCTGCATTTTTTTATATATTGCATGATTGCAAAGTCCGGAAAGCCTCACACTATTGAAGAACTTAATTTACTAGCTGTAAGTGAGATAATACTCACCGTGTTGCACAAACCAGCTTTTAACATTGTAAAAAGAATTCCACGGAGTAATAATAATGTACAAAGAAGGATTGACAATATATATCAGTGCGTAGAAAATTCTTTACGTGAGTATTTAAAAATATCTGAATTTCTATACAGCTTGAAGAATCTACTTATCCAGGAAACGAAGCTTTTACTTTTAGCTTACGTAAGATTTTTAAAAGAATGAAAATTTTACCTAGAATTGCTACTTGCTAAATGTTTGGAAAGCTATACGAAAGGTGAAACGCTATTGATTGAATTAAAAGAGATACCCTTGACTAATATCATTTCTGTAGCTACTGACAGCTGTCCGGCAATGGTAGGAAATTACCTAGGTTTTCTGGCTAACTTAAAACAAGCTGCAGCGAATGTATTTTCAGAACATTTGCCAAACTTAGCGAAACTAATTTGAAACTACAAGATGGGCAATTAAATATAATCAAAACTAAAATCGTAAAACTGCGTTTGTTGCAAAACTTATTCTGTATAAACAAAACTTGGGAAGAGGATATTGTTCTCTCAGTCTCAGTGCCGTAATGAACCTCATCACAAGAAAATAAATAATAAATAAATGATTAGAAATTAGTGCTCACAAACATTGAGCCGTACATAAATACATTCTTAAAATCTCATCACGTTCATCCCGGGTCATTAATTTTTTTAAATTTTATTTTAAACAAAAAATAAAAAATAGTAATAAAAGATTTCAATAAATAGTTTTTCAACAAAATGCTTTTTTTGTTTTAGTTTGTAATTCTTATGCCGTTCACATATGCAGTTTTTCACTTGGGGGTCCGTGGGCAAGTTTTGACTATAAAAAGGGGTCCATGGGTCAAAAACGTTTGGGAATCACTAGATTACAGTTTTACAATGACATTTAACCTTTTTTCACTCGAGAGGTGACTGCCAGTCTATGCCTATGCCTATGTGAATTGGTTACCTAAATTTCGGCCCCGTCAGGGGCCCTAACTCATTCATCTGAGTGGGGTAGTAGTGTATGCAGTTAGAGCTCAATTCAGTGGGGGGTGTAATACAAAAAAATTGGAAGAACAATAATACAAGTAATAAACAATGGGTCTATAGCAACAATGTTGAGGAAAATTATATACATTAAGATATTTATCAGTTAACCGAGAAAATATAAACTGCTGTTTGTAGAAAATGCAACACCATGAAAGAATCATCAGAATCAAATGAAATTTAATGCAGAAACGACTTGTACTGATACAAATAAATGATGAAATTTTCAAAACAAAAGAAACAAATTAAGCGTCCGAAATCAGTATTTGGTGCAGCCACCACGCGCTGCAATAAGTGCTGCTANAAATTTTATTTTAAACAAAAAATAAAAAATAGTAATAAAAGATTTCAATAAATAGTTTTTCAACAAAATGCTTTTTTTTTTTTAAATTTGTAATTCTTATGCCGTTCACATATGCAGTTTTCAACTTCGGGGTCCGTGGGCTAGTTTTGACTATAAAAAGGGGTCCATGGGTCAAAAACGTTTGGGAATCACTAGATTACAGTTTTACAATGACATTTAACCTTTTTTCACTCGAGAGGTGACTGCCAGTCTATGCCTATGCCTATGTGAATTGGTTACCTAACTCTTTCATCTGAGTGGGGTAGTAGTGTATGCAGTTAGAGCTCAAGTCAGTGGGGGGTGTAATACAAAAAAATTGGAAGAACAATAATACTAGTAATAAACAATGGGTCTATAGCAACAATGTTGAGGAAAATTATATACATTAAGATATTTATGAGTTAACCGAGAAAATTTACTAAATGAGAGTTAAAATCTTAGCTCCCAATACGCTTCGCCTCCCCCCTTGCGGGCTTCATTGGTGCACAGGACAGGAGCCTTGATTTAAGAAAGTGAAAAATTATTTACAATATATTATGTACAAAAAGACTGCCAGTCAGGGCTGAAAGCCCATATACATCAAGACGGAAAAGAGTAAAAACTGGTAACAAATAAATTTCACTTTTTAGCTTTTTCTCGGGAATAATAAAAATCTATAACTACCAATTTTTTTTAACGGATACAGTTTTTATATTGAATTGATTCTATGCCGAGAAAAAATTTCAGATTTCAATAAGTTGTTCGATATCGATGTAATCCGCTTACCTGCCAACTTTCACTCTTTCCGAGAATGGATTTTCAGAGTGGTTGTAATACAATAAACGAAAAACAATCTGACTCAGAAAGATATTTATATTTTAATCCCGTTGAAATTCGCTTGCGTAAAGATTATTGCGCTTTGATATATTTGTTGTAATTATTTGTATGTAGTGGTGGTCAGACTCATTTATTCAAAAGTTAATTAAAAAAGTTAATTGAAATAACCTGAGTATTTCTACCACTTTAAATATGAAAATAAAATCTTCCGGAAAATCCGGAAGAATTGGCAGATATGTAATCCAGGATAATTCGAATTTCAGCCCAATTACCGCATTTTTATGCTCAGACTGCTTACTATCAAATACTATTAACTTAATCATACGACTCTACTGAAGGGGATCTCCCCATTCCATAGATGATTTTCTCTTCAAAACTAAAGATTTATTTCTTTAAGGACTTGATTTGTTGTTACAACATACTACAACTTCAATGATATTTAGGACCTCCTAGAATACGACAAAACAGATTCGATGAATCGGTTAGTGGCACTTCGTGCCAAACGCCGAGATTACCCATCACCTCCTACATCAAAAAGCCTCCACACGGTCTTTTATAAGTAGTTCGCGCAGACTATTTAAAAAGTGAACCAGTTGTGCGCAGGAACCCAAAACCTTTTATAAAAGTAATTGAGAGAAATTCATCATATATATTGGAGAATTGAATCTGTAGTGGTTGACAAGTGAATAAGGCAAACCAATAATATTCATAAATAAAACAAATTTTTAATCATATATTTGATACCACTTTCTTATTTTATCTAGATTTTGTATTAGGTGACTCGTTCGGAAAGTGAATATCCTTCACAGTGGTCTGATCGGACTACCTATAAAAAACTGTGTGGAGGCTTTCAGTTATAGGAGGAGTTGGATAACCCCAATATCCAGCATTCAGCCGAGAAAAAATTAATTACAGTGAATTGTTCAATGTTAGATTAACTCCTCCCGAATATTATCTAACGTTGAAATAGTTCTCCTACCAGCATTTTCTCTTTTTCGTCTCGCTTTCAGGCCTGCTGCCAGACACCACCGTCGCCTGTAAATTATCCACCACTCTGATTTTGACATTTTTTTCATTTTAATATTTAGTTACCACTTCATTCAGTGATCTCTGAGTATTATATAATAAGTTAGTCAAAAATATTTCAAAATGTTAGTGGTTGCGTCCATTTTTTAACTGTTGAAAGGACTTCGAGTGCAAAAATTTAAGATTTGATCAAAAATCTCTCGAAACAGATTAAAAAAAATGACATAAGATATCCTGAGTGGCAGACGGATCATGGGTTAGAGTCCCTTTGCAGTCACAGGCTAACTGTGGGAGGTTTTCATAACTATCCTCTCCATCAAAAAAGTCCCTTACGAAGGTAAATTTCTCAAAATACTTGATCCAGGAGTTCCCTTGTCTTCTGGATTGAGTTCAAAATTACAAGGCTATGGAGTTGAACATTAGTAATTGTAAACTCAAATTTGGGTCGGCTTTTCAGCGACGGTTATAAAATAAAAATAAAATGTGTGCATACTTAGTCAACTGACACTCACTCAAACGGTAAACCACTTTTGAATTTACGTTCCATAGCATGTTTCCCCGGTAGTGTTTTGGCATCGTATCGAATTCCCAATGACGCGCTCATCCTTCAGGGATGGCAACTTGCTCCGCTTTGTAAAATATTGTTTTCTAGTGGGGACGAAATTTAAGCTATTTCTAATTTAATATTTTTCATTTTAAGTTATTTTTCCACCGTTACGTAATAAAAATTTAAAGTGCCATATGAAATGCAACTTTATTGTAGTTATGTCGTGGTGACATTTTCAAAGAGTAGACGTATTTATGCTTACTCTACAAGATTAACTATTTAGTTCATTGCTCATTTATTACAATTTTTGCAGATAGTGGAGAAGTCAGCATACTTCCGTTTCTGATCCCAAGTTAGTTGCAATGATCCAATCTTTGAGTTATTTGATATTCTGTCCTTTTGGTTTTGTTGTGGTACCTGTTACAAGAAGCAGTTAAACTTTTGCAGTTTCCGCGTTTTTTTTTTCCTTTTGAATTCGAAAATGGCTCCGGAGGTTTTTGCTGGATAAAAGATGCTGGATTGTAAATTCGTCTCCGGGGATTGAGACGGTGAAAAAAGCGAGAGACAGTAGTTCCTCAATTCTAATCTCTCCCCTATCAGAGTGGATTGTTCCATGTCTTTTCCATAACAGAGGGTGCAAGTCTACTTTTTATCTGAAACAGCAGACAGAATTTATTTCCTAAGTCAGAATTTGGAAATCGAAAGCAAAAAGATTTACAAAAAAAAACTAACATAAAAAGATTAATTTAAATTTTTTAACTACCAACTTGTATATTAAATATAATTCTTGATGATTTTCTAATTTGCTGTTTCGTAGCTTTTCATAGATAGTGATCTCTGAGATTTATTGGCAGCATTATCCTTTTTTAAAAGAATTGGTATGTGCTTTGAATAGACACAAATATTAGATTAAAATTTTCTTTCAAAGGAGCCGTCGAAAAGATAACACGTTAATACATAAGGAAGAAACTATTTTACTGCTTAATGTGATTTTTACTTGATTCGGGTGTGGGGATTTGGAAATTTTTTACTTAGGAAGGATACAATTTTCTTTTAAATAATATTTCATTTAAGTTTTTATTTTGTTTGAATGCACGAGTTCATAAAGAATGTATAGGTTTATATGCATATTTATGCATTTGTTTACTTTTTGAAAATATCGCTGAAATGCAAAAGCTGATGTGTATTATCGCTTTCTTTCTACTGCTCCCTACGTAGCAGAGAAGTGGGGATACTAACTCACTCGAGTGGTTTTTAAAAAGCCTGATTATAAATATATTGTTGAATTCCATAAAAAACTGTAACTTGTGGAGGGTAACCGATTACAGTTTCAAAATCGGTGATATTTATCCCTTTCCACTCGAGAGGTGACTGTCAGTCACCACTGTCGCCTGTAATTTATCCACCACTCTAATTGTGAATTTGTTTTTTCATCTTAATATTTAGTTAGAAATTCATTCAGTGATCTCCGAGTATCATAAGTAAGTTGGTAAAAAATATTTCAAAATGTTAGGGGCTGCGTTCATTTTTTAAACTGTTGAAAGGACTTTGAGTGCAAAAGGTTAAGATTTGTTCAAAAATCTCTCGAAACAGAGAAAAAAAATGACATAACATATCCTGAGCGGCATGGGTTAGAGTCCCTTTTTTGTCACAGGCTAACCGTGGGAGGTTTCATAGCTTTCCTCTCCATCAAAGAAGTCCCCCACGAAGGTTAAGTTCTCAAAATACTTGGTCCGGGAGTTCTCTTGTCTTCTGGATTGAGTTCAAAATTACAAGGCTATGGAGTTGAACATTAGTAATTGTAAGCCTGAAATTGGGTCGGCTGTTCAGTGACGGTTATAAAATAAAAATAAAATGTGTGCATACTTAGTCAATTGACACTCACTCAAACGGTAAACCACTTTTGTATTTACGTTCAAAAGCATGTTTCCCCGAAAGTGTTTTGGTATCGTATCGAATTCCCAATGACGCGCTCATCCTTCAGGGATGACAACTTGCTCCGCTTTGTAAAATATTGTTTTCTAGTGGGGACGAAATTTAAGTTATATCTAATTTAATATTTTTCATTTTAAGTAATTTTTCCACAGCTACGTAGTAAAAATTCAAAGCGCCACATGAAATGCAACTTTATTGTAGTTATCTCGTGGTGACACTTTCAAAGAGTAGACGTATTTATGCTTACTCTACAAGATTATCTATTTAATTCATTGCTCATTTATTACAATTTTTGCAGAAAGTGGTGAAGTTAGCATACTTCCGTTTCTGATCCCAAGTTAGTTGCAATGGCCCTATCTTTGAGTTATTTGATATTTTCCCCTTTTGGTTTAGTTGTGCTACTCTGCTGCAAGAAGCAGCTAAACTTTTGCGATTTCCGTGCTTTTTTTTTCTTTTTGAATTTGAAAATGGCACCGGCGGTTTTTCAAATCAATAGCATTTAACGACCCGGTTTTCTGCTAAGCACATTTTTAAATAAAAAAAAAAAAACTTACCTTTTTTTAGCTCAGGCAGCAAATTTCAAGAAAAATGAGAGATTGTATTACAATTGTGACTAACTACAACAAAGAGAAAAATTTCCAAAAAAAGGAAGCTTGTCGTCAAAAGATGCTGGATTGTAAGTTCGCGTCCGGGGATTGAGACGTTGAAACAAGCGAGAGACACTAGTTCCTCAATTCTAATCTCTCCCCCTATCACAGTGGATGGTTCCATGTGTTTTCCAAAACGAAGGTGCAAGTCTACCTTTTTTCTGAAACAGCAGACAGAATTATTTCCGAACTTGGAAATTGAAAACAAAAATTTCTTTTCCCATAACAGATGTTTTTATTCTGGTCAACTATTCAGCATAATAACAAATTATGTTGGACATGATGTTATGCCTGATCATCATAATTACGTAGAGTTAAAAAAAAATTCGTGCACCATTGCATTCATAGTAGTTTAAACAATTTCTACAAAAGGTCGCATAAATAAAGAGAAAAAATTTTAAGTTCTGACAAGACTTTTATAAAAAAATCAGGTTTTTTTAAAAAGTTCATTTTCGTATTTATTTTAGACGTTGGAGAGTACACTCATTAATCATTTGTAGCATGCAGCAGAAACTTGATGAACTCACCTGGCCAACGACTGGGAAAACGAAAACATTTTGTAGTGAAGTTTTTCACTGCTTTAGCTTTCCAATTTAACATTCTGAGAGCAGAGATCCGTATCAGAAATTGTCTAACAGAAATATTTGTTTTGAATAATCGGAAAGGTAAAGCGGTCATTTTTCGAATATTTTTGTAGACATTTTGCTATTAATTTCTCAGTTTTTTCCTAGATGTTGGTCATAGCTTAGGGAAATGCATCTTTCCATCTGTAACTCGTCTTTGTATGTTCGTCCTATGTTTGTAAATAAAAAGTCCTTTGAAAATGATTTGAAATGAATCGACCAAAACGCAGACCTTCCAACTTTCTAAGCTTTTAGGAAAATTTCTTCTGGAAGTAGCTAAGTTCATACTTATTATTCTTTCTTATATAAATTTGATTTAAAGTTATTTTTTACACTACTACTTGTAAATTATTCAGCAGCTTACACAAAAAGCCACTTTGTTTACACTTTCGAAGTCAAGCTTATAAAATGCTGACAAAGTTACCAAAAATTTTGCATTCTTTAGTTTTTAATTGTCATAAAATATTCTACCAAAAGCGTAGCAGTTAGCAGCCCTGTAAATGAGCAGAGAAAGTAAATGAATTTTTTCTAGTTCCAATTTAATACCAGTAATTTATAAATAATGACACAGAAGTGCAATTTATATATTAGAATATATGAGAATGATATTTTAATTATAGTGATAGATTGAAAAAAGGAAAAACACTTTTAACTTTCTACTCTTGTTTCGGTGGATTTGAATTTTGCGTGGGTAAAAAAGGACACCATTTTAAAAGCTTTAAGCGCGATCTTTTAATTTGCGCTAACCGTTTTACCATGTAAAATATTTCATAACATTTGCTGCTGAAAAAAAGATTGTTTGCTAAGAGTTAGAGTTTTTTTTTGTCCAACCCCCTTATTTGGGAGCCGGGAACGCCTGGTTGGTAGGGCACTGGACCCATGTCCAAGATATCGTGGGTTCGATCCCCGGAAACCGAAGACTCCCCGTGTAGTAAATGGAGACTGATGCACGTTAAATCTGTCAGGTCGCAATGTCCCCCATGTTCCCATAACAAATGTTTACCTCTGGGGGTACTGATCCAAGAGTTTCCTTGTCTCCTGAATTGGCTCAAAATTACAAGGCTACGGAGTGGAACATTAGTAGTCGTAAACCCTAAAATTTAGGTCGGCTGTACAACGACAGTTATAATAAAAACAACGTATTTCTAGACATGAAACTTAAAAGTTGAAGTAGAGGACTTTACGGTTGAGGTAGAAAACTTTAAAGTTGAAGTGAATAACTTCATAATCGAGGTGGAGAACTTTAAAATGTAGGACTTTAAAACTGAAGAGGTTGTTTTTACAGTTAAGGTAGATAACTTAAAACTTGAAATGGATAACTTTACAGTTGAGCTAGTGAACGTTATAGTGTAGAATATTAAAGTTTAAGTTGATGACTTTAGTTGAGCAAAAGAACTTTAAAGTTGAAGTGGATGGCTTTACAGCTGAGAAGCAAAAGAAGGTGAGGGACAAAAGAAGTGAGCGCAATTGCTCGTTAAATTTTAATGGACCGAGTTGAAGATGTGGCAAAAATCATGAAAATGGTAAAATAAAGAAGGTTAATGGCCTCCTCTAGCTGCTCTGCCAGTTTGACATGGAGGAATTACTAAGATAATGTGCAGTTATTTGTATAATGCTCACACCATCTATTAAGTTATCAAAATCAAAGTTGCAATTAAAATTGGTAGCCGAACAGTTTTGAGCTTCATCATAAAAGATAGCATCTTGCTTTGAGACCAGTCAAAGCAGCACTAAAATTTTAAATTCTTGGTGAATGATACATATATATACCTGCCAACTTTTACGCATTTGGCGTAAAATTTTATTTTTATATTTAAAGTGGTAGTAAATATATACTATTTTTTCTTTTATAAACTAAATTTTTAAAGGATTTTCATCACCACTATTCCTAAAAGAATTAAGCATATATATTAATATGCGTTACCATCATGATAGGCAGCTTAAGCTTTTTCAAATACAACGTATTTTTTTGCTTAAAATTGAAATTTTTATTCCTTTTTAATACCACTGGGAAAAATCATATTGGAAAGGATTAAAAGTTGGCAGGTGTGCATATATATACAAACTAAATTTGCAAATTTCCGACGGATCTTGCTAGTTATTGAACAGGTTTAGCATGACATATCTTCGTTCGTTGTAATGGATCTGGTCGTCTGAGGCCTTACGACCCTGTACATGACATATCTGCTTTGCTGTGTTTGACAAAAACTTAGCTCACTTCCCATACATTATGAAAATATACATTGATTTAAAAACAAATTGGGTTTAGCGACCTTGTGGTACATGAATAAGCTGGAAAAGCTGGTGATTTATATAATTCTACGAATTGTTTATAAAGAGTGGTGAGTAAAAATCTTCTAAATTGTATTTAATAAATCAAGAATAACAACTAATAAACTACCACTTGAAAATATTTATTCGCTGCCCGGAGCAAGTTGACATCTCTGTGTATATAAATAAAGCTATTTGTGTGTTCCATACCTGCCAACTTTTCCGGATTTTCCGGAAGATTTTATTTTCACATGTAAAGTGGTAGTAAATATATACTCTTTTTTTCTTTTATAAACTTAATTTTTTAATAATTTTAATCACCACTATTCTTAGAAAAATTAAGCAGATATATTAATATGCGTTACTATCATGGTTGTCAACTTAAGTTTTCTCAAATACAACGTATTCATACCTGCCAACTTTTAATCCTTTCCATTATCATTTTTCCCAGTGGTATTAAAATGGAATTAAAACTTCAATTTTAAGCCAACAAATACGTTGTATTTGAGAAAACTTAAGTTGACAACCATGATAGTAACGCATATTAATATATGTGCTTAATTTTTGTAAGAATAGTGGTAATCAAAATCATTTAAAAATTAAATTTATAAAAGAGAAAATAATATATATTAACTACCACTTTAAATATGGAAATAAAATCTTCCGGAAAATCCAAAAGAGTTGGCAGGTATGCATTTGTTTGCTAAAAGTTGAAGTTTTAATTCCATTTTAATACCACTAGGAAAAATGATAATGGAAGGGAATAAAAGTTGGCAGGTATGGTGTTCTATATTGCATTAATTTCTTCAAACCATTTTAGTACCGATAATAAAATAAAAAAACTAAAAATTTACTGGAATTATATGCTTCTAATAATCTTGACTTCAACGGGCACCGGTGACCCCCATGGCATTCAACGTGTTCATAAATTTTCCACTCCTTAATAGCAAAATTTATACCAGTTATTAATTTTTTCAAGGTGCGTACGAACCTTGTTTTAAAAGTTTAAAAAATTTAAATATTTTTGAAAATCTTAAATTTTCATTAAAAAAAAATTTTTTTTTTGCATTTATATTAGTAAAATTTTACATTTTGCGGGCTTTATTATCAGTATAATAAAGGAAATTTTTTTTTTTACCCTTTGGCTAAATAGATGTCTGTTTGATTTCATGGCGTCCTCACTTTTTAACTACAATAATTAAGAGTTATAGTAAACGGTGCTCATGCGTTGCTATGGTGACCGCTGCTGTTTGATAATTTTTTAGAACTCTTTTTTTTCACTTCTGATTTTGCTATGCATTAAGTTGGTGAGTTTATTTTTGAGATGTGGGACCAGACAGATCTTATAAATACCTCTTGAGTTGCGAATAAAAGAGAATTTCATCATTTGAACGATATTTTTGTTTTTATGGTCCTAATTGAGTTCAGAAATTCGAACCTACAGTTCAAACTGGATCGTTTTTAATACTAATTCAGGTGAATATCACAAATGAAGAGGGACCAAACTGATTGACACGGTCCCAAAAGTTGAAGCAAGAAAGTAACGATGCCAAAGCCTAAACTTGCCCAGGCTGAAAAAGGCAAAGCCAAAGAACGTAGACGGGAAAACCTTAAGCGTGACACACAAACGGAAAAATGAAAGGATTCCTTTCGCAAACGCAAGCATGAAGCCCGTCCCTCACAAAAGTACCAAAGTGGTTGAGAGAATCCTACCGAAGAGCGAATGGTGACTCACCGAACCCCTTTCATGTAAATACAAGAATTGAGTGTTGATCATCAGGTTAAGGATAAAAGGATGAATTGTCAACGTACCCAATAACTTGCACAAGACCGTAGACTGACTTCCACGCAATGTAAATGATTCATTCACTATTCATGTAAAATTGAAAAAATGCCTAGCTTTCAAATCATATTTCATGTATGAACTTGTGAATCCGAAGCGGGTGTATGATGCAGCTTACAATCTCCATCAGACCATTATACCAATCCGAAAATGTTAATATTGATCTCGATTGGCTGTTCAATGTCTATTCAGTCACCAAAAGAATTTACACAGAATGTGCGTGAGCTGCATTTAAATATGTCAACGAAATAGTGAACCGAGCAGTCCAGGATTAACAGTTAAAGATGAAAGAAAAAAAATTTCATTTCCAAAAAAGAAAATAGACAGCAACCATTTTGCCAATGGGTAACCTGCCACAATTCTCTTATTTTTACAGTGAATTGTTTTATGTATTTATGGATGTTTGTGTGTGAAGCGCTTCTTTGAAATTACTTAACTACCAACTTATATATTAAATATAATTCTTCATTAATTTCTAATTTGCCACAATCTATCGTAAGAATTGTGTATAATGGAACATTATTAGCAGCATTATCTTTTTTCAAAAAATTGGTAAATGCTAAGAATAGTAAAAAAATATTGGTGAATTTTACTTGATTAGGGTGTGGGGATTTGGAATTTTTTTTCCGGAAGGATACAATTTTCTTTTAAATGATAATATATTTAAGTATATATTTTGCTCGAATGCACGAATTCATAAAGAATATATAGGTTTATATGCATCTTTATGCACTTGCCCACCGTTTTGAAAATATCGCATCATAAACTGAAATGTATTATTGCTCTACTACTCCCTGCTTAGCAGAGAAGTGGAGATACTAAGTATTCACTCGAGTGGTTTTTAAAAATCCTGATTATGGATATGTTGTTGAATTCCATAAAAAACTGTAACTTGTAGAGAGAAACCGATTACAGTTTTAAAATCAGTGATGTTTAAACTTTTTCCACTCGAGACGTCACCACTGTAGCCTGTAAATTATCCACCACTCCAATTGTGAAATTTTTTTCATCTTAATTTTTAATTATCCCTTCATTCAGTGATCTCTGAGTATTATATAGTAAGTTAGTAAAAATTATTTCAAAATGTTAGTGGCTGCGTCCATTTTTTAAACTGTTGAAAGGACTTCGGGTGCAAAAGGTTTAAGATTTGCTTGAAAATCTCTCGAAAGAGAAAAAAAAAATGCCGTAAGATATCCTGAGCGGCAGACGGATCATGGGTTAGAGTCCCTTTGCTGTCACAGGCTAACCGTGGGAGGTTTTCATAGCTTTCCTCTCCTTCAAAAAGGTCCCCCACTAAGGTAAATTTTTCAAAATTATTTGTCCAAGAGTTCTCTTGTCTTCTGGATTGAGTTCAAAATTGCAAGGCTATGGAGTTGAACATTAGTAGTTGTAAACCCGAAATTGGGTCGGTCTGTTCAGTGATGGCTATTAAATTAAAATAAAATGTGTGCATCTTTAGTCACCTGTCAAACGGTAAACCACTTTCGTATTTGCGTTCACTAGCATGTTTCCCCGGTAGTGTTTCGGCATGGTATCGAATTACCAATGACGCGTTCATCCTTCGGGGATGACAACTTGCTCCGCTTTGTAAAATAGTGTTTTCTAGTGATGACGAAGTATAAGTTATTTCTAATTTTATATTTTTCATTTTAAGATATTTTTCCACTGTTACGTAGTAAAAATTCAAACTGCCATATGAAATGCAACGTTATTGTAGTTATCTCGTGGTGACACTTTCAAAGAGTAGACGCATTTATGCTTACTCTACAAGATTACCTATTTAATTCACTGCTAATTTATTAAAATCTTTGCAAGAAAGTGGAGAAGATAGCATACTTCCGTTTCTGATCTCAAGTTAGTTGTAATGGTCCAATCTTTGAGTTATTTGATATTCTGTCCTTTTGGTTTTGTTGTGCTACTCTGCTGCAAGAAGCAGCTAAACTTTTGCAATTTCCGTGCTTTTTTTTCTTTCTTTTTGAATTTGTAAATGGCTTCGGTGGTTTTTCAAATCAATGGCATTTAAGGACCCGGCTTCCTGTTAAGCACTTTTTTAAATAAAAAAAAACTGACTTTTTTTTAGTTCAGGCAACAAATTTCAAAAGAAATGAAAGCTTGTTTTATAATTGTGACTAACTACAAAGAGAAAAATTTCCAAAAAAGGGAGCTTGTCGTCAAAAGATGCTGGATTGTAAATTCGTCTCCGGGGATTGAGACAGTGAAACAAACGAGCGGCACTAGTTCCTCAAATCTAAACTCTCCCCCTATCAAAGTGGATTGTTCCATGTCTTTTCCAAAAAGAGGGTGCAAGTCTACTTCTTTTTTGAAACAGCAGACAGAATTTATTTCCTAAGTCAGAATTTGGAAATTCTAAGCAAAAATTTCACAAAAAACTAAAAAAAAAAGATTTACAGAAAAAAAAAAGATAAAAAGATTAATTTAAATTATTTAACTACCAACTTGTATATTAAATATAATTCTTCATAATTTTCTAATTCTAATAATTAACATTCAACTAAACATTTGTTAAGATTTAATAGCACCGTTATCCTTTACTAAAAGAATTGGTTAATGCTATGAATGGACTCAATTATTAGATCAAAATATTCAATAAAGGGAACCGGCAAAAGAACAACAAAATATTACTGTTTTAATGTGATTTTTACTTGATTCGGGTGTGGAGATTTGGAAATTTTTTCCTTCGGAAGGATACAATTTTCTTTTAAATAGTTAATCAAGTTAGCATCTGATCTCAAGTTAGTTGCAATGGTCCAATCATTGAGTTATGTGATATTCTGCCCTTTTGGTTCTGTTGTGCTACCTGCTGCAAGAAGCAGCTAAACTTTTGCAATTTCCGTGCTTTTTTTTTCTTTCTTTTTGAGCTTGAAAATGGCTTCGGTGGTTTCTCAAATCAATGGCATTTAAGGACCCGGTTTCCTGTTAAGCACATTTTTAAATAAAAAAAAAAGACTTTTTTTTTTAGTTCAAGCTGCACATTTCAAAAGAAAGATTTCATCTCTGTTTATGTAAATAAAACTATGTGTGTGTTCTGTTTTCTGTTTTGCATTAATTTCTTCAAACCATTTTAGTAGCGATAACTAAAGCGATAAAAAAAATAAGTAGTAATAAGTTTAGTAGCGATAAAAAAAACTAAAAATTCTAATAATCTTGGGTTCGGCGGTCAACGGTAACCCCCGTGGCATTATGAAGAAACTCAGTGTCTGTCTCTCACCGGTGACCCCCATTAATAAATTTTCCACTTCTTAATGGCAAAATTTGTACCAGTTATTAGATTTTTCAAGGTGCGCACGAACCTTGTTTTAAAAGTGTAAAAAATTGAAATATTTTTAAAAGTCTTAAATTTCCATTTAAAATTTTTTTTCATTTATATTAGTAAAATTTTACATTTTGCGAGCTTTATTATCAGTATTAAAAAAAAAAGAGTTTTTTTTTTTTTTTTTTTTTACCCTTTGGCAAAATAGATCTCTGTTTGATTTCATGGCATCCTCACTTTTCAACTTCAATAATTAAGACTTATAGTAAATGGTGCTCATGCGTTGCTATGGTGACCACTGCTGATTGATAATTTTCTTAGAATTCTTTTTTCACTTTTGATTTCGCTATGCATTAAGTTGGTGAGTTTATTTTTGTGATATGCGATCAGAGAGATCCCGTAAATACTTCTTGAGTAGAGAATAAAAGAGAATTTAATCATTTGAACGATATTTTCGTTTTTATTTTAATTGAGAATCAGAAATTCTAATCTACAATTCCAATTGGATCATTTTCAATACTAATTTAGGCGAATATCACAAAAAAAGAGGGGTCCAAACTGATTGACATGGTCCCAAAAGTTGGTGTTGAAGCAAGAAAAAAACGATGCCAAGGCCTTAAATTTCCGAGGCTGAAAAAACCAAAGCCGTAGACGGGAGTACCTTAATCGTGACACACAAGCGGAAAAATGAAAGGATTCCTTTCGCAAACGTAAGCATGAAGCCCGTCCCTCACTGAAGTATCAAAGTGGTTGAGAGAATCCTACCGAAGAGCGAATTTTGACTATCCGAACCCCTTTCATGCAAATACAAGAATTGAGTGTTGATCATCAGGTTAAGGATAAAAGGATCCATTGTCAACGTGCCCAATAACTTGCACAAGACCGTAGACTGTCTTCCACGCCATGTAAATGATTCATTCACTATTCATGCAAAATTGAAAAAAAAAAAAGCATAGCTTTCAAATCATATTTCATCATAGATGCCAACTGCTCCGGACACTTCAAAATAATGAAAAAAGCGGTAACTAACTACAAAGTAAATTTTGCAAATATATGACTATTGCTGCTTGCTTTTTAAAAGGTATAGCATGACATAAGTACTGTAATGTGGTGAATTATATAAGCCTACGAATTATTTAGAAATAGTGGTGGATAAAAATCTACTAAATTGAATTTATTAAACAGAGAATCACAATTGATAAACTACCACTTTAAAATATATATTTGCTGTCCGGAGCAAGTTGGCATCTCTGTTTCATGTATGAACTTGTGAATCCGAAACGGGTGCGTGATGCGGCCTGCAATCTCCATTATACCAATCCGAAAATGTTAATATTGATCTCGATTGGCTGTTCAATGTCTATTCAGTCACCAAACGAATTTACACAGAATGTGCGTGAGCTGCATTTAAATATGTCAGCGAAATAGTGAACCGAGCAGTCCAAGATGAAAACGCATACCTGCCAACTCTTCCGGATTTTCCGGAAGATTTTATTTTCATATTTAAAGTGGTAGTAATAATATACTATTTTTTTTTTATAATCTTAATTTTTAAATGATATTGATCACCACTATTCTTACAAAAATTAAGCACATATATTAATATGCGTTACTGTCATGGTTTTCAACTTAAGTTTTCTCAAATACAACGTATTTGTTTACTTAAAATTGAACTTTTCATTCCATTTTAATACCACTGGGAAAAATAATAATGGAAGGGATTAAAAGTTGGCAGGTATGAAAACGCAATAAACTTTCTTTAAAAAAAGAAAATAGATAACAACCATTTTGCCAAAGTGTAACCTGTCACAATTTTCTTCATTTTGTAGTGAATCGTTTTTTCTTCTTCTTATTGTTTAAATATAAAGTTCATAAAGAACGTATAGTCAGAGATGCCAACTGCTCCGGACACGCCAAAATGATCAAAAAAGCGGTAAATAACTACTAAGTCAATTTTGCAAATATTTGACTATTCTTACTTGCTTTTTAGGACGTGTAGCATGTCATGACTACTATTAAGTGGTGAATTATATAAACCTACGAATTATTTAGAAATAGTGGTGGATAAAAATCTACTAAATTGAATTTATTAAACCAAGAATCACAATTGATAAACTACCTCTTTAAAATATATATTTGCTGTCCGGAGCAAGTTGGCATCTCTGGTATAGGTGGAAAAAAAAACAGACACACAGATGGTGTTTGTGTAAAGCGCTACTTTTAAATTATTTAACTACCAACTTGTATATGAAATTTAATTCTTGATATTTTTCTAATTTGCATCCATAAAGCAAGTGTGGCTCCTTCGAATTCCATCTTAATTTGCAGCATTATCCTTTTTTAAAAAAATTGGTAAATGCTAAGAATCGAACCAAATATTAGAACAAAAGTATCTTTGGAGGGAGACGACAATAAGACAACTCAATAGTACCTAAAGAAGAAACTGTTTTAACCCTTTAATGGGTCATTTATTTCTAGTAAAGGTAAATTAAAGCATTTTCGGAATCGAAATTGTTGTAAGCATAGTAATTTATATAAGAAAAAAAATCATTCAGTTTATAAAAATGCCATTTTCTTGGAGGTAAATATATTTAACACGACCTATTAGGAACTTATTGTCTTTTATTTTTCTTTATTTATAAAATAAATTTTATAAATGCTACAAACATCAAAAGGAATTATGTATTTTTTTTAACTTTTGCACGTTTTTTTTAAACTAACAAATGGTTACCACTTTTATTCAAACGCACTTCAAGAAAGCTTCCCACGGCCTTCGAAAGGGTTAAGAAGAATTTTACTTGATTCGGGGGTTGGGATTTTAAATTTTTTTTTATTCCGAAGGATACAATTTTCCTTTAAATAATATTTTATTAAAATTTTATTATTTTTTGTTTTGTTTGAATGCACGAATTCGTAAAGAATGTATGGGTTTATATGCATCTTTATTCACTCATCTACTGCTTTGAAAATATCCCATCATGAACTGAAATGTATAATCGCTTTCTTTCTACTACTCCCTACGNTTTATGAGTTTTGTTGGATGGTTGTCAACTTAAGTTTTCTCAAATACAACGTATTTGTTTGCTTAAAATTGAAGTTTTAATACCACTGGGAAAAATAACAATGGAAGGGATTAAAAGTTGGCAGGTATGCTGTGATTAGCAATAGATTACTCAGAAAAGATTTAAGCATTGATGATATCAATTGCTTTATAGCTAAATTGACCACAAAATCTTTATAGCGACGCAAAAACATGCACCACACCAGATTTCAATAAATTGAAATCTAGACACGTGATAATTCGAATTTCAGCCCAATTACCGCCTTTTTGTGCTCAGACTGCATACTATCAAAATACTATTAACTTTATCATACAACTCTACTCAAGGGGATCTCCCCATTCCAAAGATGATTTTCACTTCAAAACTAAAGATTTACTTCTTTAAGGACTTGATTTGTCGTTACAACATACTACAACTTCAAAGATATTTAGGACCTCCTAAAATACGACAAAACAGAATCGATGAATCGGTTAGTGGCGCTTCGGCCAAACGCCGAGATAACCCCAATATCCAGCATCCAACTAATAATGTCTGTGCTGTCATGTATTTTAAATACATTATTTTCAGCATTATCCTTTTTTTAAAAAATTGGTAAATGCTAAGAATAAAAACAATTGTTAGAGCAAAATTATCTTAGAAGCGAGGCGACAAAAAGACAACTCAATAATACCTAAGGAAGAAACTGTCTTAAGGTGAATTTTACTTGATTCGGGCATGGGGATTTGGAATTTTTATTTTATTCGGAAGGATACAATTTTCTTTTATATAATATTTTATTTAAGTTCATATTTTGTTTGAATGTACGAATTCATAAAGAATGTATATGTTTATATGCATATTTGTGCACTTGTCTACTGTTTTGAAAATATCGCACGATAAACAGAAATGTATTATCGCTTTCTTTCTACTACTCCTTACGTAGCAGAGACGTGGAGATACTAAGTATTCACTAGATTGGTTTTTAAAAATCCTGATTAATAATAGTATATTGTTGAATTCTATATAAAAAACTGCAAGTTGTAGTGAGAAATCGATTGCAGTTTTGAAATCAGTGATATTTAAGATTTGTTCAAAAATCTCATGAAACAGGAAAAAAAATGGCTTTAAAGTCTTTTTTATATTAGATATTTTTTTTTAAATGCTTATCCCTTAAAGTCTTGCAACAACGATTGGTTTGCATATCGAAAAACATGGCAGTAAATATTTGTTTAGATCAAGTGAATATTTATCACAGTAACGTACCACTTAAGTTTTAAAAATCATGGCCATTTTGTTTCAGATGCAAATATAAATGTTTCTATTTTATAATGAAACAAATGTTTAACCGCTTTTTTTTTTATTGTTTTTCTCAAACAGGAAAAAGTGAAACATTTTCGCTATATTTTGTCGAAGAAGATTTGAATTTTCAATTAAGTAAAAGCGTGCAATTCTCTAAGCAAGATTGAAGTCTATTGTTACGAAAAACCAATTGTTTCAGAACGTTTAAAATAATAAACTGGAAGAACTGGATAAATAATAAAATATCGTCTGAGCTTTCCTATTCGTCGAGTAATATTTGAATATCAAACAAAGTTTGAGAGAATGCAATCAAGCAGAAAATTATAAATCATCTTGGAAATAAAAACAATGATGAGAAAGTTAAAACGAATAAAAATTTATAAAATATATTGGAACAAACCAACGGATTCCATATTACAAAAAGAATCACTCTCTGAATGTTGTCAGGTGCATCAGGTAGTGTAGAGGTCATCGGTTTTTGAAGGTCAACCGCCAAAGGTATGAGTCATCCCGTGAATAGAGAGTAAAAGGGAAGGGGATATTCACATGAAAGCTTGAGAGTTTGATTTTCCCCCCCTTCCTTTTGTAAATTTTGTTATGATCTTTTTTTTTCAAAAGGGCATAGTAATTATATGGTTACAATTATGAGAGCTTTAATCTTATAGAGATAAGGAAAAAAGCTAGGTATTAATACTATTCAAGATGATACTATAATAAAAGAAAATCTAGATATTAGTTTTTTGTTACATTATCCATGAAAAAAGTTGACTGCATTTGTTTTTGATGTTGATATTTAGTTGCTATGCTGTAATTTAATAAATAGATTTAGCTGCGGTTGTGTTTTTCTGTTGCTGCTGTTATATATTATATTTTAATATCTAGATTTAGTTACTGCAAAAAAAAAAGAAACCAAGAAAGGTCATTTGAGCAAAATATGAGTACAACATGAGGACGGAAAAAAAGGAAAAACTGGTAGTAAAATCATTTCAGTTTTATCTAGTTTTCGGGAGGAGTAAGTATATTCTCTTTCTTTAACTATTCAACATTATCAATTTTTTTTTTGTGAGAAAAAAAAACAGTTTGTATTACCTATATGATGTAATTGTAAAAAAAAAATTCTCGGTATTCACAGAAATTTAATTATTCTCGAACAAAATGCTAGAATGATATGTTTTTGTACCAGTTTTTACTCTTTTCCGTCTTGGTATAAATAGTTTTCAGCCCTGAAAAGAGAAAAAATTGGTAAAAAAAATCAATTCATTACTGTTTTTTTTTAATTATTTTTTTTTCCAGGAAGAATAACATTATTCGCGTGTGACTGCTGAAATTTTTTAACAGTTATAAGACAAATATTTGGCTGCTTATTACTCAATGTAAAATAAATGTTGATGAATAGTTTAACATTTAGAATACTAAAAGCCTTACGATAATTAGCTATAGTTGAAATAGTTTTAGCGTTAGTTATTTCATTTTTCCGTCTCAATTTCAAGCCTATTACTGGGTTGATTGATGTAATTCCTCCCATAGGTAAGAGAGGTTGTTATTAATAGTATCTACATTTAAATCGTTAATAATTACAGGACTCGAAGTTTCCTTACAAAATTTAAAAAGTGGTGGTAAAAGTTAGAAAATAAAATAAATTTTTATAAATTCGTATCCACTACTACGTTTAATTTCTAGAAATAAACATATCTATGGTAACGAAATCCCCCGTTTTATACTTTTAATAATTAAATTGGAAGCTAAGAAAAATATGTTTTTAACTTTTTCATTAATATTATCAGAATTTTTAATTTTTTCAAGGATAGTTTGAATCTTGCTGTAATATGTGCTCGTAAATGACATTGTTACAAAGTTTTGTAAACGATTATAATATTAGTGGACGTTGAAAGTGTATATTTGAGCAAAAGAATCAGAAAAATGAATGACTTTAGAGGCAATATAAGTATTAATTGTAAAAAAACAGTAAAAGAATTAGAAAAAGTAACTTTTGCTAAAATGGATTATTGATCCTTGAACAGTTGCCTAGAATGACATCTCTTTTGAATCTTTATTTTATTTTATAACCGTCGTTGAACAGCCGTCCCAATTTTGGGTTTGCAACCACTAATGTTCAACTCCGCAGGCTTGTAATTTTGAACCCAATCCAGAAGACAAGGTAACTCCTGGATCAGGAATTGGGAGATATTTGACTTCGTGGAAGACTTTTTGATGGGACTATCCCGCTTTTGCGTTACATGGAGAGGAAAACCACGAAAACCTCCCATGGTTAGCCTCACGTCAAGGGGACTCTAACCCATGATCCGTCTACCACTGAAGATATTTTACGGCAGCACTGTGGTCAGTGCAAGCCGAATGCGGAATTCTTATCGACTAGCTGTCGCTTGGATTCGAACCCGGTTCACTTCATTGAAGGACGAACACTTTATCCTCTGTGTCATCACGGCTCTTTATATATTAATAGAAGTACAATTATCCATTAATTTTTTTAAAAATTTAATAATTTTAATATACAATGATTCTGATCATCGCCTAATAGACCCAATTTAAACAAATATATAAGAGCTGAAAGATTTTAGGGGCTAGCAAAATTTAACAAATTAAACTTGTATCAATACTTTTCCACTTTGAATATAGTGGATAGAACTTCCTGGTTGGAACCAAGTAGCAGCTTTTACCTTTTGGTAGGAGGGATTGCATATCCTATTATTTAATTCTTGTACTCGCCGTTAGTCAAAACTCGAGAATAATGAGAAATCATTGAGTTTTAAAATATCGGCTTACAGGGATGCCAACTGCTCCGCTTTCTAGAATAGTTTTAATATAGTGGTAGCAAATTTTATAGCAAAATTCGTTAGAAACGGAAAGATACTCTTACTTTTTAATAGAGTAAGCAATTGATTGATGCTTTAACGTTGCATTTTATATGATACTTATAATTNTGGCATATATATAAAACTACTTCTTTTCCAAGATAAAGTAGATATTGTTGAAAAATTTAAAAAAACAATAAGTAAACTCCTCCCCAAAACTAGCTATAACTGAAATGGTTTTACTACCAGACTTTCCTCTTTTCCGTCTCGCTTTCACCCCTGTGCTCCGCTTTCTAGAATAGTTTTAATATAGTGGTAGCAAATTATATAGAAAAATTCCTTAGAAACGGAAAGATACGCTTAATTTTTAATAGAATAAGCAATTGATTGATGCTTTAACGTTGCATTTTATATGATACTTATAATTTTTGATATTTAGTGGTGAGAAAATTACTTAACCGGTTGACGCCCAGCGTCCTATATTTAGGACAGTTCCTTTTTTCAAAGACATTCATTGTGGTGGGAAACTTTTTTTAGTATTTTCATTTATCTGGGTGAATTAAAAGATTCTCAGATACCACAATGATTTAGTTATTTCTGATTAGATCTAGAATTATAAGGAGCAAGTACTTTTTGATCCATCAAAGGCTTTTTGAATGCCTTATCAGTAGAAAAACCAATTAATTTCGATAATATATTATACCACTTTTTGTATCATTTCAATTTATAAATTCGGGACAAAACGGGTTAAAAGGAAAAACACGAAACTAAAAGTAACTTGAATTTCGCTACCATTAGAAAATACAAAGCGGAGCAAGTTGGCATCTCTGGGCTTATAAGAAATCATTGAGTTTCAAAAATTTTTTGCACTAGTTGAGTGATGCTTAAAAAGAAAAAAAGTGGTAGGTAGCAATGGTAGTATTTTATTTTATTGGTATTACATTCTACATGGCTTGCCCATCTGGCCACGGTAAATAACTACAAACTAAATTTGCAAATATTAGACAGATTTGACAATTTTTTTAAAAGGTTTATCCTGACATATCTGACAAAAGTTGTAAATTATATAAGCCTACGAATTATGTAGGAATAGTGGTGGATAAAAATCTACTAAATTGAATTTATTAAACCAAGAATCACATTTAATAAACTACCACTTGAAAATATTTATTCGTTGTCCGGAGCAAAGGCATCTCTGTGTATATAAATAAAACTATTTTCGTGTATTCTATATTGCATTCATTTCTTCAAACCATTTTAGTTACGATAATAATATAAAAAGCATTAAAAATTTACTCGAATTATGTGTTTCTAATAATCTTGGCTTCACCGGTCACTGGTGACCCCCGTGGCGCTACGAACAAAATGAGTGCCGATCACCGGTGACCCCCACGACATTCAACGTGTTAACTTATCATTAGAGCAGTGGACAACAGAACTCTTAATCGATAAAATAACTTCTTAAACTCGTTCACGCCGGGAAAAGTGAAAATACTGGTAGAAGAACTATTTCAATATTAGATATTATTCGGGAAAAGTTAATCTATTCTCAACAATAACAATTCACTGTAAGGAAATTAATCACGGCGAAGAAGCAATTCAATATAAAAATCCGTTAAAAACAATTGGTAGTTATGGATTTTTATTATTCCGGGAAAAAAACTAAAAAATGAAATTTATTTGTTACCAGTCTTTACTCCGGTGTGCCGCCCGATGAGACAATCTAGCTTGACCCACCGGTGGGTCACCCCGGCGTGAACATGTTAAATAAATTTTGAATAAATTTTCTGCAATTCCATAAAAAAGTGTAAATTTATAGTTCTATATCATGTTATACGCTGTCAGCCAGCTGTTTTTCGTGGCCTATGTGAACGGTCTGTGTCAGCCGCCGGTGGTTGACGCGACCTAAATGGAAAGTCCAGTGTCAGACACCGATGGCTGACGCGGCGTTCAATTTAAAGGACACATGTTTAGACCAAAATTAAAATTCTCATTTTCATGACTTTAGGGAACAACCCGGCGTGAGAGGTAACTATCAGGACTACCGGGTCCCAACTTTAACAGAGGGGTACACAATTAAATACAACAGTCAAACACTTATTGATTAACTCATTTGTAATTTATTATTGTTTTGCATATATTTTAGAATTTTTTTAAACTTGTTTTTATAGTCAATTTACTTTTTCAATGTTAAGATTTGTGTAAATAATTTTATTTGTATTTCATTTCGTAATTTTGTAAATAATTCATTGTATTTTTATATTTCAATTTTATCCTTTCATTTTATTACCATGGCAAAGTGTCATCTTCTCTGTCACCCACTGTTTCATTAGATTTCCGAAGAGACATGCTGGCACTTTTTTTTCATTATTTTTTATTTAGCAGTGATGCCTTGCACTGTTATGCCACATGTCCTGAGTTCGATCCTCGGACTGGAAAGGTTGATTTAGCCTTTCATTCTTTCAGAGAGAATTTCTTTTTATAAGGATGATATCTACTTCATTAATTTTCTTTCATTACAGCATTTCATGCAAGGTTATTAGAATAATTAAGCACTTTGAAAACTATAGCCGTGGTTTTAAATTGACGTTATAATTATTTTTCTAATCAGCCTGACGCTACTTCGGCTCATTTTGGTAGGTCCACACTCTTTAAAATTAGAAAGTTCATTATTCATTGCTAAAAAAAGATATTTTTTCAGCAGTTTGCAATACGTACATAGTAGTAAAGACTTATTGCAAATGTATTTATTACAGATGTATTACAATAAGCTTATTCAAATTTACGCTGAGTAATTTTTCGTGCATTTCCTGATGAGACTTGATGCATATAGATTGACTGTAATAAGCATAAAAACAACAGGGTGATTAGGCAATACAGAAGACTTTTCCAATTAGCCTAGGGAGTGCATTAAAAAATTGTCGGCGATATTCATGAAGAGTCGAGTTTTTCATTTTGCCTTCGACGATGAGCCGCGATGACTCAGGGTAAGGCTCCGGACAGCGAATAAATATAACTCTATAAAGTAATAACTCCCATGCCTGCCAACTTTCACTCTTTCCGAGAATGGATATTCAGAGTGGCAGTAAAACAATTACCGAAAAACTATCTTCCTCAAAAATATATTTATATTTTGATCCCGTTGAAATTAGCTTGCGCAAGGATTATTATGCATTGATATATTTATTGTAATTATTTATATGTAGTGGTGGTCAAACTCATTTATAACTATCATTTTAATTCAAAAAGTTAATTGGAATAACCTGAGTATTGCTACCATTTAAAATATGAAAATAAAATCTTCCGGAAAATCCGGAAGAGTTGGCAGGTGTAAACTCTATAAAGTGGTGAATTATATAAGCCTACGCATTGTTTAGAAATAGTGGTGGATTAAAATCTACTAAATCGAACTTATTAAACCAAGAATTACAATTAATAAACTACCACTTGAAAATATTTATTCGCTATGCTTACGCTAGCTCTTCGCTCCAAAAATAAATGATAAGTCGGCCTGTCTAATTCAGGGGCTCTAACTCAGGAGGACCCAAGCTTGAATCCCACCGATGGTTGGTAGATACGAATTTCGCTCCCAGTTCTCACTGACCACAGTGCTGACATAAAATATCATCAAAGTCATACTGGATATGGGTTGGAATCCCCTTTTCGTGGGACTAACTGTAGGAGGTTTTAGCACTTTTTCTTTTCCATTAAGTATGGGTTCGTTACACCAAAAAATTCTTCCAAAAAGCTAGTTTGTCTCAATGATCCAAAAGCCTCTTTATCTTCCGAGTTACAAAAAGTTCAATGTTACAAAACTGCGAATTTGAACATTGATGGTCGTAAACTCAAAAATGGAGCAGTTGTTCAATGCTGGTTTTGAAGTAAAATAAAAATAATTTACGACAGATACACTCATTGGAAATTTAACATCGTTTTAAAAAGCATATATCATAAAGTATTTCTAGAGTCGATCCTGAATAACACTAAAAAAAAGCAGAAGATTGGGGGGGGGAAGGGAATAAATGACGTACAAATGGGTTATTTGTGTCAGTATAAAGAATAATAGTAAATCACTCACGAAGAGAATAATAGTCGGTCATTTATTTTAACCTGAAATTCACACACGTCTGTTGTCTGATGGCAAATCGGATATTTATAGCTAATTGCAACTCTTATTTGGGTTTCAACTTTTATGACAAGATAGTTAATCTCTTTCCAAGTATTGTTTGACACGAACGTTCTATTTTACTCTTTTGCATTTTATCAGATTTCGTACGCTGCTTGTTGAAACTCAGATAGCAATTCTATTAACTTTTACGAACTTAGATCAAAGATTATTTTTGAAGTTTTGAAATTGACATTAAAATTAAAATTGAATGGATATTTTTTAAATTTTTTTTTCATCATTTACCGATGATTGCTGTTAGATTTTTTACGCACGTGTCTGAATTATTTGTATGTATCAGTAGTTAAAATGATAATAAGTCTTTGAAAATTTCGCTTTTAAAATTTCGGATAGTTTCACCAGCATTTTAAAGCCTCACCATGAGAGAACCAGGAAAGAGGGGCGTTTTATTTAATCTTTTGAATCATTTACATATAGTCGTATGGAGGATATCTTTAAATCAAATTTACAAAAAAAGAAGAAAAAAAAGAATCATGCTTTAAAACATAAACTTAGCTACCACAATAAGAAATTCTTGTAAGAAGAGTTGATAGTTGGCAGTCCTGGACCCAAAAGTAGGTTAAGAAGGTAGAATTTCGTTAATTTAAATAAAAAATTGATTCGAAGCTTCCATACTGAGGGTATCTTTAAATACAAAACAAAGAATATAGATATACAAAACAAAGAATCATACATTTTAAAACACAAATATAACTAACTACCATTAGAAGGAATTTTTCCAAAAAGAGTAGATAGTTGGCAGCCCTGCGCCCAAAATTAGGTTAAGAAGTTTGAATTTAGAAGTCATTTTAAATATATAAAATGGATTCGGAGACTGCCTGACTGAGCAGTCTCGCCTTTCCACTAAACACTTTGTAGCGGGTTCGAATATCGCCGTAACCCTGATCTATCTTTGAAATATCCTTCTCTAATTTGTGATCTCTGTGCTTTAAATATATTCACTAAAATATATTTATCGCAAATTACGAATTTGCATTATTTTTCAAAATGAAAGAAATTTAGATATTAAACAGTAACTTATCTTAATCCTTTATCCTATTTCGCGTAGCCAGTGAGGCATCACTATTGGTAGCAGTGGCGTACGCAGAATTTTTTCAAGGGGGGTGTTCATAATTTTCTGAAACTACTAAAAGAAATTCGAGTCTGTAATAAAGCACTATTATTTCCCTAATTTAGACAGCTAGACAATTTTGACTTTTTTTTTAGACAACATTGTTTAGCTAAATTTTGATTCGATTTTTTAAGTTTAAGAACATAATGCAATATCTTCTGAAAAAAGTCCAATGTCATATGGGTGAGAAATATCACTTTCAGGGCCACTTTCACATTCATTAGATTTTGCTATTCTAGAAACGTTTTCTTCAACGGAAGTATCACATTTCTGTACAACAGAAAAACTTACATTGGTACTAGATGCTGTCACCTCACTAATTTCAGGT
>NC_092209.1:8909204-8932661 GCF_043381705.1 Parasteatoda tepidariorum
AGTAATATATATATATATATATATATATATATATATATGCTACGATCTCAAAGTTTCGAGCTGGAATGAATAATTTCAACGAGTACAGTATCTCTAATGGTATTGTTACTGATTTCTTCACTAGTCGAAATAATGGTGACGAGGGGCTCGGCGATTGAATGAACTTTTTGTTAAGACAAAATGAAACAGATTTAGCGACAAGCTCCGAAAGACAAGCAGCAGAGATAACTCGATCTTAGTCTGACTAACTAACTTCACTGTACTCCGTTCCCCCTTATATACAATTTTTCACCGCATCTCCAAAATTCTTGAATTGTCTCAAACACGACAGAACGTCTAGGATTCCAGAATCATCGCGTAAAGATCTCGCGAATGACAGCCAGTCTCGAAAACTATACTGGCAGGACAGAAAGGAATCAGTCCGTAACAGTATCACGTGAATTTGGTTTCAAAAATACCACCGTATTATAGTAAATGTTTTTTCAGTATTCTGAGAAATGCCGTGAGAAAAAAAAAGTAGGCATAAGGCAAATAAAAATATATAGTCTTAAAAAATAATAGCTCGCATAATTTCTACTAAAATTTTTATTTTTGCCATTTTGTCTGAGCTCAAGGGGGGTGTTTAAACCCCTCCCTTGCGTACGTCACTGATTGGTAGAAACCATTATGAATATGAAATTAATTACCTTTAAGCATTTAGCAACCCCATTTAGCAACCTTTTAAAAAAGCGAAAAAATTACATATATTGCTTAACTTGATATTTCTGCTTAAGGTCACACTAGACAAAATTCTGTCAGGCTAAAATTTTCAATCGAAATTTTGTTTTTTCGGAAAGATTTAAGCACTAATTTCCTATCACTTTATTGAAAAGTAATTTTTACATCACTGCAAGATGTTGCCCAATTTTAAATATGCAGAAAATCAGTAAAAGAAATGTAGATGTTTTTTAGTAATAGCTTTTTCTTTAGAAATATAAATTTACTGTTTGCTCATAAGACATCTCTGTCTGCACCATAAATCAATTACCACTCTGAGAGTTAAAATTTTTACACTTTAATGCTTAGTAACCACTTAACTTAATGGCCTCGAGCTGATATAAGGGTGTCGTGCAAAAAGTAAGTTTTGTTCTAACTCTTTCCGCTTTTGAAACTGTAAAAAAGAACCTTCAGATCAAAGGTTTAGCATCTGAGTAAGGCATATATAGGTACGTGTGTACTTTCTATGCTTTCTGGAGAAATTTCTTCTAGTGGCAGCCAAGTTTATGCGTTACTGTATTTTTTCTTTTAAAAAAGTTATTTTTCACACCACTACTTGTATCCAAAGCTACTTAAAGCGTTGAGGCTTTTTAAATATTGGGAATATTATCAAATACTTTGTAAATTTCAGTTTTTATTTGTCCATCATTCAACAAAATATTTTGAAAATTTTCGAAATTTTATGTATTAGGCATAGTTATGCAGACTTGTGCGTTCAATAAAAAGATCCAATTTATTTTCAACTGAAAGAGCAATCACCGTAAATCTATTCCACCCTGAATGCTCAAATTTTTACACTTTAATGTTTAATAACCACTTTATTTAATAACTCGAGCTGTTATAAGGTAACTGGGCAAACAGTGGGTTTTATCTAGTAAACTCGAACCGTTTTTTAAACTGTAAAAAGAACCTCGAATTCAAAGGGTTAACATTTGAGTATAAGGCGCAGATAAGCAGCCTTGTGCTCTCTACGCAAAGAACTGCTTTTTTTTTCAAGTCAAGTCATCATAAATCAATTGCCACCCTGAATGTAACAATTTATACACTTTAGTGTTTAATAACCACTTCTTTTAACACGTTGAGCACCGCGTCAGCCATCGGTGACTGACACTGGACTTTCTATTTAGGGCCGCGTCAGCCACCGGTGGCTGACACTGAAATTACATTTAGACCGCGTCAACCACCGGTGGCTGACACTGAAATTACATTTAGGCCGCGTCAATCACAGGTGGCTGACACTGAAATTACATTTAGGCTGCGTCTGCCACAGCTTGCTGACACTGCCCGTGAAACTGCCTGCTTGCTGACACTGCCCACTTCACATAGGCCGTGAAAAACAGCTGGCTGACAGCGTATAACAACATGATATGGANATTCTTTTGCAAATTCTATTGTATTTAATGAACAATATTTCGCTTATATTTATATATGTCAACAGATGCCAATTTAGATTCGATATTCAAATGTTATATTTACTATATTAATTTATGTCAGCCTATGTATAGATATTTCAAATTATGTTTATATTTATATATGTCAATATGTGTCAATTTAGATTCTATAGTCAAATGTTATATCTACTATGTTTATCTATGTCAACCTATGTATATATATTTCAAATTATGTTTATATTTATATGCTTATATTTATATGTGTAAATTTAGTTTCGATATTCAAATGTTTATTTACCCAAGCAAAGTGCTTGTAATTTTGTATTAGCAACCACATCGACTGCTAAATTCAAAATGTTATCACTTTAAACTTATGTAAATTTCTAGATGTATGGGATAGGGGACGCTGCGAGGCCCAGGTGCCCAATTTTTTATAAATAAAGTAAAGTAAGTAAATATTGCCAAATATTCTGTAAACTTTAGTTTTAATTCTCTGTCATTCAAATTTTGAAAATTTTCGAAATTTTATGTATTAGGCAGATATATGCATGCTTATGTGTTCAATCATCACCTCCTACATCAGAAATCCTCCACACGGTTTCTTATAAGTAGTTTGCGCAGATTATTTAAAAAGCGAACCACTTGTGCGCATGAACCCAAAGTCTATTTTAAAAGTACCTGAGAGAAATTTATCATATAATATTTGAGAATTGAATCTGTAGTGGTTGACAAGAAAGTAAGACAAACCAATTATATTCATAAATGAAACAAATTTTTTAGACATATATTTGCTAATTTTAATGCACTTTCTAATTTTTAATAAATTTCATATTAGTAAATTTCATTATTATTTTCATTATTATTTCGTATTAATAAATTTCATATTCATTGTTCTTTCACTAAATGGTTTATTTTCATCGTCGTCTGATCGGACTACCGAAAAAAACCGTGTGGTGGCTTTCAGTTATCAGAGGATAGTTGTAGGAGGCGTTGGCTCAATACAAAGATCAGCTTTATTTTTAAGTCAAAGGGCAATCACCATAAATCAACTACCACCCTGAATGTTCAAATTTTTACGCTTTAATGTTTAATAACCACTTTATTTAATAATTCGAGCTGTTGTAAGGTAACTGGGCAAACAGTGGGTTTTATCTTGCAAACTCTAACCATTTTTTAAACTGCAAAAAGAACCTCGAGTTCAAAGGGTTAACATCTGGGTTTAAGGCACAGATATGCAGCCTTGTGCACTTTATACAAAGAACTGTTTTTTTTTTCAAGTCGAAGAACAATCATAAATCAATTGCCACCCTGAATGTTACAATTTATACACTTTAGTGTTTAATAGCCCCTTCTTTTAATAGCCTCAAGTTGTTTCATTTGAATTGTGCAAACAGTGAGTTTTGTTTTATAAAATCTCTTTTGTAAACTGTGAAAAGAACCTGGAGTTCAAAAGGTGTACACCTGAATATTAGTCATACATATGCAGTCTTCTGAGCTCTATACAATGAACGGCTTTCCTTTCAAGTAAAAAAACCAATCAGCTCAAATTAGAACTGACAGCTTAAAGATGCACCCACGGCAGGAATCGATCCCACTATCTGTACACTTCAGAGGGTTTGGTGAAAGAGGCTATCAATCTCTCGGCCATATAGGCTCCCAATATCAGCGATATTCAACTCTATCCAAATTCAGATAGAACTAGCGCATTATTCTGATGGTTATATACACGATGAAAAATAATTTTTAACCTTAACACGGTGCAACTACAATAGGGAAAAAGTCAGAGTAAAATTGAATAAACAAAATTTTTCTACTAATTCCTGACTACTAAAATATATTAATGAATTAAAAGAAATGTACCTGGATGCAAAAACTGACTGATTACTTTTATAAAATTAGAATAAATATTATGTGAATTGAACTTAACATATTTTATTAGTGAACTAAACTGAATTACTAATACCGGGAAACAATTTTCTGAATAGATATTTTCATGTCGGCCGATTTCAAATTTGTGTGCTATTTCTCTCTACACTCTACAGTTTTTATGAATTCTATACTATGTTTTAACCAGGGTTTTTTAAAATTCACACTAGTGACTACTATGTGTCCCCACTTCTCTGCTACGTGGGGTGTAGTAGGAAGAAAGCTGTAATACATTTCAGTATATGTTGTGATACGTTAAGTTTTTATGATTTTCGTCTTAAGCGCTCTTTTCTAATCAGCAGAGAAGTGTATATTTAAAACTATACTTTAGTTACGCACTTGTGCATTCAAATTAGTAGTTTTATGAAAAAAATAGTAGTTTTTCAATAAAATCTATTTTTTAGACTTTAAATCCCCACTCCCGAATTAAACAACATCAAGTATTTTTTTAAATGCAACAAAAAATCTGCTTCTTTAGCGCTATATATGAAAACCGGGTATTCAACTAAAAGTTAAAAAATTTATAACATGCATAAAATGTATTTCAATGTTGCAGAGGGGAGGGATGGGAGCCATTATTCTGGTTGTATATTATGGTACCTTGAATGTTATACAGATTAACATATTGATCTGATAAGATATTTTATTTGATTGAAAATAGCCATAAAATATTCATATTTGTATCTAACTTATCTAATGTTTCTTTGCTTCATTAATTGTATCTAATAATTGCAAACCAAACATATCGCTTAGTTTTATTGCACGCCAAACACAAGCACAATTTAAATAATCGAATTTCTGCTCGTTTTAATTTTAATTTCTTATTTAATTTTTCGATATCTTGTAAGCTGATATATTCATTCAATTAAAGCTATCAAAATGCCAAGTTCAATTACGTCAAAATATAATCACTTGATTTAGGACTGGCCGATAATTATTCAAATACTAAAATCTAACCCATTAAAGCTTCGGAATTAGAAAGAGAGACAAATTACAAGGACAGCGCTTGTCTTCTTAAAGACATCAAAAGCTTTTAACGCCTCCGCCTTTTTTGGAAAACAAGGAAGTTTTGTCCGTTTTCCATCAAAAAGTGTCCAATTTTCTATAACAGTTGAATAAGTTTTGAAGGTTAAGAGCTCTGAAGTGTCTTCTAAAATCTGACAGCTGTTAAAATGATGAGAACAGCCACTGTATCAATTTTGTTAGTTCGTTTTAAGTTCAATGAACACCCACTGATGTAACATTATTTTTTTTCTCAACATGAAATGGAAGACATTTTTACAACCAATTAAGCTAATCTTTGGAAGTTTTCATATTTTATTCCACTCGTTTTAAATTTGTGGATATAGCTGAGTAAATGTTGAACTCTCTCTGGGTTTTATCAACGCCTCTACACGGTTTTTTTATAAGTAGTCCGATCAGACCACAATTATAAACGCAGAGATGCCAACTGTTCCAGACACGCCAAAATAATTATCCAAAATAAAGTTTAAATAACTACAAACTAAATTTTACTTACAAATATTTGACTATTTTTGCTTGCTAATTAAGAGGTATAGCAAGTCATATTACAAGAAAGTGATGAATTATATAACCCTACAAATTACTTAGAAATAATGGTGGATAAAAATCTACTAAATTTAATTTATTAAACCAAGAATCACAATTGATAAACTACCACTTTAAAATATATATTTGCTGTCCGGAGCTTGAACTGGAGCAAGTAAAACAGCCATTTATAAAGAATTCTAACAAAAAAAGAAAGTAGTAGCCAATAAATGTCTAAAAATTTGTTTAATTTATGAATATGATTGGTTTGTCTTATTTACTTGTCAACCACTACTGGTTCAATTCTCAAATATATCTGATAAATTTCTCTCAATTACTTTTAAAACAGAATTTGGGTTCATGCGCACAACTGGTTCACTTTTTAAGTAATCTGCGCAGACTATTTATAAAACACCGTGCGGTGGCTTTCTGATGTAGGAAGGTGATGGAAGAAATAAGTTAAAAAAATTATCTTTCAAATCGCTCTTCATGTCATGAGTGAAAGCCCTTATATAGCAAGACGGAAAAGAGAAAAACCTGGTACGTAAAACATTTCATTCCAGCATTTTTTTCGAAAAAATGAAATATCTGTAACTATCAAGATTTCTTTTATAATTCTGGCATATATATAAAACTGCTTCGTTTCCAAGATAAAGTAAATATTCTTTAAAAATTTTAAAAAAGATTAAGTAAACTCCTCCCCTAAACTAGCTATAACTGAAATGGTTTTACTACCAGCCTTTCCTCTTTTCCGTCTCGCTTTCACCCCTGCTTCATGTGATGGCTATAATTAAAACATATTCTACAATTCATAATTGAGATAGCTACAACTATTATGCTGCTATCTTCCATGATATATATTTAGTTGTTTATATTTCTAAGATGAAATTCATTTCGATGGTGAAACATATTTAAATAAAAGTTTAAAAACTAAAGTAGTAGTTACAAATGCTAAGATTATTTATATATATTTTTGTTTTCATTTGAAAATAAAATTTATCATTGGAATCAATTTAATATTGACTAAGTTAAAAACAGCTTGAACTTTTAAAAAAAAGTAGGCCATTAAATGCTAAAGATGAAATAAAACTGTTTTTATTTGTTAAGTGTAGTTAACCAGCTTTTTGCTCAGCATCCTTCTTGAAACTCCGATACTTCCTATGCTAAAAATAATTAAATCGGAAATAATTCGAAGAAAACTGAAAACTATTTCAAATCTTGTGGTTAAACTGTAATATGAATGCACAGAACATATATGTTCGAGGTAGCTCAGGATGTAGAGCTTTTGCGTCACAATGGGGAGACCCGGTTTCGTATCCCACAAGTGGCTGGTTGATACGAATTCTGTCCCTGGTTAGCACCGACCAGTGCTGACGTAAGTTATCCTCAGTGGTAAACTGGTCATAGATCCCCTAAACGCCGGGCAAACCGTGAGAGGCTTTCCTCGCCATGCAACTCACACTTGGGTTAGTTCCATCAAAAAATCTTTCACGGAGGCTAGTTTGTTCCAATACTTGATCCAGAGCCGTAATGGCTCAGTGGATGGAGAGTTCACCATCCAATGATGTGAACCGGGTTCGAATCCCGGCAATGGCTTATCGTTACGAATTTCGCATCCGAATTGCATCGACCACAATGCTGACGTAAGATATCCTGAGTGGTAGATGGATCATAGGTTGGGATCCCCTTGTCGTCAGGCTAACCGTGGAAGTTTTTCATAGTTTTCTTCTCCATCAAAAAGTCCTCCACAAGGGCAAATTTCTCCCTGTATTTGATCCAGAAGTTCCCTTGTCTTCCAGGGGGGGGGTCTAAATTATAAGACTATGGAGTTATACATTGATGGTCGTAAATTCAAAATAGGGACGGCTGTTCAACGACGGTTATAGGAGAAAATATGAATATACAATAACTCCTCCCCCAAGATGAGCTTTTCAGAGGAAATTTAAAACCTGGCTATCTATTGTTTCTGCTGCATTTTTTAAGTTGAATAAAATGAAACCGAAGTTCAGGGGAAGCAGTTCTTTACCATGTTATTCTTTTCATTTTTTATTTTATCTTAACTTGTAAAAATATCGATCTGTTGATGGTTAGTTGATATTTGAACTTGTAAAGATCTCGACTGGTGATGATTAATTGATACTTTATACCTATAAAAAAATCGACCGTGAGATGGTTAGTTGGTATTTTAACTTATAAGAATATCGATCGAATGATGGTTAGTTGTCAGATTTCTGCAGAATATCTTGTTCTGCAGATTTTATCGAATAAGTAAGCTCGGGGCTTCTAGTTCGAGAGTCCACATCACTTGTTGTTATTCGAGTTTACGGTTACTATACTCCAGGGGAGGGTTTTCTATTAGCATTCGCCCAGGTCTTGTGTCCTGGGCTCGAGTAAACAAACTGCTTAATTTATGTTCTACTATGACATTTTTTACTAATAGAAAATCTCGATTAAGGAATGAAATGCAGAGATGTCAACTTGCTCCGAATAGTGCATAAATATTTCGAGTGGTAGTCGTTTATTGCATAATATTTAGTTTAGTAAATTCGATTAATACGGTTTTTACTCACTACTACTTCTAAATAAGTAAAAGCTACGCCACTTGATGCTACACTTGTAATTTAGCCATTTTGTTACAGCTAATCCTGATTACTTTCTAAAAAGGTTGCGAAAGTAATCTTAAATTGCAAATTTAGTTTGTAGTTCTCTACCGCTTATTAAAATATTTTAACGATTCTGTAGCAGTTGGCGTCTCCGGAAATTTCGTAATTTAATTTCTCTACGTAAATTGAAGTAGCAGCTAAGGAAAGAAAATACTCACTTAAATTTTTAACCCGCTAATTTTTTGTTCTGCCCCTTCTTATTCAAATGATAAAGATTGAAAAGAGTTAGAATTAGTAGAAAAACTGCAAGTATGGCCCAGTGGTGGGCAAACTAACGTTCCATAAACTCTCTAACCATTTCTCATCAAAAAAAAATATATTAAAATCCCTAAACATAATTTATATTAATGCCTATTTCATCCGATTGCTTTGAAATTTCGTATGCATGAATGTTTTGAACAGATATACAAATGATTAAAATTTGGTGTCCAATGAACGAATAGTTTGATCTCTGGCGCATCGGAACTGCGCATCCAGGAGACGTAATAAGGAGCAGTTCTTCAATAGTTGTTAAAACTTTCGGTTTGATTGCGATTCAGATTACCTTTCAACAACTTAAAAAAATGCCTCGCTGCAGGATTCGCGCTCATTACGAGCAACTTTCAGAGTTTGACAGAGGTCGTATCATTGGATTGAAAGAGGCCGGTTGGACAAATCGGAGAATCGCTCGTCATTTGAGTCGAAACGATGCGGCGATTCGAAGATGCTGGCAAGGATGGATGGAAAATGGCAGAGTTTAGCTTCAGGATGGTAGCGGTCGACCTAGGGCTACAACAGAGCGGGAGGACAGAGTGATTGTCCGAGCAGCTGTCACAGCGCCTTCTTCATCTCTGTCAACCATCAGACGTTCAACCCAAACACCAGTGTCCACCATGGCCATTCACAGACGATTGAGAGAGCGAAATCTACGCTCGCGGTGACCGTTACGCTACCTGCCACTCACGCCTGCACACTGCCGAGCCAGATTACAGTGGTGCATGGCTCGATCAGGCTGGAACGATGCCGACTGGGGACGTATAGTCTTTAGCGACAAATCCCGCTTCCAACTGTGTCCTGACGATCATCGAAGACGTGTTTGGAGACGCACAGGGCAGAGGAGGGATCCTGCCTTTACTATTGCACGCCACGCCAGCCCTCAACGAGGCATTGTGGTCTGGATTGCCATTTCCTTTGACAACCGGACCCCTTTGGTCGTCATTAGAGATACACTTACTGCACAGCGGTACGTCGACGACATCCTAAGACCAGTTTTGCTACAGTTCCTTTTGCAGCGCCCTGGGATGGTTTTTCAACAGGGCAATGCCAGACCACATACGGCACGTGTTGCTATGAATGTCTGCAAGCTTGTCAAACTCTTCCTTGGCCTGCCAGATCTCTCTCCCATCGAGCATGTCTGGGATATGATGGGAAGGCGATTGCACCTGGAACGGAATGTTGATGCCTCGCTCGACAATTGGATCGAATTTGGCAGGAAATACCACAAGAGACCATCCGGGAGCTTTATCGGTCTATGCCACGCCGTGTGGCAGCTTGTATCCAGGCTAGAGGCGGGTCAGCACCTTATTGAACTTGTTACGGTAACTCTGCAATAAATAATTCAATTGTTCTGAAATTTTTATCATTTACTATTCTGTACATTGTCTTCCTATCCACCAATTTTCGTTTCAATCGGATCATTTCTTCTTGGTGCGTCAATTCTCTTGTTATAGAGTGTATATATGAATGTGTGGTGTGTAAAGCGTTACTTTTAAATTATTTAACTACCAGCTTATATATTAAATATAATTTATCATTATTTTCTAATTTGCTAATCATTGTATGTACTGCTATCTGTATATAGTATATTATTTGCAGCATTATCCTTTTTTAAAAAATTGGTAAATGCTAAGAATAAGAACAAATATCAGAACAAAAGACAACTCAATAATACCTAAGGAAGAAGCTGTTTTAAGGTGAATTTAACTTGGTATGGGATTTTAGAATGTTTTTTTATTATTTTATTCGGAAGGAGACAATTTTCTTTTAAATAAAATTTTTTTAAGTTAATATTTTGTTTGAATGCACGAATTCATAAAGAATGTATAGGATATGTATGCATATTTTTGCACTTGTCTACTGTTTTGAAAATATCGCATCATAAACAGAAATGTATTATCGCTTTCTTTCTACTACTCCCTACGTAGCAGAGAAGTAGAGATACTAAGTATTCACTCGAGTGGTATTTAAAAATCCTGATTATGAATATATTGTTGAATTCTATAAAAAACTGTAGAGAGTAATCGATTGCAGTTTTGAAATCAGTGATATTTAAGAGTTGTTCAAAAATCTCATGAAACAAAAAAAAAAATTGCTTTAAAGTGTTCTTTATATTAGAAATTTCTTTTTAATGTTTATCCCTTAAAATCTTGCTTCAAAAATTGGTTTGTATATCGAAAAACATGGTAGTACCTATTTGTTTAGATCAAGCGAATATTTACCTCAGTAACCTATCTCAGAATGAAAAAGTTGTAAAACAAAAAAAAAATTATATGGGAAAAGGTCAAGATAGTCTTCAGGACACATTTCTTTACTTGGTGATATTTCGAAATAAAGAATAAGTAACCAACATTAAATTGCTACTTATAATGTGCGAGAATCACTAAAAAATAAAAATGCCTTGAAAATAGATACATATTAACTTACATATTACATTAGCCATTGAATTATTTAAAAGTGGCGGTAATTAAAAATAGCATAAATCAATTTTACTTAACCAAGAATCATACATTAAGAGACTACCACTAGAAATTTTTCTCCACTGTCCCTAACAAGTCGGCATCACTGTAGATGCGTTGAAATCCCAATTCGACATAGTTACCACATTCAAAAGTTGGTTGTTAATTATTTTACACTAATTTTCATTTAAAAAAAATTAATTGTTTTTAAGTTATTATTGATAAATTGAAATATGATTTAGTATTAAATTTAAAAAAAAAAGAATTTGTCAAATTGATTTGGAGAAAAGATCAGAAAAAAAATATGAAAATACTGTTCTTAAGTACGAAGTCAATCAGTTTTTGCCCAACGTCTTTGCTGGTTAGTTCCCAATCAAAAAATAAATATATAAATTAAAACGAAATAAATAAAATGCCATGAAGAGAAACGTGACCATAAAGGATTAAAATTAAAAAATAAACAAATAAGTAAAAATTAAAATGAAATTAAAAAAAGGTGAGGAATAATAAAATTCAATGCGAAATATAATAGGCGAGAACTAAATTGGAATTAACAGGGCTGCAACAAACAACTGAAAATGTAAAAAGTGGTAGATACTCAATTAATTTTTATTTATTTATTATCTCTGCAATTATTCAATCGCATGTCTTTAACTTACATTTCAATTATTCATTCAATATACATTCAATTATTTCAGTAATTTTTCTAACACTACACATTCAAATTTCGAAATATATGAAATGCAACTCAATCTTTAAAAAGGGTGCGTAATTATTCTCATTCTAAATGTTAAACTATTTAATGCACTATCACTTTATTAAAACTTTTCTAGAAAGCGGTGCAGTTGGCAACAAAGAAGGTTTTACTGAACCGCGATGGCTCAGGGAATAGAGCGTTTGCCTTCCAATGAAATGAACCGGGTTCAAATCCCAGCGATAGCTGGTCGATACGAATTACGCATCCGGCTAGAGCCGACCACGATGTTGACGTAAAAATATCTTCAGTGGTAGACGGACCATGGGTTAGAGTCCCTTTGCCGTCAGGCTAACCGTGGGAGGTTTTCATGGTTCTCCTCACCATTCAAATGCCGGTTAGTTACACCAAAATGTCATCCAAGGCGAAATTTCTCCCAATACTTGATCCAGAAGTTTCCTTGTCTTCTGGATTGAGTTCAAAATTTCAAGGATACAAAGTTGAACATTAATAGCCGTAAACCCAAAGATTGGGTAGGCTGTTCAACGACGGTTATAAAATAAAATGAAAGAAGGAGGTTTCACTGTACTACTCTTTCAAGAGAATGGGCCATAATCATTGATATTTCTCCGTTTTAAAATCCAGTTGGAGGAATTATACATTTTAATTCAGAGATGCCAACTAGATCCTCTACACGGTTTCTCTTAAGTGGTTTGCGCAGACTATTTAAAAAGTGGACCAATTGTGCGCATGAACCAAAATTCTATTTCAAAAGTAATTGAGAGAAATTTATCATATATTTTTATTTGAGAACTGAATCTGTAGTGGTTGACAAGCAAATAAGACTAACCAATCACATTCATAAGATAAAAACAATTTTAGAGATATATTTGCTACCACTTTCTTATTTTTACTAGATTTCTATTCGTAATGCAAGTCATAGTTGTAGTTACGATTGAATAATTAACGGGTTATCGCCCAGCGTCATATATTTAGGACAGTTCCTTTTTTCAAAGACATTCATAGTGGTGGGAAACTTTTTTCAGTATTTTCATTAATCTGGGTGAATAAAAGGATTCTCAGATACCACAATGATTTAGTTATTTCTGATTAGATCTAGAATTCAAATGAACAAGTACTTTTTGAGCTATCTAAGACTTTTTGAATGCCTTAACAGTAGAAAAACAAATTAATTTCGATAATATATTATACCACTTTTTCCATAAAACCACTTTCTGTATCATTTCAATTTATGAATTCGGGACAAAACGGGTTAAAGAGATAATAAATAAACAAAAATGAATTGAGTTTCTACCACTTTAAAAATTTTTTAGTCGCCTGCGGCATCCCTATTTTCGTACGGTTCAGCCTTTTAAAAAGTTAGCAAAAATGACCAAAAATCTGCAAATTTTAGTTTCTAATTCTCTGCCGTTTTTTACAATATTTTATCGAATCCGAAGCAGCTGGCACCTCTGTTTAATACAGCTTTAACATTATTTTAAATAACACTCTGAAAATATGCGAGATTTAATAAATTTGAAATACTTTATCTCAAAGATATTTTACGATCATTTCTCACTACTTGCTCTGGCAAATGAAAAAAACTATCGGTTTCTAAATCGGCTCCAGCTGATTTCGAACTGAAATCATTCCAAAAGAGAATAATAAGTTCTTTATCTGACTCGATTTCTACAGAAATCGTTTTATTTTCTACCTGGTCGTTGCCAATTCCATCGAATAAATAAGAGATTTCTGATAAATAATGAATGAATTTACCTTCAAGTTTGTGGAAAATGAATTTCATTTTATGTAGGTGGTGTATAATGAGCTATTAAAAATAAAGCCAAACAGTGAAAGGAATCTTTGATTAAAATAATTCCTGGTATGGGAAGAGCATGCATAATTCATGCTGATAGAAAACGACGTTATCTTCCGAAAAATAAATTAGATTTGTAATAATTTTAATAAATACATCAGTAAATATGTTGATTTGGAATATCATTTCGGTTTTGAGTTTCTAACTTATGTTATCACTTGTACATTTGAGTGACAGTCAAGTATTTTTTAATTACGATTTACGTTTTCATACCGGCCAACTTTTATTCTTTTTTTTGGAAATGAGGCAGTCCTATGTGGATTTTTTTTTAATCATGCTTTCATATTAGCCAACTTTTACTATTTTTTTTTTTTTGGAAATGAGGCAGTCCTATGCGGAATTTTTTAAATTATGCTTTCATATCAGCCAACTTTTACTATTTTTTTTGGAAATGAGGCAGTCCTATGCGGAATTTTTTAAATTATGCATTCATATCAGCCAACTTTTACTATTTTTTTTTTTTGGAAATGAGGCAGTCCTATGCGGAATTTTTTAAATTATGCTTTCATATCAGCCAACTTTTACTATTTTTTTTTGGAAATGAGGCAGTCCTATGCGGAATTTTTTAAATTATGCTTTCATATCAGCCAACTTTTACTCTTTTTTCTGGAAATGTGGTGCACCTATGGAATTTTTTTAAATCATGCTTTCATATCAGCCAACTCTTACTCTTTTTTTAATAAATGTGGTGCTCCTATGTGGAATTTTTTTAATTATGCTTTCATATCAGCCAACTTTTACTCTTTTTTCTGGAAATGTGGTGCACCTATGTGGAATTTTTTTTAATCATGCTTTCATATCAGCCAACTTTTACTCTTTTTTTTATAAATGTGGTGCTTCTATGTGGAATTTTTTTAATTATGCTTTCATATCAGCCAACTTTTACTCTTTTTTTTTATAAATGTGGTGCTCCTATGTGGAATTTTTTAAATTATGCTTTCATATCAGCCAACTTTTACTCTTTTTTTTTTATAAATGTGGTGCTCCTATGTGGAATTTTTTTAATTATGCTTTCATATCAGCCAACTTTTACTCTTTTTTTATTTGGAAATGTGGTGCACCTATGTTGAATTTTTTTTAATCATGCTTTCATAGCAGCCAACTTTTACTCTTTTTTTTTAGAAATGCGGTGCTCCTATGTTGAGTTTTTTTTTTAATTATGCTTTCATATCAGCCACATTTATTCTTTTTTTTTGGAAATGTTGTTATCACATGTGTAATTTTCTTTGTAGTATTCAATTAAGATAGTTAAAATGATATTTATTAGCAGAAATATTTCATTTTCTTTCCAACTTAAGACGCAACCACGCATTTAATATTAATTTCGAATTGGTTTATACCCAATGTAAAATCTGTCCTATTTATTAAATTAAGAAAATAATAGAAAACCATAAAATTAGTTACCATCTTAGAAAAAAAAAATAGTGGAAGATTCCCGAAAATTCGAAAAGTTGTCAGCAATGCCCTCGTTTTTCTGCGTTTTTAATATTAATATTATATAGCTGCCAAATTTTCCTTTTAGTCGGAAGATTTTTCTTTGTGGGGGAAAAATGTAGCTATATTTATAAAAATCAGATGATTGATGGACCAACATAATATAGATGGTAAGCATCAATAATTCCATCATGAACCGTTACGTTTTTGATGGTAACCAGCAAAAGTAACACCACCCTAATAAAGGGATTCGGGTGGATTTATGATTGTCAAAACAATATGAACTTGTTTTGAAGGTTTGTTCACGTTAAACCATCAGAAATTTTCCACCATAGTTTCTTCGAAATCAAGTGTTGGGACAATCATGAACAACCATCATTCCAATGTAGGAATTCGGACTGATTTATGATGGTTCAACATAAAAAAATCCGAATTGCTTTGATGGTATATTACTAAGAACCAGCAAGAATTACCATCAAGCCATCATGGAAATGTATTGTTGGAACCACCATGGTCCATGAGAATCAAACTTTGTTTGATGGTTAATCATTAAAAAAGCATTTTCCATCAAGGAATAAGGGAAGTTTGTTGGCTTATCCATGAACTCAGAATAAAAAATGTTGAATGATGGTGACCATCAAATGGACCATCACCTATCACACTGAAACCATCATAAACCATCAAAATGTTTTGATCGGACCATCAAGAATTGTGACTTGGGTTGGCTTTTAGCTCTGTAAAGGAGCTGGACACCAACAGAACAGATCCACTGTGCAGATTTCATGACATGTTTATAAGGATTGATCTTCATATTTAGGGGGTATTGTATTCAATCAAAAATAACATCGAGGAACAGATTTTTATTTTCATTTATTTATTATTATAATTTTTCTTAGCTTTCTGTTGTGATATTTTTAAGCATATCTTGGAGCACCGGTGTTATTGTCAGATTAAAAAAATTGTGATTTCTAAAGACAAGAACCTAGTTTTCGAAATTGAAAATTGATACCTTAAAATCTAATAAGCTCATCATAAGGAGAAATCGATAATCTACAATTTTAACCATCTTCAAAAATTATAATCTAAAAGTGCTAAAGGCAATTTATTTGGTCTGGTACTAAACTTTCAGGCTTTCCGATGCAGGAGGTGATGTCCTGGATGTATCTTCGCGCTATTCTTCTCTGTGTTGTGCTATCTGTCCTATTTGACAAAGGCTTATAAGCTTAAGTTAAGCACACAAACCAGCAAATGTAATTCCAATAATCCTGGCAAAATTATCAAAAATTCTGAAAATTTCGGTATTTAAAAGTTTACCACTCTATAAAATATTTTGCAAAATGTGTAGTAGTTGGCAGGCCTGCCTTCATTGTATCAGAGGTCGCAATTTACAAACACGTGATATTTGTGCGACTCGAGAGCGGCTTGTATATGGAATAAGTAAGATAAGGGGAGGTTTTGGAGCAAAATTTGCCTAATAAAGGACGATACTAACAGTTTTACTTACCTTTTTTATTTTCAGTTTTAATCATTTGGATTAAAAAAAAGGGGGGAGAACGGAAGAGAAGCTGGTTAAAAGTTTAAGTCGGTTTTTTCTTCTCATATCTGCTACTTTTGATAATTTAAAAAATTAAACTGTGCGATTTTAAAAAATAGTAATGATTTTTTTTATCAATAAAATTACCAATGAAGAACTCGCCGTCATCACGAAAACATCAAAAATTCTAGACTCTGAGGCACAAAACCGCAAAGGGCATTATAGTCAGTCAGGGTGATGAACATAGATAGTGAAGTTAGTTATTTTCCTAATGAAACATATTTATATTCTTACCAGTTCTTATTATTTTGAACAGTATTTAGTATTGAACGAAATCGTGTTTGAACAGTAATGGAAGTTGAACACTTTAAATGAACTACTTATTTAGTAAAAATAATTATACTGGGAAACAAATTTTTTGTTTCATTTATAGAAGTACTTGATCTTACCGGATTCTAATGCTTCACACCTCATACAAATTTTGTTCTGAAAGCTACAGATTTTTTTTCCAAAATGATATTTTTATTTGAGTTTATTTTTTGTCTGAATGCACAAGTTTATAAGGATCGTATAGGGTTTATATACATGCATATACACTTGCCCATTTATTTGAAAATAAGATTGAAACAGAAAAAAAAGAATGACCTTAACTCATCGCATCGTAAACTTAAATGTTTCATTATTTCTTTATACCACTTCCTACGTAGCAAATAAGTGGGGGTACTTAGTATTCACTCTAGTGAATTTTAAAAAAATCATGCTTAGGAATATATAATGAAATTACTAAAAGACTACAGTTTGTTGCGAGAAACAGATTTGAAATCAGTGACGCGATAATACCTAAAACTTGTTCAAAACTTTCCTGCAACAGGAAAATAATTGTTCCCTGATGTGATTTCTGATAGAAAATCAAAAACAAAACGTTAAATCGTCTTTTTTATTAATAACTAGCCGCTTAAGGCGGTCAGCTGTCCGCCACGCTATGTTTCTTGGGCCCTAGCACTGCTAGTAGAGACTCGATCCTCTTCTAATCTTCTTTGACGTTCCTCAGGTGCTTCTCGCGCCCTAGCACCGCTAGTTAAGACACGATCCTCTTCTAATCTTCTTTGACGTTCCTCAGGTGTTTCTCGGGCCCTAGCATTGCTAGTTGAGACACGATCCTCTTCCAATCTTCTTTGACGTTCCTCAGGTGTTTCTCGGGCCCTAGCACTGCTAGTTGAGACACGATCCTCTTCTAATCTTCTTTGACGTTTCTCTGATACTTCTTGGGCTCTAGAATTGCTTGTCGAAATTCGGTCATGTTCCATCCTTCTTTGACGTTCCACAGACGTTTCTTGGGCCCTTCTTCTTCTTTGAGAATCTCTTAATATCTTTTTCTTTGACAAAATACAAAGTTTTTTGGAAGGCGGTTCTGCCATGTCAGTAATCGGGTTTTTAAGAAGTCAACGAATACTTTAGAACAACAATTACTATGAAAGCAAATCATGAAACTTCAATATTAAAATCTAAGTGCTTACCTGCAAACTGAAACTTTCTGAAAATAACTAATTACATTTAATAAAAACTGTTAAAATAAAGAATAGAAAAACCAAAGAGATCCAAGGTAAGTGTGATCGTTCCTTCAAAAACAATTAAATTCCTATTTTATATATTATATAGCTACAATGCTTAAAAAAAAAAAACTAAAATGCTAAATACATGAAAAGAACACGAAAACGAATTAATTTTTTATGGTATCAATTTCTATTTCTATATAATTTTTTATGGTATCAATTTCTATTTCTATATCGCTACAAAAATTATCGTCTTCGCTTAAAAAAAAAAAATAGAGCGTGGAAAGAAGAAGAAAAACTTATTATAACAATTATGAACAGCGACAAATATATCAAAGCGAAGCGTTCTATTTACGTATCGAATATGTTGCCACATTTTTAATACAAAAGTTAAACTTTTCTCCACTTTGATAAATGTAAACTAATGCGAACCTTACAATTAAATTATTAATTCCTTCGTATATTATTGGTTTAAGTTGTCGAAAATTAATATTTCAATTGTAAGGTTCGCATTAGCATACATTTATAAGAGTGGAGAAAAGTATATGCATTTTTTAATAGTTTTTTGAATATGGATCTTTGAAAACGATAAAGCATAGATTTTCTAACAAAATGACAGATAACTAAAAAACTAATCCAAATTTTTGAAAAAGAAAAAAAAAATACTTCTTCATTATGTCAAAACACAATTATGTGCCGAGTTTCGTGCCTGGGCGAGGCTTCTGGGGCGATAGATTGTGATTACAGACTCACACACAGCCGCGTTTATTATTATGTATAGATTATTAGTTATTTATCGATGAATATTGGAAACACGCACTCAGATGATACGTTTTCCAAGCACTCAGCGTATTCGCTGTTAATGCTAGAAGATAATGCATTTTAATGTATTTATGCATTGTTGTGAATTTTCCCTAACACAATAAAAATTTAATGAAGTCATTTGTTATCGACGCAAAGGAAGTTTAAAATATTTTTAAATGTAAGTATTTAGTTAAAATTTATTCAACAATTTTAAAAACGGATTTTTTTAAAAGAAAAAAAGTTAAAAACATCTAAAGGAAGTCTATTCGAAGTCTACAAAAACCTTTTCAAAATACAAAACCCACATAAAAAAAAAAATCTTTTTGTACGGGTGATACGATTACGTTCACTTTAATGGCGATCTAATGTTCAACTAAACATATTTTATTGTCGATTTTATTTCCTTCTTTCACAAATTGTCTCCTTTTAACAAAGAAGTTGATAAAACGAAAATGACCCGTACAAATTTCATCTGGCACTTCCGAATTGCCCCTTGTCCATTGCACAACGATCACCAAGGCTTATGGGTGCTTATTATACGAGACATTTATGGTTTCATCATTAGGTTCCATTATGGGGAGAATTTTTACGAAACTTCTCCCTGCAATTGCCGTTTAAGTAAAATCCGGATCTTACTTCCTTCTTTCCAACGTTCCTTGTTAAATGAGAGGAAACTATAGTTCATTTAGAGTACCATGAAATATTCTTAAGTAGTCATTGAGGGTTTTTTTTTCTCGAGAGAGAAATTTTTTGTAGGGAGAGTCAGAAAAAGTATGTTACAGTTGGGCGAAGAATGAAGTTTTATTCTCATGAAAACATAACATTCTCATGCAGTACACCGTTAAAAACTTTAAGGTGTCTTGAACCATAATATCGTTCAAATTTTCTGAGACCTTAATATAGTGTATTTTGAACAATATTGCAGCACTTCAAGAACTTGATTACTCTATACTATGATTCAACTTAACATCGTATTAAGATTGCAGAAATTTTCGCAGAATCAAAACTCTCACTTTTTGCGATTAAGCAATCCGTGAACCATATTTCGTTATATGTGAGAATCATTTCTTCACGAAATCAAGTGATTAGTAACGAAAGATTGTTAATTATTCTGAACCAGGATGAAGATCAGATGATCGAAAATAAAGCGACGGAATAAGTGTAGGGTGATCAAAGAGTTGGCCTCGTGCCTGAAAGAGCCCGGTTCGAATCCCTCTTGGACTCGGGTGTGATCATTTCCGTCCTTCTTCTGTCGCTAAGGGGACACTCATCCAGCTATATGGGGATCAAGATTATATAGTGAACTATGGTGTAAAGCTGTGCGGTGTCCAAATTTTTTTTCTTTTTCTTTTTGTTGAAAAAAATGGAATAACGAAATATTTTTTTACTATTGCTGAAATTCGTTTTCTCGAAGAAAGGACGATACTTATTACTACACTACTTTGACGAAATGTTCTCTCGAAACATATACCAGGAAACGGTTTCATCAAAAACGAGAAAAAGTTTCGTGAAATTGAATATCCATTTTTTGTTACAGTGAATAGAGTATAAATATGGTTTGGTTATCTTTTTTTTTTTAAATTTTTATTCATTTATTTATTTTTGAGAGTGAGAGCGAAAGACAGGGAGAATATTGATATGACTGTATATGAACTTTTCATATATTTATATGTAGTGATGTGGAAAATAAGTTTAAATGAATAAAAAATAATACATTAAAACATGAACTTGGCTACCACTAGAATAAAGTTCTACAAAAAGCGTAGAAAGTTGGCAGCCCTGCAATTATTATCTGTTTCCATTGACTTATTTTTCGCATGCGGAGAAAAAAAATTGTGCTACCAACTTTCTTTGAAAAGTAACAGAAGAAATATTCTGAGTGAATCACGAAACGAAAAAAAACAGTTCCGCATAAATAAGTAACTTAAAAAACCCTAAAAACCTTTATTACGTCATCAACACAGTCCAATGCTTTAAATTACATCACGCAGAATACTCTAATAAGTTGCAAAGAAAAGCAAACAAAAATTGAATAGCAGAACAAATCCAATCTGATGTCACATACGTGTGGGTAGACCCATACAACAAACGTAAATCGAGCGTTTAGGTGTTCAAATACGTGGGCAGTTTTAAAGTGACCAGCTAGAATAATTCAGAAGCCCAAAAGCAAATTTTGTTCCTTTCAGAACAATTCTTTCCCCGTTAATTTCTCGTAGGAAGATAATTTGAACCCCGCCCACTTGTTTTTCAATATCTTTGTCGAACTCTTGGTGGAGAAAATTAATACATTATCGTTCGTTATTCCTGTCTATTATTCTGTACTTGACTCCTAAGGGTATTATTTGCAGATAAAAAAAAAATTTCTTTTTATTTCGAATGTTTTTAAGAATGTATGACACTATGACAAATCTACCGGGTGACATAATCCCACAAAAAAAGAAGATTTTGACAAGCTGTGAATTATTAAACCTATCTATTCTACGATTAATCGATTCATTTATCTTCTTCTAAATTTATTTTTGTTTCTTTTCGTTTGAAATGAAAATGTTTAATTTTTTTTATTATTGTTGTTAGATTTATGTAGGATCTTTGTAAAGTGGAAAATCTGCTCTCAAAGCATTGCTCTAAAACGTTTCTTAACTTCTAAGTTAACATATACAGGGTTCGTATGCACCTGGAAATATTTTTATACTTGTATCAATTTTGTTATAAAGAAACTTCTGAATGAATTTTTCTTAATATTAACTTCCTCTAACAAATTCAAATTTCTTATATATCATCATCATCATCAATATTTATCTGGGCGCCTGGGGCCGTTAGCGGCCTTTTTCCCATTCGTCTTGAATTGTGATCTTTAGGGTGATTCTTTCTGGTAATAGGAATGCAATTGAAGTAAAAGGAATTTAAATATTTTGAATTTTAGATAAAATTACCTGCCATCGGCCTGAGGTTTACGTCTTCTCTTAAGTTTTCGAAAGTAAAAATTTCGGTGAATCCTGCGGTGTCACAATTTATGTTTTTTTCAAAAAATCTGAAATTTAGCTTTGCAATATGATGATCTAAAGCAGTGGTTTCCAAACTTGATGTTACTACGCCTCCCTAAAAAATATTTAATAATTTGGCGCCCCCCCCCTGAAAATTTCATAAAATAAAAACACAAACATTTTTACTCTTATAAAATTTATTCATACAAACTAATGGAAAACGATATTTTATTATTGTTTTTAATGAGATGGATGTGCTTGTCTATTAGCACAAAGTTTATCAAATCTTGGTGTTTGTGACGATATAGCTACTCGTAGCTCTTTTTCTACAACTAAACGAGCTCGATATTTGGATTTCATTGCAGTCAAGGCAGAAAATCCCATTTTGCATAAATATGATGTTGCAAACGGCAGCAGTACTTTCAAAGCTTTGTTTGGCAAAGTGTTATATTCTGTATGAAGATTCAACCAGAATTGAACCAGAGATATAGTCTGATATTTATGTTTTAATGTAGTATCACAAGATAATTCAATCAATTTTTCTTTTTTAATACTTGTCAATCCAAATTCATCATCTTCGTCGATAAATGGATTCTGTATCCACGCAAACTTTGTAAAATCAGGATCACCAAAATAATTCGAAAATTGAAGCAACAAACCATAGAAGTGTTCCACAAAGAGATTTTTGTTTGCTTCTATATTATCTCGGACGCATAAATTTAAACGTGGAAACATGTCAATCTTATTTTTTTTGCAAATTTGATTTCCATGGCTCCACTTTTTTAATAAATGCTTTAACTTCGTCTTTTTGTATAAGCAAATGCATTTGCGGTCCTTGCATTGATTTATTAAGAACACTCAATTTTTCAAAAATGTCAACCAAATGTGTAAGTTTAACGATAAAATTATCATCCCTAAACATATTGCCGTCTTCATTATGATTTTCCTCGAGAAACATAGCAATTTCTTCTTTGAGTTCAAGTATCCTTTGAATCACTTTTGCACGAGATAGCCAGCGCACTTCACAATAGTACAGAAGTGACGTGTAATTAGCTCGCATATCTTCACACAGTTTTGCGAACAACCTTGCTTTTAATGGACTGTTCTTTATGTAATTTATAACTTTCGTTACTTTTTCTAAAATATTGTTAAGTTCCTCGCTTATTGTTTTTGATACGAGAGCTGCTCTGTGGAGCATGCAGTGCGTCCAGAGAACCTTAGGTGTTTTCATTTTAACTAGTGTTTGAAGACCAGTTTTGTGCCCCGTCATTGATTGTGCACCGTCAGTACAGAGTCCAATGCAATTATTCCACATTATGTCGTTCTCATTAAAAAATCTGTCTATTATTTTGAAAATTTCATTGGATGTGGCTCTGTCAGGAATTGGTTTGCAAAATAAGATATCTTCAATTATATTAGTATCGTCAACATATCGAACATATGCAATTAAATGTGCGTCTTTAGCTACATCAGTAGCTTCATCTACTTGTATGGCGAATTTTGAAGTACGCATTCGAGAAACTAATTGGTCACAAAGATCTTCAGATATATCATCAATTCTTCTGCCAATTGTATTATCA
>NC_092209.1:8934797-9001169 GCF_043381705.1 Parasteatoda tepidariorum
TATATATATATATATATATATATATATATATATATACACTTTTTTTTAATTTAAACTTTACTCGTAATAAAAAAAACACATTATAATTTTTATTGTATCATTTTCAATATTTGGCGGCACACAAAAGTGCCGCGGCACAGTGGTTGAGAATCACTGTTTATGACATCAGCTTTCTTGAAGTGCGTTTGAATAAAATGGGTATTTTAAGAAAACGTATAAAATTATAAGTTTGTAGCATTTATAAAATTTATTTTATAAATAACGAAAAAAAAGCAAGAAGTTCCAAATAGGCCGTGGTAAATATACTTACCACAAAAAAATGGCACTAAAATTTAGATTTTTTCTTATAAACCAAATGAGTTTTTTTTGTCTCATAAAAATTACTATTCTTATATCAATTTCAATTCCAGAAATACTTTAATTTACCTTTAGTAGAAATAAACGGCCCATTCAAGGGTTAACCCCTTGGGGACGGGTGATTCAGAAAAGCATTAATACAAAATCAGAATCAAGTTGTAATTAAATAAAAAACGGTAACTTAAATGTAGTCGTTGCTAATCTGACAGACTTACTTTGCTTTTACTTTAATTATTGTTGGTTTAATCATATATATAATCAATGTTAGTTCAAAATATAACTAAATAGTTTTATTTTGAACAAAGTAATGGCGAATTAAATAAATCAAACAATTATAACTCCGCCCACAAATAAACTGCTATAGAAATACTTTGATTATCAGTTTTATCTTTTTACCCTGATTGATACGACTTTATGCTGGCTCGTATTTGTGACAGTCAGCGCGAAACGGTTAAAGATGTTAGATCGACACGCTGTTGCTTAGAGCCATTGGAAGAAATCGGTAGAAGACACAAATAAACTTGTCGCCGCGGCAAGACAATTGATTAGAAAAAGGGAAAATTCTGAGGACATTATTTGGGCTTAGTATCCGTGTATTAAGTTGATTTGAGTTAACTAAAAAAAATATATATATGTATAAATAGTTACCAATTAAATTAATAGTAAAGTATTCGATTTTTTTTAGTAACTTATAGATTTTTTTTATGGTTTAGTGTTATTGTTTATAGTGATATTTTGTATAGTTTATCAATCATAATCGCCTAATTCTGTGGAATTTTATTTAAAAATTTAATTTTTAATAAGTAGGGGGCTCCACCCCCGCCTCACTCCATTCGCCAATCTTTGTAATGGGTTCTCATTGTTTATTTCTTCTCGAACGTCAACATTTCCCACAAAAAACATAGAATATTTTGGTTTCAAAATATACAATTACTTTAAGAGTATTCTTTTCAAACAAGTTAGTCTTAACGAAATGGACAATTACTTGGATCTAAAAATTTATCATTTGGTCTTTAAAAAAAAAAAATTTAAACCGCAAGAAAACAGGATGTGTAACTCAAAAATAAATAAATGAATGAGAAGTAATTTTACTCGTTGATGAAACTTAAAACAATTCAAATAGTAAATAGTTCTAATTACTCTTTAATTTTTTTTCTTTTTTTTAAATTTCACTATAAATGTTAGCATTTATATCTGGCAACATGTAATCTATCCTTCTCTCTCTCTTTTTAGCTACTTTACTTTTGATTGACATTTACTGATATTCCAGACTATTTTGATTTCCAAATGTACAATTATTTTAACTATTTATAAGAGCATTTTTTTAAACATGTTAATCATAAGGAAATAGACAATTACTTGGATATGTAAGCTTATAATCTGAACTTAAAAAAGAATTTAAACCGTATAAGAAAACTGAATGCGTGACTCAGTAAGAAAGAAAATAAATGAGAAATAATTTTACTCTATTAGGAAACCTAAACCTATTCAAATAGTATATATGTTACCGTTAAAGTATGTAATGCAGTTATTTCATAGAATACCTAGTTATTCCATGAAATAACTGATAGTGTCCGTTAAAGTGTGTAATATGTTATAAATTTGACACTTTAACTAGTTATTCTATGAAATAACTAGGTATTCTATAAATAAACTAATGATTGACAATTAAAATGAACAAGAAGTAATTTATCCAATTTATGCATCGTATAAATGGTATTTATGGAAACGTATCATAAAATCATTTGTTACAACAAGGATTACAATATTACACTTGGAATTACAAAGAACATTATTTCTAAAACAAAAACATTTTTTGTTGAAACACTGGGTTTTACACGAACATTTTTTAAATCCCTGACGAATACCTAAACTTTGAGCTATAGCAACCGACCGGAGTGATATTTCTACGTCCGGTACTTCTTCGATTTTAATTAATTTTTGTTCGAAGACACTGAACTGGGATCGGGAATATAATTATTTTATGCAGCCGTTTCTTGTACCCAATTGGAAAAATCCTTCTTCGGTTATTTTTATGATGATAGCTAAAATAAATTTGGCATCACCTTTTCCTCTGTCAACTTCAGGCATTGGGATACAGACGGTAAACCCCACAGAGGCTTCAGAATGAGATTTATCCGACACTAATTTCATCTTTTTCGCTTGAATTTCTAAACATTTTTTAGACTTTTCTCTTTCTCTTTGAACATTAAGTTCATTAAAACACAATTTGCAGATTTTCTGCTCAACTTCATCTTCTGAAACATAATCTTCCGAACATGATATATGGACAGGCTCCATACATTTGAAGCAAACTATATATCTTCACTGCATTCTTTTAAACAGACAACACATACTTTCGTAATGGGATTATTTGAAACTGTTTGTTCAACTACTCATAATGCAGCTACTTATAATTCATAAATGCAGTAGGGGTGGAAGGTAAATGTATTTGTCTTGCGAGATATATGATATAGATTATTTTACACTTTAGCGGGATGCAGATCGTTATTCTATGAAATAACTAGTTAAACCATGGAATACAAGAGGGTTTTACACTTTAACTGACACGATCAGTTATTACATGGAATAACTAGGTATTCTATAAAATAACGGATTTCTTACTTTAACGGTAACATATACATTACGGTGAAGGGCCGAAATCAAGGGAATGTCGACTTTCACCTGTGATTGTCAGCAATCTCATAGTCGCCTTCGAGGTGAATGTCCGAAATATTTGTTAGATCCAATTTGATATTAATAGATTTATAAGATATTTTAATATCTGCTGAGGTTTGATTATTGAAAAACATCAGTGTTCGGAGTACCGGTTAAATACATACTGGTCAGTGGCACTTGACCTTAAAAAAAACTATACAGGGCATTACAGGCAAATGTATACCGGGAGCTGGCACTGAACCTTAAAAAACATCAGTGTAGGGTATACCGGACAGTGGTACTTTACTAGACCTAGTATATATTTCTGGCATTTACCAAAGCTACCATGTGATTGTCAACATTCACAGGAGGAAGTCAACAACCACCCATTTCTGTCATTCTCAATAACAGTTCTTATCTTCTTACTTTAAGTTTTTTTTTCTTTCAAATTTTACTATAAATGTTAACATTTATATCTGGCAACATGCAATCTCTCCCTCTTTTTTTCTTTTGCTTTTGATTGAAATCTACTCGAAAAGAGTTTATGAAATACAGAAAAAACGATCTCTTAAGGAAAAAAGAATTTTTTAGTAACAATGTTAAGTAATCGATATTTGATACAAAAAAATTACGAAAAAGCACTTAAATTTTGCAATAATTTTCAAACAAGGTGAAATTTCTAAAAATAAAAAAAAATCTCAAGTACTCTCGTTAAAATAACATAACAAAACGGTTCTAATTAGCTTAATAAACTTAAATTTTGTAATTACATTTCAACGATAGTAGATCTACGAACATGGTTCTTCTTTACTTCAAGTTTAATTGTTAGTAATTTCAAAACTAACAATCGAATCGTGTATTTTTTAATTTTATTCCAACGAACTCATTGGACACTTTTCTCTACACACCTTCGTAATTTTAAGTTTCTAAATTTTATAGATTTTGAGTAGCAAAGCAAAATGTAGTTTAAAGCGAAAAAAAAAGCACTTAAAATTTTTAAAAGCTCTCAAACAAATTGGAATTTCGAGAAAAACTATTAAGTTCATAAACTAAAGTGGCTTTTGTATCTTGTCAAATTTTAACTCTCTTGTCGCATTCCTGCAGCCCGTAGAGTCGGCAGGATGGCATTTTTTACAAGTTCAGTTGATAATTCTCGAACAAATTATGGAATGTTAATTGTAAATTTTTTTTTAAATAATTATACTGCTTAATCGTATTTTGACATTTCTTCAGAAAGTATAAAGTTTTGATAACTACATCTCGTATCTAACTTTCTTTAAACATAAGTGGATATTTGTGACTACCAACACCAAGATTTATTAACTAATTCTGACATATTACTTGATGTAGAAAAGGTGTAAAAGTGAAATATTGTCCTACTACATTATTTCATTTTTTCCAAAAACTAATAGACATGCTCTTATTTTAATTTTCTGATTTCGGCAAGTTATTTAGCATTATTTTCTAAACTAGATTCTTAAGCATTTGAAAAGTAAACAAATAAAAACCTGTATCAATTAAGCTGAAAATTTCAGGCTTCACAATAGAATTACACTCAACAATTGGACAGACGTTTTAACTGGGTTCTTGAAGTCACAAAGGGGTCCTTTTTCCCATTCATCATTGTTTCTTTTACTCCTTCTGGGCATTAAAGCATTCGTTCAAAATCAGAATCAGAAAAGATGAGGCGCAAATGTGGATATTTGACAGACTCATTTTGCTTAAATAGTGTTAGCTCGGCGTGCCATCAACCGATTCATCTGCACTGTGTAGACATGTACCATTAAGTCATACATATGAATAATTTTATGCTGAAAGCTCTAATTAATAATAATTCTATTCAATATCTGGTCTGTTTGGTCTAACTGGGCTCCTGAGGCCAATAATGGTCCTTTTCCCATTCATCCTGTAATGAGAACTTAAGCAGAAACAATAGACTGATTACATGAAATGCAACAAATGATGGCACATGTTAAGGTAGAGAAAAAAGAATGGCATTTTTCCATGGTAATAAGTAACAAATAAGTGATTGTATAGAAAAGTTCAAGGCATATTTACAAGTGGGGAATCGAAAATTACAAGAAGGAAAAATATTTAAGAAATATGGAAAGAATTAACAAATATTCATAATGAATAACGTTAAGATCATAAAAAACTTTATTAGCCCGACCGTCCTGGTTATAACCACTCGTGACGGGTTACTCTCTACACTATAAATTACTCGAATTAATCTCGTCCTCTTGCTCTTTCACAGGGCTTCGTGTGTTTTTACTCAGTGCATGTTTTTAAGCGTGAGAATAACACAAGAACTCAAAACGTGAGACAATTTCTTTTCAGCATTTGATCCAAGTGTAACTATATAACTTTTTTTTAATTTTGAACTAAGTAGTGACTTAAATAAATCATACTTTCATAACCCAGTCTACAAATAAACAAGTTAGGAAGGTTACAAGTTTAATCTTTTTGCAAAAGGGTTAAGGTGAGGTTAAGAAATTACTTTAAAAATATGATGCCGAACAGAGGTGATGGCAATTGCTTATATAATATTTTTTTAAAAATTTGAAACTTTAGAATATAAGAACTGGAGAATAGAAGAAATAGCTCAAATCTCAGTGTGCTAACGCGAAGCGCCATTAACTGATTCGTTGGATTTTTGAGACATATAATGGAGGAATGTATGAAGTGGGAGTAGATAAGGGGGATAAGGGGTTGCCTAGCATCAAATATGAAAGTCATGAGTGGGAAACATATGATGAAATTAATTGCAAATTAAACGTAATTGAGGTTAAACTAGATTAGAATATAACAATATGTACAGGGGTTGGAATAATATTAACATTTACGCTGTTATAGTAAAATAGAAAATAATAGTGAAAATATTTACAGCAATTTACATATTTATTCGGGATGAAAGAAAAAAAATGTCAACGACAAAGAAAAGGTTACAAAATCAAACCATCTTGATGTTGGTATAGATGTACTTAGACTTAATCAAAGATTCTGGTAGATATGAATACTATAAAATACATTTCTATATATTAGTGTTACTACTATCACTCTGTAAATATTTCCGGACGAGAATCATTAGTTTGTTGGGGCTAAAAAAAATCCCCGATTATTAAAATAAAAATGCTCGTCCCACGATGCTGAAGACATTTATTCGGATGAGCCCTCACTCACGATTTATATCCGAGGATTGCAGGGGCGTCGAATATCGTGACGTCTCCCTCCACTCACCTTTGGACATTAGAGTGAGTCATTTGGTCTGCCCACAGGGAATAGCGCCCCCTCACGCACACCAAATAATCGCCTGGACAGAGTGACGCGTGGGAAATTTTTGGGAAAACATGCACGGACATGTATTTACCAATGGGCGATTCCGTAGTTACAAATTATTACATAATAACAAAGATGCTAACTTTCTCCGCTTTGAAAAATAATATTTTCTAGTGGCAATGAAATTTAACCCTCTCGAAGGCCGTGGGAAGTATACTTACCACCACTTTTAAATTAGGTTTCCATTTGTTAATAACTTCAGCTTTCTTGAAGTGCATTTGAATAAAATTGGAAACCATTTGTTAGTTTAAAAAAACTTATAAAATACATAATTTCTGTTGAAGTTTGTAGCATTTATAAAATTTATTTTATAAATATAGAAAAATAAAAGTCAATAAGCGCCTAATAGGTCTTGTTAAATATTTTTACAACCAAAAAAATGGCATTTTTATAAACTAAATGAGTTTTCTTTTCTTTTACCAATTACTATTCTTAAAACAATTTCAATTCCAAAAATGCTTTAATTTACCTTTACTAAAAATAAATGGCCCATAAAAGGGTTAAAGCAGTTTCTTCCTTAGATATTATTGAGTTGTCTTATTGCCCCTTCAAAAAATAATTTTGTGTTAATATCTGTTTCGATTCTTAGCATTTACCAATTTTTTTAATAAAAGGATAATGCTGGAAATAATGTTTCCTGTTATTTGATGTTATGATGAGCAGATTCGAAAAGTATAAAGAATTTTATTTAATAAACAAGTTGGTATTTAAATAATTAAAAAGTAGCGCTTTACACACCATATATCTGTGTGTGTGTGTTTTACCTATACGTTCTTTACATTTATCTCGTGGATATTCTTTTAAATAGTAAGCGTAATTGTCCTCATTCAACAAGTTTTCATGTTTATACCGCTGCCAAATTATTGAAACTTTTTCAGAAAGGGGAGCAGTTGCTATTTGTGCATATTTAAAAGTACGACAATGTTATGCATTTTGCGTAAAATTTCATTTTTATACTTAAAGTGGTAGTAAAATGTATGCTTTTTTTTGTTTATAAATTTATTATAAATTATTATTCATAGATTTAATGTAAAATATTTTAATCATCATTTTATATAAATAAATATCAAAGCCTATTCTACGATGGTGCGTTTAAGATCTTGAAAGCTAAAAATATATGTCTACATTCAATATTGCTACCACTTATGGGGAATTTCATACCCGAAAAGATTAAATGCTGGCAGGTATGGATTAACATTTTTACATAAAAAAAACCCTGCAAGATTCTGTAAAAAATGTACTTAAAAGTATTAAATCAAGCAATAATGCAGTTATTACGGACTTTAGAATATCAACCGTATTTATTATGAATGAAAACATTCGTTAAATAACTATAACAAGATTAAATAATAATAATTTCTATTTGTCGTTACAGACGAATAGAACTTATACATTTTTCTTTAGGTACTTCTACATTCAAGCGTATTGCTTATAAGAAACAATGCATATTTTACATTGTACAATTGAAATTCAGAAATATTGCATCAAATAACTGGTGCAATAAATGAAAAAAAAAAATAGTTAACACATTGAATGGCACGGTAATTTTACATGGCTTACCCGTCTGGGCTCAACGGTAAATAACTACAAACTAAATTTGTAAATATTTGACAGATTTTGCTAGTTTTTTTTTAAATGGTTTAGCATGACGTAACAGCTTGCTTTCTTTATTTAGAAAAACTGGGCATGTGGGCAGCGCAGCGGCCTCTATCCCTTACATCATGAAAATAAATACATCTAAGTAAGAACATTTTTAACTTAGCAACATTGGGGTAACTATGACGTAACGTAAACAAGTTATGAATTATACAAACCTACTAATTATTTAGAAATAGTGGTAGATAAAAATCTACTAAATTGAATTTATTAAACCAAGAATCACAATTGATAAACTACCACTTGAAAATATTTATTCACTGTCCGGAGCAAATTGGCATCTCTGTGTATATAAATAAAACTATTTATGTGTGTTCCATATTGCACTAATTTCTTCAAACCATTATGTTAATGATAATAATACAGTCAAACCCCGCTATAGTGAGCACGGCTTATAGTGAACTCTCCCGGATGAACGAAATGCTCGGTCCCGTGCCTTGCTATGCACGTATAATGTTATTTTTAGTGGATATAGTGAACCAAAAAAGGGAGGAAGTTGGATATAATGAACTTTTTTCTGTCTTCGACTGATTTCACCCCCCCCCATTTTCTTTGTATTAATTTTGAAATTTCTACTTCAAAATAAATACACATACCGATTTTTAAAACCATCTAAATACGGTTCACTATAGAAACTACTTTTATGTGCTCGAATGGCAGATCAGACATGTTTAAAAAGCGGAATAACAGAAATTCAGGAAAAATTATCTGAGAGTCGGGAAGTGTTTCCATATCTGATGTTGAGGATTGCTCATCAGCTAAAGATTACTAATTTTTATTTGTACGCAAGACGAAGAGTGATGAAAAATAACACGTTTTTTGCTACTACATAATATTTTTCAGTCATTTATATGAATATGTTGTTACATATGGCTTTATTGGAAATATTAATCCATATACAGTGTTCAACTTTAAGTGGACTCAAACAAGGAGTAAAAAGGAACAAAATTACAATAACAAACACAGAAAACACATGACAAACACATATTAATACAAAAAGAACACATAGAAAAAAATTAAAGTAAGAAAAAAAAATATATAAATATAAACAGTGAAGAATGAGGAGTAGTCTTTACAGAGAGTTCATGTGATCTCTGGCATCCCAGTAAAGTTTACACAGATCACCCCGCTCTTGGGATTGTTTGTCCAGTAAAGGGCATACAAGCAAGTGGTCTGAGTTCATGGTTCCCGAATTGCAGATTTGGCACTCGCTAGATGGAAGGATACCTATTCTGTTGAGGTGCTCTGCCAAGCAGTCATGGCCTGTTGAGAGTCTGAAGTTTGCCACAGCCTTCTTACGAGGACTGTGACAAAATTTCTTCCAACTGTTTTGGATGTTAGCCCAGGGTTTTCCAGTGGATTTTACTGCTTGGTTGAGCTTTAGGTTGGTCTTAAGTTTCTCGGAAAATTGGTTTTTGAGGGAGTCTGGTGGACATTTATATGAATATAATGTAATAAAAGGGAGGAGTTTGGAAACCATTAGTGAAGTTGTCTGCGTAACGGATATAGTGAACTGCTGGTTATAGTGAACCGAAATTTCGGTCCCTTGAAGGCTCACTATATAAGTTTGACTGTATAAGAAATTTACTCGAATTATGTGTTTCTAATAATCTTGGCTTCACCGGTCACCGGTGACCCCCATGGCATTCAACGTGTTAGCTTTTTCCTGTCACCGACTTGCATCAGGAAAAACTAAGTATTAAACTACTAATTTTAGTAAAATTATATGGATATGTGTTCCTTCTTAACCCTTTGCTTACGGCGCTAAGTCCCATTCTGCTCCACATGGTACATCAGCCGTAAACAAATGATTAATGAGACTCGGAGAAATAAATTTATTTTTTGTTTTCAATGTTCGTCATCAAAAAGCATCGGTCCCCCGGTAAAAAGTCCTGTTCTTAGGATATAGGAAAAATCTGAATTTTTTCTTTAAAAAAATGCTAAATCGGAATTTTTCTGCAGGATGCTATTTTTCGTGAAATATTTCGATGATATTGAGAAATTGTAATAAAAATAGTGATAGATGATGAAAATATTTTGCGTGGGTTCCATTTTTAAGCGAAAATATTTCGTGAGGGTTCCATTTTTAAGCGAAAATATTTGGTGGGTTCCATTTTTAGCAAAAATATTTGGCGAGGGTTCCATTTTAAGGCGAAAATATTTGGTAAGGTTTCAGGTACTTTTAAGCGAAATTGTATTGTGAAAGGTTCCTTCTTTCAATAAGATATTTTTTAAAGAGCCCGCTCAAGTAATAATATATTAGTTGAAAAATCCATAGACGCAACCAACTTTCATCTGAAATTCTCCCCAAATAAGCATAATTTTCGACCATAATTCAAGTTCAATTTTCTTTTGTATTTCTATCAACAACCCTTAATGTCAATAACAGTGAATTTTTTTTTCTCATTCTCTTTGTTGTTGTTGTTTCCAATACTTCACAATATAGCCTCAGCTGTATCAAATTCATGAACAGGGACCGATCAAGACAAATTCAGGCCCAAGGCCCACCAAATTTTCTGAGCCCCTTCCAAAATGTTCTGAAATTAAATTATTGAAGAGTAGTCTTAATAATAAAAAAAAAGAATCCTTTGAACTGCATAATTCAAGAGAAACATTCTAAGAAATTTTGAAAGCAGACAATTGAAGATTATTTTTCTAAGATAAAGTTTACGTACCTATAAATTAAAACAAAATACAAAACAACAAAACAATGTTATGTCAAACAAAACAAAAATAGTTTGGTGATCACAAACAATTGAAACCAGAGATTTTTGCTAAAAGTCACTGATTAGCTGAATTATTTTTTATTGTAAGCTGGAATTATTTATTACTTTAACCAACACATAGCTAGCCCAACTTTCATTAGACTTTTTACTAATTTTGAGACCCCTCAGAAATTGTGGGCCCTAGGCCCATGCCTATTGGGCCTAGGCTATAATCAGGCCCTGTTCGTGAGCCCTAACTCTCGGCAAAGTCACACACCAAAATTGATTGCAAGAGAATGAAAACTCCAGACTATCGAAGATGTGTCTGGGGAAAGCTGGTTTCAAATGGAAATTTTAAGGGATTTAATGACTGAACTTGGGCCTTTTGACATCTACATACATAAGTTGACCACTTGTGGTGCATTCTTTTAGTGGTCAACAAGACAAGTGGGCAACTTATAGAGGGGGTGGGTCATTGTTTACTTTTTCTTTTCCTTTATCATGTTGCTACAAATTAAAAAATTTTTTTTACTTGACTTAAAAATTTTATTTAGCAAATAGCCAAATGAATATCTTAAGAAATGTGTTTAAACCTGAATGAACTTCAATTTGCTACATATAATTCTAATATTTAACAAACTTTTTTTAAAAAAAATTATTTCGTTAGTTATGCATGTGACTATGCAACTGGAAGAGCAACTTTTCAACTAACACACATGTTTTCAATGAATGAATGAAAGACATAATCAAAAGCTGACCCCCTTACAGTTTCCCCAGATGGTCAACTCACAAAAGAGTTTAGATAAGCTTTTTACACTATTTCACCAAACAAGCGAAATTTTAATATACATTGCAAAATCACAGAAAATTTTCCGATTTTTTTTTCTGGTCAACTCATAAGGGTTTTAGAATAGAATTTCATAGAATAGAATACTCCAAGACAAAATTGACTTATTTCAGTGGTCAACATACAAGATAGACAGGTGGTCAAGTTACATAGGTTTTGCTTCGTTATATTATATAGGAAAAATTCAGTTCTAGATAATTGAGGTCAACTTATGCAGGTGTCCAACTTACAAGGGTGGTCAACTTGGCAGGTTTCACTGTACTTTGATTTAGTAACATATTTTGTTTGAAAGAAGTTTTCTTCAATAGGGAGATTTCGCTAATTTATGTTAGCTTCCGTTACGTTAGCTCCGGTGTGTAAGATTTCAAGTAATTGCGCATGCGCAATTCTAGTGCGCATACGTCAGTTCTGGTGAAATACACTTTCACCCGTGAAAAATTATCAAACTTACATAAGTGAAAATAAAAGATTTTGCAAAAATCCTTAAGTTAAAAACGCTAACTTAGTGGAATAGCATTCTAACTTGGACCACAAAATCAAAACAAACATTTATAATGGATGTAGACTATTTTTTTAAAGCTGTGGCATACGATTCAAAATGCTTTACTCTGTACATAAAACTGCAGATCTGTGAGTGAGCAAAAAAATTTGGTATTTTATAGATTTTGATAAATTTCGCTAAAAAGAATGCAGCTTATTATTATTATTATTAAAAAAAATATTATTGAACTTCTATTAATTATTTAACATTTAAATTATTTAACCTTAGGGCCATTTATTTCCATGTAAAGGAAAGTATTTTTGGAATTGAAATTGTTACAAGAATAGTAATTGATATAAGAAGAAAAAAAAACACTCATTTAGTTTATAAAAATGCCATTTTATACACGACCTATTAGGAACTTATTGACTTTTATTTTTCTTCATTTATAGATTAAATTTTATACATGCTACAGTCTTCCAAAGAAATTATGCATTTTATAACTTTTATACGTTTTCTTAAACTAACAAATGGTTATTCAAATGCACTTGAAGAAAGCTGAAGTTATTAACAAATTGAAAACTAAATTAAAAGTGGTAAAAAAGTTCATCATAGGCTTTAGAAAGGGTTAACTTCTTTTAACTAAATTGTATAGTTAAAATAAATATAATTTTGAAATAGGGAAAATATATCCAGTTTCTTCTGGAACTAGAGCAATTTGATAACCATAAATCAAGCTAACATATCGTAAAGATATCGCGATCTAAATGTAAATGCGATCTAAATGTAAAGATCTAAATTTAAAAAAAACATCTAAAATAAATACGAGCATGCGCAGTTGCTGCAATCTTACTTGCGAGAGTGTGCGGAAACTAACACATAAGTTTCAAATCTCCCTATTATTTCTCCATTATTTTTATTTCCAATTTCGCTCGGATATGGCCATCAAGTACCTAAATAAATGTAAAATTTTATATATTAAATAACTACCACTTTTAATTTAAAATATTTGCTTATATGTAATTCAACCACCACATTATCATATCTCTTGAATCTATCACTTGAATCTATTTAAAGAAATGTAGCAGCCAGTAATAGTGGTTGCTACTATGTGTTCCAATTTAAGTTATTGATTAATGTGATTTTCGCTTATATAATTGAAGTTAAACACATCCTGGAATATTATTTTCAGTGAAAGCTCTAATATGATAAATATTTTTTATACAAGTACATCTTCATATGAAAGTTTCAAATAACTAAGTTTGTTTTCATATTAATCATTTCGGAAAAAAACACACATTATAAAATAGTTAATCACTCATCGCAATCTGACAGCGATTCCAAATACTTCTTCTGGTTCAAAGGTAGGAAAGTTAGCAGGTGTGAACTTATATATAAGTTAAAAGTTCAACTTACAACACTTTAATATACGGCAACAAAAATCCTTACCTACCAATATTTGATATTTTTGTGACATATTTTTCAAACATTTCTCAGAATATAGCCGTTTGTTCATTTGACCCATAAGAAAAAGCAATCAAACATTAACAATTATCTATTATATATAAATTCATGTAATTTTTTATTGTTATTTTTCACTTAAATTATGAGATAAGTTTATTGTTATTTTTTCCCTTTTTTACAGTTTGGGAACAATCGTTTTTTGGTACATTTATTGAAGTACTTGATCTAACATATTTCGGAGGTGGGGATTCAAAATCTGAAATGATATTTTTATTCCGAAAGCTACAAATTTTGTCTCTAAAATAATATCTTTAGTTTATTTTGATTTGAATGTGCAAGTTAATAAAAAAAAACGTAGAGGTTTATATACATACAAGTGTTGGACAAAGTCAGTGAAATACTTCTACACGAACTCTTTAGAAATTCTCTTTTTCTTAACAGCAAATTTTCTGGAAGATTTCCCATGGAAAAACTGTAGTCACAATTAAAAGATCGTATTTAAAGATTTTTGAAATGATATCGTTTTTACCCTTTCAAAATTTGCTCCGAATTAAAGAAACACTACAGACAGGCCTGCGAAAGCTCTTAACTTTAAGAAATAAAACTACAAACAAATTTAAAAACATAAACTTGTCTTTCATTAAAACTTTAAACTCCAAATACCGCAGTGATGTCAAAATATTATGTTGTTGTTTCTAATGCCACTTTTTATATTTTATAACCGTCGTTGAACAGCCGACCGAATTCTTGACTTCTAATTTTCACCTCCGTAACCTTATAGTTTTGAACCCAATCCAGAAGACAAGGGAACTCTTGGATCAAGTATTGGGCGAAATTTATTTAGTGGAGGACTTTTCGACGGAATTAACCCGCATTTGCGTTACATGGAGAGGAAGACCACGATAACCTTCCACGGTTAGCCTGACAACAAAGGGACTCTAACCCATGATCCATCTATCATTGAAAATATTTCACTTTAGCACTGTGGTCGGTGCAAGCCGGATGCGGATTCGTATCGACCAGCCATCGCCGGAATTCGAACCCAGTTCACCTCATTGGAAGGCGAACACTCTATCCCCTGAGCCATCGCGGCTCCTCTTTTATTGCCGCTTGTCATTACTTGGTCGATGAAATGCAGCGAATTTTAGGCAGAGGGTGCGTTTCTTGTTTTCGAGTGGAGCCATCTATGACCAAGAATATGCCTTCAGCCACACACACGTCACTGCCTATTTCTAGGGCAGACCCATTCTTACATTCATCCACAGATCTTAATTTTTGACCTGAACCAAAGAACGATCAATTTCCGATTCAGTATCCTCAGAGGTATGATTAAAATATGATAAATAAAAAACATGATTCTAAAATATGATAAATAAAAAAAATATGGCTCTAAAATATGATAAATAAAAAAATATGATTCTAAAGTATGATAAAAGTGGTTGCTAATAAAAAGAAAATATCCATTAAAAGAGAGACTTAGCAAAACTTTCAAAAAATTTTATAAGGTTAATTACACTCGGGAACAAATTGTTATGTTGTATTTATACAAGTACTTGATCTTATCTATGTCGGGTGCGGGAATTTCAAAGCTGAAATTAGTTTCATTTTGAAAGATGCAGAAATAATATCTTTAGTTTATTCTTGTTTGAATCTACAAGTTTATAAAGAACGTAAAGGCACATATACATACCTGCCAACTCTTCCGGATTTTCCGGAAGATTTTATTTTCATATTTAAAGTGGTAGTAAGTATATACAATTTTTCCTTTTATAAGCTTAATTTTTGGATGATTTTGATCACCACTATTCTTACAAAAATTAAACACTTATATAAATATGCGTTACTATCATGGTTGTCAACTTAAGTTTTCTCAAATGCAACGTATTTGTTTGCTTCAAATTGAAGTTTTAATTCCATTTTAATACCACTGGGAAAAATGATAATGGAAGGGATTAAAAGTTGGCAGGTATGCATATATGTTACCCTGAAAGACTGAAATCAAGAGAATGTCGATATTTGTTATATCCGATTTGATATTAATTTATTAGTTGATATTATTATATTCATTTGATCTTTTAATATCTGCTGGGGATATATTAGGAAAAACATCAGTGTAGTGTATACCGTATCAGTGCAGGGGCACTGAACCTTAAAACACTGATGTAGGGCATACCGGGCAAATGTATACCGGGAAGTGGCATTTAACAAGATCCAGTAAATATTTCGAACATTTACCAAAGCGACTATCTGATTGTCAACATTCGATTGTTATCAAAGTCATGAAACAGTTCTACACGAAGTCTATGCAAATTCTCTTTCTTTTAGCAGCGAATGTTCTGGAAGATTTTTTGCGAAAAAACTATTGGCACATTTTAAACGTTCGTACTTGAAGATTTTATAAATAATATCTTTTTTTCCCATCCAAAATTTGGCCCGATCAAAATTTGAAAACCTAAGTTTATGTTTCTCAAAAACTTTCAATTCAAAACGCCATCGCTGTGATGCCACAATATATGATTAAAGTGGTTGCTAATAAAAAGAAAAATCTAATAAAAGTGACACTTAGCAACACTTTCAAGCGTTTTTTTTTTTTCAATTAATTTCACTGGGATACCAGTTTTGTTTCTTTTATACAAGTACTTAATCTTAACTTATTCGGACATTGGGATTTCAAATCTGGAAATAGTTTTACCTCCTTAATGGTTTTTTTTTTTAAATATTATCTTTAGTTTAGTTTGTTTTCTGTCCCAATGCACAAGTTTATAAAGAACGTATAAGTTTATGTACATTAGATACAGGGGTTGGACAAAATCATGGAACTCTATCTACGCCATCTTTCTTTCAACAGCAAAGATTTCGGAAGATTTTTAATGGCGAAACAGTCGGTAAAATTTTAAAGATCGTACTTGAAGCTTTCAAAATGGGTGTTATTTTTGCCCTTTCAAATTTTACTTCCATTAAAATAAAGACCGAAAGTTAATAAATTTTTTCTAGCTTTAAAACCAGTAATTCTGAAATCATTCTCTAGGATTAAAATATTTATAAAAGAATGCTTTCAGAATTAGAGTGGTATTGAAAAAGGAGAAAAGCTTTAAACTTATCCTACTCTCATTTTGGGTGATACAAATTTTGCATAGGTAGAAAGGACACTGTTTTTAAAAGCATCAAGCATCATCTCTCAAATTGTGCCAACAGTTTTGCCAAGTAAAATCTCCCAAAACATTTGCTGTTAATGTTTACTTAGAGTTACTATAGAAGGGTTTCTATTATTTTGTGCAAAACCTGAATACCGAGCCGAGTTGGCTCGGGGGATAGAACGCTCGCCTCCCAATGAGGAGAGCCGGGTTCGAATTCCGCACCCGACTAGCACCGACCACAGTGTTGACGTAAAATATCATCAGTAGTAGACGGATCATGGGTTAGAGTACCCTTGCCGCCAGGCTAACCGAGGGAGGTTCTTCGTGGTTTTCTTCTCCATGTAACGCAAATGCGGTTAGTTCCATCAAAAAGTCCACCACGAAGGCAGATTTCTCCCGATACTTGATCCAAGAGTTCCCGTGTCTTCTGGATTGGATTCAAATTTTCAATGGTGCGTAGTTGAACATTTGCAGCCGTAAACTGAAAATTTGGTCTGCTCAACGATGGTTATAAAATAAAATAAAATAAAGAACACTGAAAACAGAGTCATGCTGGCTCAGGAGATAAAGCGCTCACCCCCCAATGAGGTGAACCAGATTCGAATCCCAGCGATGTCAGGTCGATACAAACTCTACACCCAGCTCGCACCGACCGCACTGCTGACGTAAAATACCCTCAGTGGTAGATGGATCATGGGTACCCCTTGCCGCCAGGTTAACAGAGGGAGGTTTTTGTGGTTTTCTTCTCAATGTAACGCAAATGAGGGTTAGTTCCATCATAAAAATCCTCCACAAAGGCAAATTTCGTCCAATATTTGATCCAGGAGTTCCCTTGTCTTCTGGATTGGGTTCAAAATTTCAAGGGTGCAGAATCGAGCATTGGTAGTCGTAAATTCATAATTGGGTTCACTGTTCAACGATAGTTATAAAATAAAATAAAATTTTACGACATGAAGAATGTGAAAATTTTAAGTAAGTACTAAACTTAAACTCACTTTGACAAACTGCCAAATAAGAAAAATGAACGTTTACATAATAACAAAATGTGTCGTAACGTTTTATTATTTTTTATTTTTTTATATTGTTTTATCTTCATATTATTTATCTATTTTCAGATATTATTTATCAAATATCAGATATTATTTTAGTATTTATCTATTTTCAGATATGTTTTGTAAAAACATATGTTTATAATAAAATATTTATAATAACTTACAAAAATGTCAAAATTTCTTAAAATTATTTGGCTACTCCAACTGGGGTCACGACCCACAGTTTAAGAAACTCTGCTACAGGTAATTAAACTCGAAAGAATATCGGTGTAATAAAGAAATGGGAATAACTCTCACGCAACGATTCAATTAATTGTGATAAAAAAAAGTGCAAAAATAGGCTATTCCTGTTTTCCTTACTTTTTTTTTTAACGCTTTTAAAAGTATCATTACTTAGAAGCGACTAAAAACATCGAATCATTAAATCATGACAACAAGTTATAAAAATAATATCGACTTCGCAAAAGCCGAAATAGTAATTTATGAGTTGTTCTTATGAGAAGACAGTTAAATTCTAAAGGTGGTCTTTTTCTTTATACCCCCAAGGCTTCTTTCTCTTTGAAACAAGCAGTAATAAAGAAAGTATGACTCATCGTTTTCAGTCCTAAAAGTATATTTAACTTTTCCCCCCATCCCAATTGTTCTTTGGGGGAAGTCTCTTCCCCCTTTTTTTACGCTATCCGATTTTAAAAAATATTTTTATTGAAAGTTATTGCGCATTGTTTTATGTGCAATAAGGAGAAAAAAATTTTAATAATTTTTTCCCTTGTTCTTTCTAGATTTTTAAAAAAATAATAATTAACATTCAGGATTTAGTAAAAACAAACTCAGGACAGTTGCCCTGACTAAACTATAGTTACCATTTTTACCAGATTGCACCTGCCTCCTATATTTTGGGGATCAGACATCCGAATGCATTGAAAAAAAAGATATGTTTATTCAGAGAAAGCGGTTTTATGGGTCTGATTTCGTAACTTAAAACATCATCTGCACTAATTAATTAGCATATTTGAGGTCATTCCTTCGAACCATTAAGATTGAGTCCTAGAACGTGAAGATCCGATCATTAGATCAAAAGTTATTCAAGAGTTCGCTTATTTTTTTGACTACTGTACTTTTTGCATTAGGAATGCAATTTCTGCATTTCTTTCTTCTTTTTATTTTTTTTTTAAAGTTACAAACAACGTAATCGAAATCGTGTATTTCGATATTTATTGATTTTGATTTGGTATTAGCTAAACAGATTTCGGGACCATCACCGAAAAAATTTGGTACCAAATCAAAATCAATAAATATCGAAATACACAATTTCGATTAGGTTGTTTGTAACTTTAAAAAAAAAAAAAAAAAAAAAAAAAAAAAAAAAAAAATTCTTATTCTCTGGTAGTTTTGCGTTGCTATCAGAGCGTCATATTTTTTTTCTTCTTCTCAGGATCTGTTTCGGGAGGACGTACTCCCAGAAATTAATTCTTATAATTATTGCAATAAAAAAAAAGCAGATTATTAAAAACTTAAGAAATATCTTAAACGTATCTCCACGTATTTTAATTTTCTCTCTGCACTAAAAACTCGCAAGCGTCGCCACCGTAAAAACGTATATGGAGTAAGGATTGAATAAAATACTTAACACTCGATAATTATTAAAAAGAGAATACAAAAGACTCGAATGAAAATATAAAATTGGAAACGATTTTATACGGAGAAATAAGAACATTTAGAATTAAACTCCTATGTGAGATAAGATTATAGTTATGTATATAGTTAACAATTAATATTACATCTCATTATTACGCACATTCCGTTTTCCTAAGTTTTGTTCTTTTGCAAGTACATCTGATTATTTCTCAAATCCAAATAATAATTTATTTTGTCATGTATCAACAAAGTGTTTTTACTAATCAAGCGCTTTGTTACGATAAACATATCTCTGTTACGATAACAACAAAATATTTTTACTAATCATTGGCCTTGTCACGATTAACATATCAACAAAGTGTTTTTACTGATCGTTCATTTTGTTACGATTAACATATCAACAAAGTGTTCTTTATTACTCGTTCATTTAGTCACGATTAACATATCAACAAAGTGTTCTTTATAACTCTTTCATTTAGTCACGATTAACATATCAACAAAGTATTCTTACTTATCGTTCATTTTGTTACGATTAATATATCAACAAAGAGTACTTACTTATCGTTCATTTTGTTACGATTAACATATCAACAAAGTGTTCTTTATTACTCTTTCATTTAGTCACGATAAACCTATCAACAAAGTGTTCTTACTTATCGTTCATTTTATTACGATTAACATATCAACAAAGTGTTCTTTATTACTATTTCATTTAGTCACGATTAACATATCAACAAAGTGTTCTTACTTATCGTTCATTTTGTTACGATTAACATATCAACAAAGTGTTCTTACTAATGGTTCATTTTGTTACGATTAATATATCAACAAAGTGTTCTTTATTACTCTTTCATTTAGTCACGATTAACATATCAACAAAGTGTTCTTACTTATCGTTCGTTTTGTTACGATTAACATATCAATAAAGTGTTCTTACTAATCGATCAATTTGTTTCGATCAACATATCAACAAAGTGTTCTTATACTAAACATTCATTTTGTTACGATTAAACTATCAACAAAGTGTTCTTACATAAACTAAGAATTATATATTTTATGAACGAAAATAAAAAACCTTTGAAGGAAAAAAAAATTATGAATGAGAAGCAACCACGTGAAGTAATAAGGGCTGGTGAGTGGAGCGAGCAGAAAGTGGAATTTCCCTGTTTATAGCTCTCTGAAAAGTATTTGAATATATTCTAACCTGTAATCTGCATTTCATCCTATTTTAAGAGCCTTTTCGCAAAGATAATGCGATTCAGAATAATATTATATAAGCAACTTTCTGTTAAAAGGAAAATAAATAAATAAACAAAAGCAAGAAAAACGAAACGAACTTAAAAATGGCGAAGCCTTTCAAAATAGATTTCGAAATATTCCAAAACACTTCAACAGTGCTTATTCACAAAACAAATATAAAATAGGATAATTCTCATCAAACAAAAGCACTCTAAATTACTTTTCTCACTTTAAAGTGCAAAATTTTATGTTATTCTGATTTACATTATTATATTTAGAACACAAATTTTCTCGAGACTGTCTCATTAGAATACAAAAGCACAAAATATTTTGAAAATATGCAGCGGTGCATCCGAATGGAACATTCAATCGTACCTAATTTTAAAACCAGACATTTTCACGAGAGATAGAAACAGGGTAATTGCAGGTTGTAATATGAAGAGAAAATATAAGCAGAAATCAGAACTGTGAAAAGTTATGGGAAGGGAACGACATCAGAGTAGAGAAATTTTGTCATTTAATAAGTTATTTTTTGTTATTCTTGTCAGAAATATCTGCTTCTTAATATAGCCTAAAGTTTTCCACAGTCGAAATATATATTGGATAAATGCTCGCTGATGAGTTTGCTTCGCCTTTTTAAAGATTTTTTGGCACAAGACAATATCGATTTACTTCATAAGAAAACTCCATTCGCTTCAAATATATACAAATTGAATGTAACAGTCGACATTTTTCAAGCGCTCAAAAACAGGCTTCCATTTTCAAGACTTGCCAGACGGGAATGTGAAGAAGCTAAGTTATTTGAATTGTGAAATGTAACGTTGCCAACTAAAAATAAAAGGTGAGAAACAAAACTAGAAAAACCTCAGTAGGCGAGAAAAAATAAAAAGATAAAAAAAAATTAAAAAAAACCACTGAGGCTGAGAGGGGAAAACCAGGGTAAAATGCATGTTCATACGCTACGGGCTTATCCTGATTCGTCCCTCTCGGCCACAGTGGTTTTCCATGTTCTGTTTTTTCCTCCCTTTCTCTACTATGGTTTTTCTAGTTTCGTTTCACGCCTTTATTTTCAATTTTTCGTTGGCAATTTTACGTTCTTTGTTTAAAATATCTTTTGTTTCTTCTCATTCACGTCTCGCAAGTTTTGAAAATGGGAGCCTGTTTTTGAGAGCTTGAAACATGTCGACTGTCAAATCTAATTTGTTGATTTGTATATTTTGAAGCGAATGAAGTTTTTAATCAAAGTAATTAGTACATCTCTTTGTAAGAGTGATCAAAAAGCCCTTTTTATTTTGTAAGGTCTCTCAACGAAATCTCATTGAAAAGCATAGCATGTTCTGCTATTAAATACGTTTATTAGAAATGACAGAATTGGTAACATATTTATCGAAATTTAACTGAAAATGTTCATATTTACACTACTGGTCATTAGAATTGCTACACCAGGAAGGGATGCAAATAACAGAATAATATTTATTGGGCAATTTCATTATATTTTGAAGAACAAGTGGTTAGATTTTCAGGATATTTGGATATATAGATTCTGAGGGGAATCAGTACTCAGAGCAGCCTCCCCTAGTAGCAATAACAGCAGTTATCCTCCTGGGCATCGAGTATAACAGAGATTGAATGGCATGGAAGAGTACAACAGTATGCCACAATTCATCAACCGTAGTGATTGACGAGTGGTGGCGTGACAGTCGTTCGGTAACCGTTGACCACACGTTTTCAATTGGTGAGAGATCAGGAGCACGTGCTGGCGAGAGCAGCAGGTGAACATGTTGTGTGTCAAGGAAGGCACAGTGCGGGCAACAATTGTCCTGCTGAAACGTAGCGTTCTGGAGGTCTCTAAGATAAGGCAGAGCAACTGGTCCTAACACATCAGAAATGTAACGGCTGCTGTTCAATGTGAACAAAAGGTGATCGACACGTGTAGCCATAACCCCAGGTGATGGGCCAGTATGACGATGTCGAATGCAAGCTGCCAATGGGCGTTCTCCATGATGTCATCAAGCACGGATGCGGCCATCGCGATGCTGTAATACAGAACCTGGATTCATCTGAAAAAGCGACGTCATGCCATTCCTGCGTCCAGGTTCGTCGTTGATCACACCATTGGAGGCGCCCCTGCCTGTGATGCGGCGTCAAGGGTAGCCGAAGCCATGGTAACCGCGCTGACATGCAGCTGCAAACGTCGTCGAACTGTTCGAGCAGACACTTGTTGTCTTGCTAATGACCCCATTTGTTGACTCAGGGTTCGCGACGTAGCTGTACGATCCCTTAAGTGCACGTGGATAACAATGTCTGTCTTCTCGGCTGTTAGTGATGGCGTACCATATGACCGTCATGAACCCATTGATTCCATATTCTGCTAACAGTTATGGGATCTCGACCAACGTGAGCGTCCGGTATGATAAACCGCAATCCCTGTAGGTCACAACTTAACCTTCCATACAACGCAGCATTAGAGTAATTTTTTAAATATTAAAAAATCAAACCACAAACCCTTTTCTTTTTCTTAAAACTATAGTTTTTCTCCATATTGACCCATTTTTAGAATTAGAAAAGCGACACTGGATAAACTACTTGACCAAACAGCTATAAGTAACTTACAACTTCACGATAACAGCATATTAACAGCTAAAAAGTATCGTTTCATGCGACAACAGAAGCTTCGAAAAACAACCTTAAGTGATTTGTCCGGTGAAAAGTCCAGAAATTTTTTGACAAGTTGGCATACATAGTTCAAAATTAATGCTGCCTAAAGTATAAAACGCATAAGAGGACGCTATAGCTCGGGAAAAATGCTTCGCGGCAATTCTCTTTCACTTACACAAGTAGCATAAAATGTTAGAAAAAGTGAATAAAGGAAAGCTTAAGAATGAACCATGAAGTTTCAAATGCCGAAATTTTTTCCCCATGATGTTAATAAATTATGGCAGTAGTAGTTATTACTTATAGTAGTAGTTTATACTTTATTTACGTCGAATGGATGAGTTGCACAATGGGCTATCCGCGACAATCTGGGAAACATCCCTGAGGGAAATCTGAAGACATGCCATCACAATTTTGATCCACTGCAAAAAGGATAGCTTCCCCGCTTTGGTAGCCCAACGATATGTGCTCAAGTCGAGCACTCTACGGTAGAACAGTTTAACGAGGACCGATACCGCACACCCTTGGTCCCTCCGCAGACTAATAAAAATAGTAATCCTCCCACACACTGATTGCTTGACTTCAGTGATCACTGGGAAACGAGTCTTAACAATCGGTCCACTGCGGGACCAAAATTACTTTGTGGGAAGCTATCTTGTAATAATTTGTTTGCTTTTTGACATTTTGAGAGAAAAATTTCAGCATTTGAACTCCGTGAGTTACTTTAAGCTTACCAGAACTTTATTTTTCCTGAACTTCCCAATAGAGGAGAAACAGAATTCGCCACGAAATGTTTCTCCAACGATAGCGCGAATTTCCCTTGCGAAGAAATTCGAAAAAAATGTTAAACAAAATATTTGAAACTTAATAAATCAAAAATATATTGCTATTTACAAATCCACACCACAAGCCTTATTTATGTGAGCTTAACTAACCTTAATCATATCACTTATTCAGCTAACTCAGTGTTCAAATCATTACGTATGAAAATTGTTCGTTTTATTATCTATTAGCCAGTCTATTTCTTGTACTTTCTTTTCTGTAGATGAACTTGCGTTAGTCAACTACTCGTTCTTTTTTCATATTAATATCACCTTCTACTAACCCTCCTTCAACAATTACAAATAATACAGCATATTCTCGATATCTCAAAGTTGACGCTAAAAAAATTTCAAGATAGTGAGTTTTCCAGATAGCAAGTTCAGAACTAAATATGTTCTAAAAAATAGAGAAATATACGCTAAAAAGTAGTCATGTGATAGTTTACTATAAGTCTAACTGCTACAATGATAATTTATTTTTAAAAATGAGAAAAAAATAATTATGCATTAAATAGAAAACAATTGCTTACAATCAAGTTACATTGGGATTTTTTCGCAAAAAATTAATTTTCTACTTCGAAAAAAAAATTATTTATAGAACAAGGTTTTGAGAAGAAAGCTTTCAACATAGGAATTCAAATTAACATTAGGTGGATATATAATGCCATGGGGAAAAATATTTTTTTTGACAGAACAAGGTTTTCGAGATATCGAGAGTATACTATATCTAAGAAGAAAGAATCAGAAAAGTTTGTGAAGACCAGAGAATGGTATGCAGTGTTTTATGATTCTTTCATTTGTTTAAATATCTTTCAGAATCCAAATATGAAATTTAAAAGATTTTGTGTTGTAATTGTAGATTATTTGCGACCAAGAAATAAAAATATACCACAAGAGTTAAAAAAAAAAGGAATTGTATTTCAGAACATATAAGCTTACAGAAATTTTGTAAATAATATTTTCTTTTTGCAATGACAAAAAAGCTGCCATTAAATAATATATCATACATTATAACAGAATATATATATATATTTTTTCATGTCATGTGAATTATGTACAACATTTACAACCTGCACATACAGGCACAAAAATGTCATGTTTAAGAACAAAATCAATACATAAAAGGGACCATCACTCATATCTTACATATTTGTAACATAAAGCCACTAATTCAAGTAACTAAAAAAAATAAAGAAAATTTGAAGGGTGTCGTGGAGCAATATTTTTTATGACTTCAAACAGAGAATTTCTGGTGAAAGCTACAAAGAAAGATATTCCTGTGTATTGTGCATAGCAAATCTTCCCCAAAACTATTCAAGTATCTACTTGGAAACAATACTATGGACCAGTTTGATGTGTAAAAAGAAAAACCACTTTCAGGAAAAGTGTGGTAAGTAAAAGATTAAAATGAAGGCTTTTTATTGCTTTTGGAAACAAGTCAAAATCAATAGTTTGCAAAGTTAGACACAAGTATTAAAAAAAAAAACTTCTATATAAACTAGATTTTTTTCCCCATTGAAGTGTCCTACTGACCTTTACATTATGTGATCAAAAATACTTATAATAATTTAATAATTCTTATACATATATAAGAATCCTTATAAAAATGCGAGGAAGTATGCAAAATGGGGGTGCAAATTAATACTTAAGAGTGTACAAAACATCAAAAGCTAATTAACAGCAGGATGAAAATTGTAATCATTACTAGTAAACCATCTTCCAAGCTCCTCTTTGCTACTGATTTTGGTAACCTGTACAATCAGATTTCAACTGTTTCTTCTTTACTTTTATACTAATTTGCAACCCCAAATTCATATACTTCTTTCTTACCATCTTCCATCAATATCAGAAAAATATATATTAAGGGCAGATTTTATGGAACATCTTGTACAGTTTTAAACGTCTTAACAATACACAGCGAACATAGAAATTCAAATCTTGACACAAAAACGCATACAGGGCGATTCAACACAGCTGTTGAAAACTTGGTGGTGAGGTCAGGCACATCATAGGATTGAAAATTGCACAGCAATTCATGTCACAAACAGCAACCTGAATCGAAAAAGTAATCACTTGCCACTATACTCCTTCGAATTAGAATAAGCTACTCAAGGTTACACAATTCTCCCCACTCTACATTTTTCTTCTTCCTAGGTTACGGCAAATATTCCCCCCCCCCAACAACACTACATTTCAATAATTAGCTGGAATAAACTGATGTGCTGAAAAAGCAAAAGACACTGAAACCATGGTAACGGAGATGGGGAGAGTGGGAAAATCATGTAACCTTGAGATGACTATTTTATTCACTAAGAGTACAGAGGAGTACAAAGAGAACTCTCCTATTGTGTACTGGCTCTCAATGCATATCTGAACTGGTTGTTTCATTCATCAAGAACTGGTTGTTTCATTCATGTTGTGTTAATTTCATGTTTTCTATTCATTACTGTCAAAATTTGCTATTCAAAAACTTGCAAAGTAAGCTGTCTAATCACAGATTATTGATTTGGAAATTGAAGAGCCTGCTGATTTCGTCACAAAATAAAACAGTTACTCTTGTGCACTTATTTGTATCCAATTTTTGGCAATGATTATTAGAAAACAGAAATTTATAAAAATAAAGGTAATTCAAATAAATAAAAGTACCAGTTCAAATGAGCATGAACAGCCAGTTCATTAAAAGGAAGTACCCCTGATGGCATATGAATAAATTTCCTGGTCTGGATGGCTATGCAATTTCTAATCCTTATAATATGCCCTATCTCCTCACTATATTTTTAACCGCTCTGATGAAAGTATCCTGTATAGTATCACATAATTCAAGAATTAGTGGCTTAAAAAGAATACCATATCACAATCTACACTAGTCACAATTAAAACATCAAAATAAGTTTTTTTTTAAAAATTACAATACAACCATTAACTAGATAAAACTAAAATGTCTACACTGCACAGTTTTGCAGGGAAATTTTAAGATAATTGTGCAGTGTCGGACATCACAGAGTAAAATATCAATTATTTAACAAAAATAAAGAATTGAAAATAAATAATAAGCTCATATAATAAAAAGTTTTGTGTCTAATTTGATACTGTAGTTTAAATAAAATTGCTTTAAGGGGAAAACATATCTGTGATTGCTATAAAACAAGCTTATTTATCACAGTTTAATAAATACTACATATACATAAGGTTTCTTTTTTAAGATAACTGAAAATGGCATATTTAATAATTTTGTTAATTTCATCTGTATTACTTCAAAAATTTAACAGCTTCGATACTAAAGAGGTAGTTTTTATTGCAAATTTTTTTTCTTTTATCGAAATAAGGCATACTGAACAAAGACTGCTTTATATAATTTAAATAAATAAAAATTACTAATAATACAAAAAAATTCTAAGATGATGGTCATATATGGTGTTCAATTAAGTAGGAAAGATTAAAGGTAGCGAATTTGTGAGTCTGAAAATTACTGTTTGAAGTTTATGAAGGGTTATTTACGTCATACATTTCGACAAAATGCGCTACATCTTTTCCAACTTTCAGCTTATGGTTCTAGAAGAATGTTCAGGAACATGTATATATTAGAATAGTGAAAAAATTATTGATTTTTAAGAAAATGTCACAGTTGTTCCTGAATGAGCACTGAAAAATAAGAGAATTAACTCGTTGTAAACTGTCTCACTAATATTTACACTGTGATAGATCTACGATTCTTTCTCCAAAGGATCATAGAGCAAGAATGATAGATCCCACAATTTTTCAAAATAATAATTTTAGTAAAAAAAAAAGTTTAAATTCTTGACAATTTCATTAATAAGAATACTTTAAAGCAGTTCCTAATAATTGAAAATTTATTGTACCTCTTAAAAGAAATGCTTTCTTTTTTAAATATTACAGATGTTAATGTATACAAAACGAATAAATATAGATAACTTTTAAGCATTAAATAAAAGTAAGTAAAAAATTATAATGCTTTTTATCCAGCTTAAAGAAAAATATTTATAAAATGCTTCTACAGTATTGCTTCCAATAGTTTTTTCTTCTTCTTTTTGTGTTTTACAAAACTACGACTTAAAAAACTATTTTTATTCATAAAACATACTATTTGTAGTTTATCTCAATGAATTTAAAACACAAAAGTCATCAAAAAATAAATCTAACGATATTTTTCATTTTAAATTACCAAATAAAATTACCTGTCTGCAGTTACTTCCTTATAAATAATAGTTATAAAACACTATTTTGAATCAAAAAACTTATGAAATAGTGACTAACAATTCTGGACACCTTATCCTAGAGGTGAAATAGCAAGATAATTCATTATAATATTTATTAGCTCTTTCAGAAAATTCTTTTAAGTCACCTAAAAATTTTAATATTTTTCAAGATAATAAATCTTTGCTATAGATATTTAGATTTAAAAAAAATGTCCTTACACAAACCAAGTGATTATAAAAGAATACAAAATAGTGGCAAGAAATATTTGCATAGATTATGGATGAGACTTGACAGATCACAGATGTGTAGTTGAACAGTTAGGGTACATATTTAGGGTACACACATGGGGTACATATACATATTTCTTTAAAAGGTATTTTAAATATTTTTAGGTATTATTTTTTTACTAGTTAAGTCCATGATTTTTTTTTTGAGAAATGTTAAATACACTAGAAAATCATTAAAATGCAAATCTTGAAACATAAATCTTTGCATTGGTCACATATCATTAAGCTTACCTATTAAACATCAAAATATTTTTCTAGAACAGTTCAATATTTAAATGTTTTAAAGTAATTCTTAGACGTAAAATACTTTAAAACACAAAAACTTGGACTTTAATTTTTATTTACAGAAAAGAAACCACTGAAATTTTCAAAAGCATTAGAATTAACAACAACAAAAAATTGGTTAATTTTTATTTGCTTTTGAGATGGATACCTCTTAGCAAAATTTATTTATTTATTGCAGCCTGTGAACAGTTAATAGTTCTAGCTCAATTTCAGAAAATCCTAATAAGAGTTTCCTTATTTACATTGGAAATGTCAAGGCGGTTTGTGGAAAACTGTGGTTTAGATAATTAGGTTACATAAATTCTCTACTGTATATCTTAAGGAAGATTATTAAAATAATTAAATATCAAGGTAATAAATAAAACTGATTAAATAAATTATACCAGTGATAAAAAAAAACTAGACTTATTGTATTATTTTAAAACTAAGAAAAACAAATTTATTTATATTTGTGCAACATTTTCAATTATTTTTAGGTTTACTAAAAACTTATCATTTCTTAAATACATATTTAAAATTGAATAAAACTATATTTTAATTCTGCTTCATTTTTTCCCACAAAGTAATTAAATTATTGAATTTCAAATGACTTAAGTTCTACTGTATATGAAATTCATTAAGAATTTTGTAGATAACATTACAAGTAATGTTAAGGTACTCAACATATAAACCTTTGTCATACCAACTTAAATGTAAAATCCTTTTTTTTTAATATAAACACATAATGGTTAATATAAGTAAGCAATAAAGAAACAATTCTTAAGTGAATAAAACATTAAAAAATGGTTGAACACAGTGAATAAATGCAGATTTAATTTAAAAGAGTGGGAACAAAACATTAAGAATTCTAAATTGAAAGGTAAAATTGTTTTTTTTAAATAAATACTTCATTAAAAAACGACCAATTTTCAAAATAATAAAAAATTAAACCAATTTAAAAATGTCAGCAATCCATAGCTTAGACACTTTTAAGTTTAATCATTCTATAAAAAGTTTTTCATCATTCATTTAGGAAAATAGAACAAAATAGGATCTTTAGTTTCATAATATCTTAAGTTTGTCATTCCAATATCTTTCTTTTCTTTAATCAAAGGAACAATATGAAATATCATTTTATTATTTTTATTTTAAAATGTAGTAGAACCTCGATAATCCTGTTTGGTTTTCTCCAAAAAATCAGATAATTCTAATTGTACTTTGTGTTTCATGGAACTGTTGTAAACGTAATCAAAAGTAGAGTAGTGTCTTATGTCATAACAGAATTTTGGCAAAAATGTATTAAATGCTGAATGAAATCTATGCATTAAAATTTATTGTTTAGAACGCTATATGATTTTGAATATGGAAGTAAATTGTGTTATTAGCTTATTACTTTCTGGTGTTATATCCCAGTCACATGATAAGCAACATAAATTACAAACGCACACGTGAGTCATGATTTTCATGATACTTTATAATGATTTTTATTCTCACAAATGAATATGAATCACAAATTTGAATGATTGCATTTTCAATACTATCCTCAGTGTTTCCACGTAAACTACATTACACTTTATACGATTACTAAAGAATTTAACTGTAGTAAGAGAAGGGATTATGTGATTTTATTTTATCGTCCCATTTTGCACGGTCTTTAAATTATGAAGTTTTATAATTTGTTTTCCTATCGTATGATTCACTAAGTGGTTCTTTTTTTTCACAGTTATTTTATGAATATTTTTACTAAGAGTTTTCTCTTTTTAATTTTTGAGAAATAATATTGGTTTGTATTTTCTGGAATTTTGGATTAACAGGGTTCTACAGAAGCTTTTTTTCAACAAATATTAATAGAAATCATTAACTGTGTTTGGAATGACTCCTTAAATATAAACCATACTTTTAGAATCACTCAAGTATTTGTGAATGAAGAAATCTAGGGAGATTAACTAAGTTTTCTTAGCTATAGCACTAAATTCTTCAACATCAGAGTCACTTCCATCTTCACATTCACCATCACTCTCTTCGAGGGAGACTCGATCAAAGCCCTTGTGGGGGTTCAGCAGGCTACCCAAATTAAATTTGTCCTGCGAGTGGGGAGTCTTGTACCCACCCCACCAACCTTTCAGATTTCCAAAGTAAGTTTGCTGAAGTTTACCTAAAATGTAAAAAATATATACATTAAAAGTTGTCTGCAATAATTAGATATGAGAGGTTTGTAAGGTAAAATCTTGGTTTAACCCCATCTTTAACGGCTTTTTGAAAGTTGCCAATTTGGTGCACATTTGGGAAGTGTTCCAGAGAGTAAATACCCTCTGTGTTAATGATGATGAATGTGTTATGATGTGTAAAAAAGACAATGAAAGGATTACAGAATAATACCCCTAAATTATGGATAAAGAAGTAATTTTCAGGTAAACAATACCTTTGTAGCTGTTAAACTGCAATTCACTGCCATCTTTATTTTTCTTTATGCATGAAAACTGGATAATATATCATACGATATTTGGATTATTAAGAATACATAACAGAGAAAAATTGTTTTATGCCATTATACACCGAAGAGCCATTACATTATGACCACCCTCCATCTATAACAATGGGCTCGCCCAGGTTTTCATGGTTTCTCGCCCAGGAACAATGTTTTCATGGGGCACATTAGGACCCATAATCCTCATAGAACAATCCCTGACGTCTGTAAGCTACTTGAACATAGTTGCAGACCAGGTTCACCCATTCATGGCAACAGTTTTTCCTGCGGGGGATGGTGTTTACCAACAGGATAATGCACCATGTCATAAGGGTCGAATCGTCATGGATTGGTTCGAGGAACATTCCAGTGACTTTCAAGTCATGTCTTGGCCCCCAAATTCACCTGACCTTAATCCAATAGAGCATTTGTGGTCCTACTTGGAAAACCAAATTCGTGCTGCCACGCTACCCCCTCGCAGGACCAGTTGGTGAGCGCTTGGTACCAGATACCTCAGACTGCCTATTAGCACCTTGTGGAATCAATGCCACGGCAGGTGCTAGCAGTTTTGAGGGCCAAAAGTGGTCCTACATGTTATTAGCAGGGTGGTCATAATGTAATGGCTCTTCGGTGTATATAGAGATTACATGGCCCCATTAACATTAGATAACACCCCTTACATTACATAGTACCTCTTACATTACATAGTGCCCCATAAAGAAAAACTCCCACCATTTCTTTTCACCCTGCCTTTTAAGACATCATCAGTAAAATGACATCCAAAATGTACTAAAATTTAGAAGAAAAATAACTTGTCATACCATTTCAATTATTTTCTAAATTCTATTTCTAATGCAAATTAATAATAGCAAATTATGGGATCCGTTTAAATGTGGTGCACTATCCCACTTAGCATGAAACACTTTTTATTTAATATGAATGTTTGGATAAATTGCATGATGTTATGTTTTGAATAAGTCACATTGTTAAAAATTGCATACAAATTCCAGTATTAGCGACATTTAACAAACACATTGTTGACCAGCAATTTTACACAAGAACTACGTCAAGTCTACGGCCATTACTTTGTAATTGAATATAGAAATAAAAAGCAAAAGATTCTATAGAGCGATGTCCTGCCAAAATGCAGTTGTTGAATGATGGCAAGATTCTCGACATTGCAAGTGCAGTAATGAGTTAAGTCATCATACACCAACACTGTTTGGGCATGATAAGATTAGTTAACACATCATTGGTCAACAATGTGCTAATATTTAAATTTTAGCATCCAATTACATCATGAGTTATATAAAAAGTATACACAACCAGACATAGTTAATGTTAATAAGGCCAATCACATTCGGTGGCTGGGACACCTTTATAGATCTGAAGACCAACACCCTGAAAAAAAGTAACTTTTTTTTTAACCAAAAGGTACAAGAAAAGGAGTCCACAGACTAGGAGGCTGGACGCAGATGAAAGGGACCTAAAGATAATAGGAATAACTGGAAGGCCATGACACAGAATAGATCAAGATGGAAAAAACTTATTGGGACGGTCTTGGCCTGTCATAGGCTGTGGTGCCCAAGAAGAAGAAGAAACATCCAATTACAGCTCCAATACATACTTAAAACTGTTGAAATTAAACTTTTATAGTTTTTTTATTTATCTGATCCTAATTTGAAACTTCTATTTTGCCAAAAACTTGATATTTAGCAATATTATCAATTAGGTTAGTTACCCTGATAATAACAAAATATCCAAATGGAATTTTTTCAGTTTTTCTATTTCTAACTTCATGGGAAGTGTGAGAATTAGTGATAAATGAATAAAGGATTTGCCTTCTATATATATATACATATATATATATACATATATATATACATACATACACAGATTCTTCATAACATTAAGATTCTGTAAATATATCTAAAAACCAATAAATTAAATAAAAAATTTTTTTATTTAGATATTTTGAAATTATGCGTGCTATAAAGGGTCAGATCATATTCGTTCTCATTCCCTTATACCTGTAAATAGAGAAAATGTTTAAAGACAGCAAAAAGAACAAATTATTGAAAAGACTCCTGATATTCATCTTCCCAGCTCTCACACTATCCCTTTCCATATGATATTCGAGGATGATGAGGATAAATTTGAGAGAATTCTTTGCTTGTCAACAAGGGATAGAAAAGACAAATATAGTAAACCAGAAACGATTATGCAATAAAGATGATGGGAACAGTCAATCACATAGGAGCATTTGATTAAAAAGCAACAAACGTTTTAATAAACAATTATATTCAGGGTATCTGCTACATTTTAGAATTTCAAATCTATGACTAATTCCAAAAATTTTTCATGACTTAAGAAAGTTACTATTTTCTGCGACAAAAACACAACAATAAATTAAAAAAAGCATTATACTAACATTAATTGAAATGATAAGTATAACCAAAACTGTTATACTCTGCATTTTCATATTTATAGACTTTAAATTTAAAAAACAAAGTAAAGAAAGTGCTGCAGCCATAAAATAGCTGAAAAAAATACAAAAGCAAATAATTTATTTTCTTTTTTTCTGCAGAGCAAGAAAAGTATTCTAAAGATACTTTTCTTGCTTTGAAAGGAAAGAAATACTCCTGATTTTCTGTTGTCATTTTGGAATTTAAAAAAAATTCGCCAATGACTGATTTGCTTCAGCTAGAATTTTAAATTGATAAAAATAATTAAAAAAATTCTGAAACCACAGTTTAAAAGACTATTAGCTCTAGAAATGTTTTATTTCATTTTTTGAAAAAACACCATAATTTTTAAAAAACGTGATAAAAAAAATTTTATTTTTATAAAATATGACTGTGAGTAGGGATTTTGTTAGAAATTTAGATATTTGGAAATTGGGGGAGGGGGGTTCCATTTTAAAAATTAGACCAATTCAGCAACCTAAACCCATGATTTTTTTGAAAAAAATTGTTTTTTTTAAAAATTTTTTTATTTCCAATGGCAAAGCAAAAATAAAAGAACAGGAACAGAAGTAAAGATGACACAACAATAAATGGAAGAAAAAAAAGTTAAAATAATGATTTTTCATGACTAATTTTGTTCCATACCGAAATTCATGACTTTCCAGGAGTGCGGATACCCTGTATATTGCATTAAAATATTCCTTGAAAAATTATAATAAAATACCTCTTCTGCGAAGTCTAACTATGACCGTGACTAAAACTAGGCAAATAATTGGAATTGCCAGAAGAGCAAGTACAATTAGAGACGTCTCAAAACTAGTCGAGTCTTCATCCTCCGAAAGAGTTTTGTTTCCGAAGGCTTTGTCCTGCATGCCTGATAGTGGTACGTGGCTGTGGGGGGAGATTTTTGCATGAGTTGTTTTTGGATCTGTTTCAGGTACATCAAGGACTTTTTTAGACGACTTGTGATAAGCTGAAATGAAAAATAAAATAATTTAAACAAAATTAAAATTTGAAATTGTATTGAACAAAAATACCTGAAGATCAAAGAGAAAGAACGGTTTTGGTTCAAGAAAACTGATTCTGACAAAACATGAGTTTCAAGGCAGACAAGAAGGTTTTTTTTCCACAATATGGTCCTATTTCACTTTGTAACAATTCTTGAGTAAAATTGGTTTTCTACTTAATAGATTCATTCCTCAGAATTTAAGAATCCCCGAAATACACCACATGGTTACCTTATCGTCATTTTGTGAAAAATGAAGATAAACCTTTCTTCTTTCCTTTTAATAAACAAAAAATAAAAAAATCTTTTTACAAAATTTTTAATTAACTTTAATTTTTCAAAAAATTTAATAAACATTAATTAAATGTTTAAACCTCAATAGATCAATGAAGTCGCATAGCACTTTTACTTACTAGGTCAAATACTGAGCAAATGATGGTTAAAATAATTTTATCATTTTATTACACCTCTTGTCTTTGTCCTTGCAATTAGTTCACTTATAATTAATTAACCATTATAATTAATCACAACAATAACACCTGTTGGGAAGTAAATTTGAAATATTTTTGTGCAGTTAAGTGTTAATAATGTGAACACATTGGAAAAAATAATTTCTTCCATGCAGAGAAAACCAAAACTATTATTGTTTAAATAGTATAAAGGGTATAAAGCATGAGTAAAAGCTCAAAAGTTTAATTCAATTTTAAAAAATTATTATTAAAAACAATTTTTAAATTACATAAAACATTCTAAAATAATGTTAAGGTTACACTAAAAACTGCTGATAAGATATAAGAACATAGAAAAATTAAAAAAAAAGTTAAAGTTCAAATACCTCGAATAAATTTCCACACAAGATTTGGACCAATCTCACAAACAAATGCTTCATCTCCATTAGGTAAAATAGCTAAATCATGAGGCCTTGTAAACGTCTAAAGAAATTTTTTACAAGAATATAACGATAAAGAAAAATTATAAAACTTCTTATTCTAAGATGTTGCATAAATATCTAAATGGCATATATTAACTAATTTGAACAACCTGCTTTCCTCAAATGCAGAGAATTAATTTAACTTTTATAAAGAAAAATTATATAAGTTTCCTAATCACACAAAACAAGATCACTTAAGAATTCCAGAAGACATAATTGAAAAAAGCTTAGATGAAAAAGTTAAAAAAAAAATATATATATATACTATCACAAAACTCTGGCGTAAAGATATCATTTTACAGATATATATATATATATATATAAGTAATATCATTTTATATCTATAGATGGTGGATGGTTATGTTTAATCAAGTTGGATTAGAAATAAGTAAGGCGAGAGATTGTATGGGATTCGATACAACTAGTTCAGCAATCGAACACTCTCAAAAATTTGTACCATGTGCTTATTTGTGAATAAAAATATGTTGCATAAATATCTAATTTATGGCATATATTAACTAATTTGAATAACCTGCTTTCCTCAAACGCAGAGAATACAAAATTATATAAAATAAATTATTCTATTATTTTTAAAACCCACTTTTTTTGAAATCATCTGGAAATGTTTCACAAGAATTTCAAATTGAACATTAAAAAAAAATTATAATTTCAACTAATTTTGTCTTTGTTCAATGTTTAAACTATTAATTTTATTGAAAAGCCAATAAAAATTTAGTATAACGTTTAAATAAAATAAAAGTTGCATAAAGAAGGTATACAAAACTTTTTCACAAAAATAATTCAGAAAAAAATACAAATAGTTTCCGACATTTCCAAATACCCGTACAATTTCCTAATAGAAAAAATACAAATAGCTTCTGTAACTCAATACCATGACCTAAAGTTTCAGTCAAAATAATTTGAAAGCATATTTAATAACCAAGAAGTTCTTAATTTTGTGTGGATCATTGTTTATGTTTAAATTTACTAAAAATGGTAAGTAGAACAATTATATAATTTAATTTCAGTCTTAATTAAAATTAAGGCCTTTTAAAGGTTTTATTAGAAAAATAAAGTCTTTTTAGGTACCCTTAAAAGCATATTTAAAGGAATCTTTAGATAATAAATGTATAATTTAATTTCAGTATTAAATAAAATTAAGGCCTTGTAAAGATTTCATCAGAAAAATAAAACCTTTATAGGACCCCTAAAAGCATATTTAAAGGAATCTTAAGAAACTTTTTAAGCTAGTCAAAGCTGTTCATGAATGAATTTAAAAAAATTATTTATGCTGACTTATCCTAAATAAGCTCAAAAGATATTTTTTTTTTATCAAAAAATAATTTGAAAAGGTAAAAAATAAAATTAAAGATTGATTTTCCCCTTCAAAAATACTTTGTTGGAAATAAAAGTTAAATTTATTAATCAATAGGTGTGTTATTTAAGTAGTAAAATCTATTTATTTGAAGACAATTTAATTAGATTAATTTCTGTGTTCTATGGCCTCTTATTGAATAAAAATTTCATTTTCCCTTTTAAACTAATCACAATTTTTTATTTCTGAAAGGGAAAAGTCTCCTTTACATTTTACAATATAAATTATGTTATTGACTCAATTAATATAACATACATATACTGGGACATTTCTTATCACATACTCTTTCTTTATTACTTAATAAATAATTTCACCTTTTTCTAGTTTCATTTGTTAAATTTAAAGTGTGACATATAATTTATCTATGTAAAGAACTCCCCCAGCCATTCACCTGGAGTAGTGACTATGGTTACGAGGTTTAACTATTTCAAGTCATTTTTAAAGACACGTTTTGGCTAGGGCCGGCAAGAGAAAGGGAATCAGGGGGGAAAGATGCTCCCCTTTTTGAAATGAGCTATTTCTTGTTTCCATAGCAGCAGACAACCTTAGACTTCGTGGCGAGGGAAGTTTTTTCTATAGACAAACTATGGCTAGGAAAAAAATGCACCTTAGAAACAATAAATAGAAGGTATTACATAACCCCCACCCAGAGTTAATATTTCTAGAATCCTAGTTAAAATCTAAAGTACATGTTAGGGGTAAGAAATTAATATGCGTGTGGAAAAAAAGGAACACTGAAGTCGATTGAATTCCTAATGAAGAAAACAAGACTAAAAATCTGTTCGTTCTCTGTTTGATTGAGGAGGAAAACAAACTATCACTTCACCACGTGATGTTGAAGATGCAGTGATTTGAGATATTTAGATGTCTTTCTTTTTCTTTGATTAAACACTAATTCCTCCCCCGTATTTGATTCCAATTTCGTATCTTTTTTTCACATAAATACTACAAGCATATATTTATTAAGAGCAGTGATAACAGAATTTCCGGCATTTACAAACTTACTCCAGATCTGGGTGCAAACACATTCAATAACTTTTGATCCGTTACATTGAATACAAAAGCTCTCACTAAGTGATCTTTGTAAACAGCTTCTCCGCACACTGCTACTAGTAATCCTGAAATGAAATAATTTGCTCCTAAGCATATTAAAAACTTGTTTTTGAAATATATGTCTTTATTTAAGAATACATTACAGTCAAACCCACTTAATTGAATATCAGATTTTTGAAAAATCTGCTAGTACAAAAAAAAGAAATAATGGAACTAATGTTTTACATAAACAAATGTGAAACTTTCTCATTATATTTATTTTTGCCGTGCTTAATTGCATAAAAAATTAATATTGCTTTAAAACTAAACTCAGTGGCACGACAGCCCATAGAGGGCCAAAGTCTACTGTTCTCATCTCAGTTTTCTTGACCTTGAGCTCTGGGGTGCAGGAGCAGATGTGCCGGTCAGGAGGTCAGCTAAACACAGAACTCTCAGTGTTTAGTTCTCAAGCATGCTCGGTACTCATTTATCGACCCACTGAAGGGATCAAAGGCTGAGTCAACCTTGCCCGACCCGAGAATTGAACCCAAAAGTGCTACCACTCAGCTACCGGGCATTATTGTTTTAAAGGACTGTTTAATCAGCTACAAAGTTTCAGCTTTCAATTAAGAAAATGAGAATACAATATGTGGTCACTTCAATAGGAACTTTCCAGCGAATATGCCATTTCCTGCTAAATATGCCCCCCTCCCTAAGAAAAAGACATAATTTAAAAATAAATTAAATCTTGTTAGCAGTTATGTAGAAAACAAAAGGGATTTTTGCATTTTTTGACGCACTTCACTCACAATTTATAATATTTAAAATGACGGAAATAGGACAAATGTTCAATTAAATGTGTGGGAAAAGAGTCTTTAATTACTTTTTTTAAATGAAACAAATAGTATGATACTTTTCATTACCTTTAATATATTTATACATAAATTTAAATGTTATTTATGTGTATGATACAGCTCCAATTATAATTGTTTATTCATTTAAAGTGGGTTACCTTCAAATAATTCGATAAATAATATACAATTCATTATACCATACAATTTCATAATAAATTTTGCAAAAACATAGCATTTCAGATTGAGTAACGTACTCAATCTGAAATACTATGCTTGCTTATAACTGAATAACCTGCTTATTTTAGAGCAGTTGGCTGGAACCAATGATATTTCTTTAAGGGAGGCTGACTGCATTATATGAATAGCGTTTATAAAACTTTAATAGCATTAGATAAATATTTTAGTTAAAATAAAACATTTGTTTAAAATTAAATTTATAAAATATAAATTTTAAAAAATAGTGTAAAATATTTTCAATTAAAAAAATATTTTACAGAGTTAAATTTACACAAATAAATATGTATTTTAATAGAATTAAACTTACACAAATAAATAAATACAATAAAATCTCAATTGTCTGAACCTCTTTTGTCTGAATACTTCTTAAAATGAATTTTATTTTGAGAGTTTCTTCTCCTTTGTCAAGTGCACTTTCGATTTTTTATATTTATCTTCTTTTTCACTTATATGCAGTCTAAATTTTAACTCTACAAAAAAAATTTTTTTAAGAGATTTAAATGCAATGCACACAAGATGCAATACTGATACATTGCTTTATTTGCAATCTCATAAGTTCCACACCCCAGGATCGGGGGCTTAAACAAGGAAATGGTGAGAAACTCTAAAAAAATAATAATAATGTGGACCACAAGTAACCTCTTGGTCTTATTTAAATGCAAGAGAAGCAGGTTTTCATATTTTCAGAATTGAAAAAATAAAACAATGCCTTTTACTTCTATGCACCAAATATTTTCATTATTTGAAATGGGTCTTTTAAGTACATAATCAAAAGCATTACTGTATTTATATTACTGTATTTTCCATTTAGAGTTCGGAAGAATTTACTTACGTACACAGTTAATAAACCATGCAGTTTCCTTCACTTACAATTACTAATTTGCGAGGTACAAGTATATATTTTTATTTTAAAAAATGATTGTAAACTAAATTTTAAACTGCTTCCTTCAATCTGCAAAACATAGTTCAAGAATTTAAGCTTTTTTATATTATAAACAAAATATTGATAAAGCTTTAAATGCTTTATAAGATATTTATGATAAAAATCATACAAATATTACGTCACCTTTTTCAGCAGAATATGCTATGGAGTAAAGAGTACCACCAAACTCTTCTCTCTGAATCTGGAACCTAAATCTTCCCGTAACCATGGTGAAGCATTGAATCCTGCCGTTTTCTCTATCAGCTACACAGGTCAGGTCTCTATCTTCCAAGAGGATTACTTTGTGAGGAATCCTGAAGCTACCAACGGGAGGATTTCCTGTTAGGCGGGAAAAAAGCTCTAAGAAAAAGTATTCAAACATTAATTTGAGATAAAAATATGTCACAGTGCTCTTATATACTGAGTGCTCTATTATACTGACTTAAACAGGAATAAAACTACCCCGTTTAAGTCAACATGGCTTTCTGGTACATGGATGTCAATAGCACTTGGTACACACATTGCATGTATCATAAGAGAAAGAAAAATGCAATAAAAAAAATTCACATTTTGAATTTGGGATGGTGCTTTGTATTCTTGCACCATGCCGTTACAAAAGAATGAACTGAAAGAAATGATTGCAAAATTCAAGGAAATTAAGGATGAGGCGAGTTTTACAGAGGGCTAAGAAAGCGGCTTAAATGAAATTAGAACTGAAAGCAAGCTATTTCTGCAACAGAGCCAGAAGCCCTTCATGCCACATTTTAACCACATATTACATGTTTTGAACATGTGTTAGACAAAAACGGAATGATCATTGAATATAAACTATGATTAAATGAGGTGTTCTGTTTCCAATTTATTCTTTATTTTTAGCCTTTTTCTCAGCAGGATCTACATACGTTAATATTTAAACTAAGTTTTTTTTTATTCCATATTTTTTCAACATTGTTCACATTATATATATATACACACCAAGTTTCATTGACATTCCTCATTTTGAAATTCTAAATAGGATGTGCAAAACAAACAAATATTAGAAAGAAAAAAATACTAAATGCAAAACTTGACTAAAAACTAAAAAAAAGGAAAAAAAAGAAATTTTTTACACATAGATTTATTTAATTTTTTTTTTACCCAGCTCATTTTTCTAGAAATTAATATGGCATTACGAAGGACATGTTACTTTTGCACGTAACCTGTGACATTATTCCACAAAGAGTAATTCATGCTGATTAATTATGAATATGTCAAAGATTTTAAAATAAGTTAAGCTTCTGCAATAGATATAAAAAGCTATAAGATCTACATATATTTTCCTAGAAGAAGCTTAACAAAAATTTCAAATATTCTATATATATTAAGCACATCTGTGGCGATTTTAAGAAGATTTAATCTAAAATTAAGATAGGTACATAGAGTTAACGAAATATTTGGAAATTCTACTATTTATGCATGTCTTATTCGCAGTCTTTAAAAGCACATAACTCAATTGAAGAAAAAAACAAGCAGTTCTAATCATTTTTCTAAAATGACTTTTGATATCATAATCTTTATTCCAAAATTCATTAAATTTCAGAAATTTTTTTATAAATTAGTTAGTTTTTATGGAAGTAAAACAATAAGTTCATGCATGTAAAAGCAGTTTTTACCTTTTAAAATTTTTGAAACCAATCAAAAATGTTACAAATTAAATTACAATAAAGATTATTTTAACAAAAATTGTTAAAAATGAAAGTAAATATATACAAGAAGAGTAATTTTAACAAAAAATATTAAAACTTCTTGATTTTTTAAAAAAAAAATTATGTGTTTTAAAATAATAAAAAAATGTGCTTTTAATTAATATCAACTCAGAAAATATACTTGTAAATGGTGGAATTGTTCGTTAGTTTTCAACAAATCACACATTGCGAGCAAATTGATAATTAAGGAACTGCTAATAAAGATACTGCTGAGTAAATATCTGTCATGTGCCTCAAATTATATTTAAGAATTTTCTCTCATAATCTATTCTCATCTAACAGTTGGGGCTTTTTTAGGGGAAAAAAATTAAACTTTTGAAATACTTTTTTTAACTCACTTAATCATTTAAATCAAAAATTCACTTAATCATTTAAATCAAACTAGAAAAGCCTTTTGAGAGAACTATTTTCTTCATATTTAAATTTTTACTTGAAATTAAAACCAAATTATTAAGGTTCTAATGCAATTTTTTAACATGATTTTTATGAAATTTATTATCCGTTACAACTTTAATGCCATGCATACTATGCATATTTAAAATAGTATAAGAATGTAAGGAAAACAAAATTGATAAACAGAATATATATCCGAACGAAAAATAAGTGATCGAAGAAAAATTAGTACTATATCATACGAAAAAATAATAATTTATGAAAATAAAAGATGTCTATGAAAAAAAAGAAAAATATGTTCTGAAAAAAAATTAGAAATTAAACTCACTTTCAAAGACATTATCTTGTTTTCCCCACTGACTTGAGTATTTACCATCTGCAGAAAATCTCACTATTCTAGAATTGCAATACCTACGTAAAATAGTAATTACAAATTATTATTAAATATTTGCACAACCAAACAACTAATTTTGTATAAATATTCAGAACAGTAAGAATTTAGTTTATGGAGCAGTTAAAAATTCTAATATAGTTGTTTCTTTAATAACATGACTGACAATATGCTATTATAAAGCATTGTTTTCCATGGGTATTAGGCATTTGAACTTATTTTTGAATGATATATGTCACAAGATACATAATACAGTTATCTAACATTTTTAAATACAACTCTCCTTCAACATTAGAGTTTACAATTTATTCGAGTAATCCCTGACATAAACAATTTTTTTAAAATTATTTAAAATGTTATAAAAATGACCGTATTAGATATCTCAACTTACACGCTCAAAAATAGTCATTATAAGATATGCCATTATTCATATTAGGATATAATTTAATTTTGAATTTACGCAATATACATAATATGGTTAACAAACACTTTTAGATGCAACACTCCCCAGACATAAGAGTTTGCTATTTATTCAAGTATTCCCTGACAAAAATCAGTTTTTTTTAATTGCTTTAAATATTACAAAAAAGGTCACATTAGATATCTCAACTTACAATCTCAAAAATGATGATATTATCACAAACGGGTTGGTCGCTATGGCCTCCGGCCCCGCGCCAACCAACCAAAATCCCCATAGTGATATTTTTCCTTCACTTGTTGCTGAGGGTGGCAACGGGTGAAGGAGAGGGGGCCATGTGTTTTAAAATGTAACCAAGTAGTGTGTTTTTTTAGAAGGGAGAAACTATCTCCTATAATTGTACGATATATAAATTGTGTTTTAACATTTTTAATTAAGTCTTATAACTGAAGCTATTAAAAGTGTTATAATATTAGATATCTTATTATTCCTATTAGACATAACTTAATTTTGAATGATTTATTGCGTGAATATATATAATACAGTTAACAAATATTTTTAGATACAACACTTTCCAGACATTAGAGTTTGTTATTTATTCAAGTACTTCTGATCAAAGAAAAGTTTTTTTAATTGCTTAAAATACTCTTTTAGGGACTTTAAATGTGCATTTTAGCAAATTTCTCGAGTAAATTCCCTCGTAAATAAAATAGACTTAAATAAATAAACTAGACTATGGATTAAAAAATTATGAATTGAGATATATTAAATAAATTTAAAGGTAAGAATTTGCTATAAAGATTATATGTAACTAGTAATAAAAATATTAAGTAATATTAACTACGTAATAATACATTAATCTATTTTTTAAACATAAAATCTAAGTAAGTGTGACCACAAAGACTCCTCTCTAATTTTTGTAACCAGTGTAAAATTTTTAAAATTTTTTTTGCTACTGTTACTATATGATTACTTTTCAAATTATCTATTTTTCAAAATTAGTAAAAGTATTAAGACAATCAATAGATAATGTACTGCAGCTCTTTATCAAATCAATAAAATAAATATTTTGGATTAAACACTACAAATTATTTTTTGGTTAGAATGTTAAACCTATTATTGTAAGACAAAGATAAGTTGAAATCTAAAAGGAATGCTATATAGTCTCATTTATAAATAAATATTTTAAATTGATTTACTATTTTTTAAGTAAAAAATTATAATAAAGATTTTGTATAAAAACCACAAAACTCCAGGCCCAAATTTTGTAACCCTCTAAAATAGGCTTTTTAAAAAAAAATTATGCTAAGCATACTTATTTACTTACCCGTCAGCTACATAAATATCTCCATTTTTGCTTACAGCAACACTAGCAGGTTTGCAGAAATGGTCTTTGTCATCCCCAGGTATAAACCTTTCACCTAAAGTAAGTACTGGCTTTTTAAGATCATCAGCAGAAAAATGGAAAACCTAAATAAATAAAACAATCTTTTTTATTAAATGTAAAGAAAATTTGCAAGATTTATTTCCATTTTCTTATGCAAAAAATATTCTGAAATAAAATACTTTACACATCAAAACTGACAAGGAATAAAATATTTATTAAATATTAAACTTCAGTTACAAAATTTTTTTCTGGAACCAGATTATTTGAAAATTAATCCTAAAATGTTAGGCACTGTAAAGATAACAAATCCAATTTTGCTGAAGTTGCTAAATCTAAGTTAATATTGGTAATGAACAACGAGAAAAATATAAAATCTCATTTACTTATTACTAAATATCACTTCATTATTAAGTAAAAATTTTTCTTGAGTTGCATATCAAAAAAAGAAGCTTTAAATTTTGAAACTTTTAGCCTTCCTAATGTAACTCAAACATGCTCTTTCAATTCGTATCTTTCATAACCCTTTGATTGATATATGATTGTAGGTGGCTTCTGCAACTCAATTGTAACATTAGGTTGCTATCGAAGTTAAAGGGCTGACCATCAAAAAAGCTTTTCCATTTCAGCAGGTTATAAGGGCTATATTCCATTTTAGCCAATGGAAAAATATGTGTTTCCTTAACTATTTGTCGAAGGAGAATTTTTAAGACAGACTTTCTAATTACAAATACCTCCTAAAAATTCATAATTAATCAAACAATGTCATTCATTTTTAGAAAAAGATAAATAAACAAACATGAATTAAAAGTGACTAATAATAAAATTCAATTTATAGTTATGAATTTCCATCCTGAAATATTTTTAAAATGTAAATAAGAAATTCAAAACATTTGCATCTCTTTTAAACTAGTATCATAAAAATTGTCAGACTGCTTAAAGACAAAATTTTAACCAAATTTTTATCCACCTATCCCCTGACTTCTTTTCGGCAGAATGTCAACCACCATCATTTAAATGAGTACATACATCTGCTTTGGGATTCGCCAGAAACAGTTAAATCGAACTTAGCCATTGAAGTTAAACATTCCTACTGGTCACATAACTAATAGTTTGATCAAAAATTTCCCCCCTTCCCTTGCATAAGAGCCTAAATTAATTTATATGTAGAAGTCAGTACACATAAAACTTTTACATAGACGTAGTATTATAAAGATCAAAGAGAAACTAAAGTACTGAACAAGGTAATAGAATACAAAATCTCACTTGATGCAAAGCAACATCTGTCAACCAAAAACTTCCATCAGAATGTATATAAAGACCATGGGGCATGTAAAATCTGAACACAAAGTAAAACAATGAACATCTTAATAATAACAAATCAAAAGGATAAGTAATTAAATAAAAAAAGGGCAACATACAACTCATTTCCCCATTCCTTAAGTAACAATCCAGTGGCAGATTCGATGTGAACAATGGTGGGTGTTTTGATAGGACCATCTTGAATTGGTCTATAATTGTGATACACGTCAAATGATCTGAAAATAAATTGAGTTGGGATGAAATCCAAAATATAATATATTTTACTTAATAACTTGAATAAGTGATCATTTCGACAACAATAAAAAAATAACTGGATAATTTAAAAAGGTCATCCAGTGATATTAAAAAAGGTTAGATTAGTTAGTTAAGGTTAGTTAGTTAAAAAAGTTAAAAATTTGTTTTCATTTGCATTCTATTACAGAAAACCTACAAAACTTTAACCTCATTTTGACATATGAAGATTTAAGTTATATTTTAGCACTAATTGCAAAATAACAGCTTTGTAGAATTTAGCTACCTGTGATCTGAACCAGTTCCCATTCTGTACAATATTCCAGTTTTGGTATACAATAAAACATTGATTGAACATTTCTTGTGGAACCATTGATTGAGAACAATAGATACAAGAAAACAATGTGAGTCAACATATAATATCAAATAAATTTTTGATAATGCATGAAAAATAATACAAAATAATTGATTTCTGATTTACAAAATAATAAATTTGAAATAAGTATAAAAAAATCTCTCTACAAAATTTCTTATTGCAAAAATATTTACGATGCAAAAGAAAAATGGTTAAACAATTTTTAAATATTTGATTGTGTTTTGCCATTGTTGTAAATAACAATTTACGTTTCTTTAACTTCTCCAATCATTCCTTGAACCAACAACTTGACAAATTTCAATTTTTTTCAACAACTGATGCATAAATATCAAATTTGATGTTTGAGGTGTTTTTCCCCAAATTTTTACAAATCCTCAGTTACTTCTTCGTCATAAAATATTTTTCTTCTCAAAACAAAATAACCAATTTTTTTTAATATATTGGTAGAAGTTCTGAATCCTAAGTGTGGGAATCTGCTAGTTTCAAAAAATGATCCAGAGGGTTATTATTAATATTATAAGAGTAGCATTTGTGACGGGACTGTCAAAACAAGACAATACATTGGGGAAAATGGAAGATGAAAGAATGATGGATTAGGGTTAGACTGTATTACATTTAAACAACATCACTAGCAAAGTTCTTGGATGCAAGAGATTTTTTAAGATATTAAAACAAAAATTGATAGAGCCATATCTGGACCATAAAAAGGGAGACAGAATAGTTCTCATAAAAATGAATTTCACAATTAAGAATATTTCTCGTTAAAATTGTGATAATAGGTCTTATTTCACAGCTTGTAGGCCAATCAACACTTTCAAATATTGAATTCAAACATTAATCTAGTCAAACAAAGTAACGGCTAAGCTAATGTGCTACCTTTGTGTTGTCAGAAGAGAAGTTGTTATTGTACAAACAGTTTCTCCATCAGCTTAATACAATGCACATTTTATTTATAAAAATTAATCAACTTTGCGATTTCTCTTTCATTTTACAGCGATTTTTCCATAACATGAACAACATTAAATATACAGTCAGCAAAATAAAATAAAAAAAATACTTTAAATCACTTTTTCATGAAATGTTTGAAAAGCTTTTTCAAATTATTATGTAACCCAAATATGATTCAGTGGAAAAAATAATTTGCTATAATCATATATCTTTTTACGTTAAAATATTTATGTTTTGGAATGATTATAAAATTTAAAACTATGTAAATTTTAAATGACAAAACCCAAATTACGAATGTAATTTGAGGAATAGTTTTTGAGAAACAATAGTTCAATGAAAACGGATTTAATTGAAAAATACTCCATGTTTTTAGTTTGAAAACATGCGAAAATAAAGGATATTATTTTATTTTTACAACTTTAAGTTCAGCATCTTATAGTATTTCTTTAAAAAAATTAATCTACCCTGTCCTAAACCAGTTTTAGACAGGTAAATCCAAAATTTTACTGGAGACAAATACTTACAATTCGTTCCAGACATGACTTCCACGATGGAAGATGGCCACATTACCATTATGGTCAACTGTCACAGCAGCCACCTGACCAAACTTCAAATTTTTTGCAGGCCAGCCATATACTTCTTTGTACACTATAAAATATAAAATAATAAACATAAAGAAAAAGACTTTGATAACTGAAAAGACTGAGATGCACAACATATGGTAGTTGGACTTGTACCCTGATCCGACACTAACAAGATACCATAAATCTTACAACCCAGCACTACAGATTATCACATCTGCAGATAAACTGCACAAATTGACATTTTGTTTAAATAAAAAAAAATGGAAAAAATTTGTTAGCTAAAAAAATTGATAAGTACAAATTAAAGATATGTCAAATAAAAGTTTTCTTTTACTATCTTTATTACGTAAAATAAGGAATAGTTTTCATTTTTTAAAAAATTTGATACAGGAAAAAAATGCTAACCTATTGCTGTGCATTTTTGTGGTTATTGTTTTATTTACATGCAAAGTACCTATGATGGTAGAGTAATGAATTTTATTTGAGAGAAGAGCATTTCTAAAATTACCATCACATTAAACAGATATTGTATTGCATTAGAAACAAATTTTGTTTTCTGAATAACAGTGAATACAATCTTTTGGAAAATTTTAAAATTGTTAATTTTCAGTATTTTGGTATAGAAATAAGGGGTTGCAATTAATGGTGGTCCCTTTATTCCAGATCTCTAAAATTTGACTCGGACCAGTATAAAACAATTTTTGGACTAGCGATTGACATAATATAGATATATTTTAATTTTGCGTTATAAATTCAGTTGCGGTCACAAAATGGCACATTTCATCATAACTGGAATAATTGCACAATTTTTGTATTGTAATTTTTCTTTAACATTTTTTACATTGACTTTATTAACTTCTTTTCAAAATGAAAATCTAATCGATACAAACATATCAGAGAAAATCTCAACAAACTAGTAATATTTTCTAGTTACTGGTATTTGGAGCAGTGACTAAATTTTCTTAATTTCTACAACTGCACGTAGTATAAATTTTTTGTGTACATAATAATATACTTAGTAATATTTTAACTATATCTGTTATGTTTGTAGTAAATAGTTTTTTGAGTTAACTTCTATTTTTATTGTCCTTAGTCTACAGCCTTGAGAATGAGAATTTAAAAAAGTCTGAAAATACAACACAAATCATAAAAAAAAAGTTTGTGAAATTACTTTACTCAAAATAAAAACATTTAAATCATTTGCAGTGAAATCATGATTAAAGAGAATAAAGTGAAATAATGTGGAAATATTTAGAAAACCACAGCATTTCATAAATTTAACACAGCATTTTCTTTTATTATTTTCTCATCAAAAAATTTTATTGCAATTTCTAATACAATAAATATTATAATGATAATTATAATATTTACAAATAATTTAATTAACACTCTTCTAATCAACAATTTGGCAAAATTATTTCACTTAGATTAAAGAGCTAACATTGATTAACTTTAAACTCAGAAATTCCACCAAAAGTCGATGAATCTCATACTTAACTCTAATAAAAAATATATTTATACGTGTGCAAGTCATCCACATTCTTTTTAAATAGAATCTAATTATCTACCTATTAGTTTTTTAGTTCTGTTGTCACGAAATGAGTTTGGGCTTGCTTTAGGAAATCTGAGCTTGATATATACTTCGGATTAAAGCCAAAATTTGTGGTCTTAACACTCAGCATTTAATGATTTGAAAAGAAAATTAGTCATTATAACCTTTTTATCATTATAACCTTTTACCTCATTATAACCTTATTAAAAAGTCAAGAGAAAAATCTAGAACTTAATGTGAAGGAAAAATGTCTTATAGGAATTGTCCACATCAGAAAACTTTAAAGTTTGTTTTTATCACTTGTAAGATTCCCAATCACAAACCCTATTTCTAAACCGTTAAGTTTAAAAACTTTATTTCACTCTGCTTCATCTACTGCATAATGTAAGAATGTCAAAGTAAAGTAGTAAAAACGTTTAATAGAAAGTAGTAAAATTGTAGTAACGGTTGATTATGAGTCAAAGTTTATCTGGGCTCAAAACTTTTTTTTTTTAGTAATTGACCCTAAGCATGTTTCATCTCTATTGTGTTTTCCCAGTTAAGTACCATAAAGAACGGCTCCAACTTACTGTATTCGTTATTCAGTTGTAAATCAGCTGGTTTAGGAACAAGATGATTCGCACTGTTCCCTAGAACATACTCAGGATTATAGGAAGAGGAAGATGCCAATTTATCATCTTCAATACTGTAAGAGATAGGTTGGTGATGACTGTGTCCATATGCTTGCTGTTCCATTTCTGGGTTCGAAGGAAGGGGCACGTCATTACCGGGTGGCAATCTCTCGACCAGTTCCCCGATTTGGACACCAATACATGGAGGTGATTGCCCAGCCTGAGCATTTCTATATTCAGTGTAGTACATTATATAAAGATTGCACATTTCATCAGTGGATGATGACCTACAAAAAAGAAATATATATTTTTACATTTTTTTTCTTTATTTTTTCAGAAGGGTTGGCATGATTTAAATCACTTTATGTTTTTAAGAAAATGGTTTATTTAAATAAACTGATTTTTTTTCCATTGATCTTAGGCAAACAATATTTTTGATTTAGGATAATTTAAAAATTTAGTAGATCCCCAATTATCCTTGAGTTCTGAGAAGACATAAAAAATTATATTGCATGTGATCAATCATTGATTTCCACGAACCAAGCGTATTGTATAATTGTATAAGTATGATTTTTTTATTATTCATAATTCGTTGTTTCAGTGATTTAGACATAGAAACAAGATTTCTGGCTGTCTGTTTAAAAAACCACAACATCAAAAATTTTAGAATTATTTTTAGTGCTTCCACGTTACTTGTTGTATTTTTTTTTAATTAACCAATATTTTTGTTATCAGAGCTACCCTTACCATCCAATTGTGCAGATAATCGAGGCTCCTCTGTGTATTCCTAAGATTGCGGATTTTTTTTAAAAGTCTGATTTCACATATATTTAAAGTTTAATCTAGAGAAATTATGAGAGCGAAATTATGTACGTAAATTATATTTAATGTTAATTGAATAAAAAAAATAGCTACAATAAATTAACTTTCATAAATTAAAAAAAAAAGATCAAATATGGATTAAAAATATGTGGAGCTTTAAAATTTTAACTTTCTATTAGAGGTAGTTAAAATAATTTGCTATGTAATAAAAATATTTCAATTATGCCAATTTAGTTTTATGTTGGTTTAAATGCAAATACTTATTAAACTTATAACAGAGAAGGACCTTTCTGCCCCAAATAAATTAGAATTGATTTCTTCTGATCTACTTTAATTTACACTTCATTGATTATCTGACAAATTTATTCTTTATTTTTATTAGTTTATGCAAGTTTTAGGCTTCAGAAAAAAAAGACAACTACAAATTTTTCTATTTAGTGATTATTTGTAACAAAATTGCTTTAACATTTTTAATTAGAACTTTGATTACATTACAATATTAAGAACTTTGGGTATAATAATGTTTTTAAATGTCATTAACTATCTGACAATTTATTCTATTTCTTTATTAATTTATGGAAATATTTAAGCTTCAATAAGGACTAAAGATTTTTCTTTTCAGTAATTATTTGTAACATAATTCCATAATTACTTTAACTGTAATTAAATACAATAATAACTTTAAGTATAATACTGTTTTTAAATAATGTTAAACATTATTAAGATACAATACTAATTAGTATCAGAAAAATAAAAAAAATCCTAAGTAAATAAAAACAAATCCAGTTTAATTAAGAAATAAAAAAAAATCAAGATTTTTGCAAATCCTGTCTATCAGTTACAACTTCGAAAAGCTATATACTAGTAACCTTTTTGGAATATTGCAGCAATAAAAATGTGAAGTTTTTTGCTGCTGCACAAACACTTTATACTCCATTTTTAATAACTAACCTTGTTTCTAACAAGATTTACAAAAATAAAATATAAAAAAGCTGAAGTGTAGATTTTAAAGTTTAAAAACCAAATATGAAATATGACCTATTAACAAATAATAATGAACTGCTAGTATATGTTTATATAATATGATTGACATGTGACAACGGGATATGATGAAATTCGACTGTTTGTGACAAAAGGCGGAGGGAACAAAAGTGTTGGATCTTTTATCCAACACTTTTGTCAGACCAACATAAGGTCTGACATTTACAGACACAGGGAGATAGAATAAAAGATTTCAATTACAAAAATTATTTGTAGAAATAAACAGTTACTAACCCTAATTTTACTGGCACATTCATCTCTGAGGAATCATATGTACATCGTGCAGCCTTTTAAATAACAAAAGCAGAGTTAGTTCCAATACACAAATATGGATCACATTGAACAAAATGCTGTTCGGCATAATTACTTACCAAAATATCATCACTTGTTATTGTGTGTGTCCTTTCCAATGGATAGAATGCCTAAAAAGTAAAATGCATAAGTTTGAATTCGTATGAAACAAAAATAAATGTTTTATCGCCTGCTTTAGATTTGGCTCAATATGTATTTTTTTTGTGTAATGTCATTTAAGATACATAATATAAATGTTATGTTGAATAATCATATCTGTTTCACAAAGCCACAACAAATTCCAACTTCACTTTACATTCATAGCCTGAGAATTATACTGATAACCAGAGAATTATTCTTCGGCCCAATAATAATAATCTCTATGTGTGCACTGAGTTCAAAATAAAAAAACAGACCACACAGAATAACTTTCGATCTAACAACCCTATCTTCTTTTAGAACTCAATCTTAAAGATTTAAAGGGGGGACTTCAAACAGTTTAATTATTTAGTGCATAACAATATTTTAAGTTAAAATCAGACACAAAAATTTAATTTATCTGGAAGAAACACACCTTTTTTTTGGCAGATTCCGAAACATAGGAAGTAGCAACAATCAGAGAAATATGGTGCCAATAGTTTGGTCAAAGCAGTAGTCCGTAGCAGCAGTAGCAGTAGTAGTAGTTTGGAACTCTTAATGTAAATTTTATTTTTTGACAAAGTCATAATTTAAAATTTAATTTCTTAAGAATTATTCGACTGATTTCACTCAAATTTTGTATTTTACCTTTTAAAATTGCATTCTTTAAAATGGTGCAAAAAATTGTATGCCATGCAATTCAAAAGTTTTTTTGATTATTTTTAAATGAATTGAATCTTTGAATAAAAAAATTTTTCAATTCTGTACGAATTTTTTTTAATTTACTTAAGTTCTTGAGATATGGCATATTCAAAAATAACATTAAGGGGTCCAAATCTTCGAACACTCTCCTGACCAAATTATTGGTACTATATTTCGAAGATTGCGGCTGCCTCCTATATCTAGGGGATCAGAAGTCTGAATTCGTTAAAAAAATTTCATGTTTATTAAAAGAAAGTAAGTTTTTAAGGCTCATTTCAGAACTTAAAATATAGTTTGTATTAATTAATTAGTATACTTAAAGTAAAACCTGTGAACCATTAGGATTGTGTCATAAATGCAGATACAATCATTACATTAAAAGTTACTTAGGGTGGTACATTTTTTATTTAAATAATTAAATACTTATTTTAATTGCTAAAAAAATACAAGACTAACCCTACAAAATGCTTATTAAATTAAATATAATCAGTAAAGTGAACTGTGATCCTACTACATTATGTAAATTTTTCACTAGCTACCACACACACACGTCAGATAATAAACTTTCAATTAAGTCTCTTGGTTCAACTTTAGAGGATTTCAAGGTGTAATTTTATTTCCTCTAATCACTAATTAATGAGGACTCCAATATGTAGTGAGAATAAGGATGACGATTTAAAACTTAATATAATTTTATTAAAACGTAACAAATAACAAGTTTGTGTGCGACCGCTCGCTGAGGGGATACTCACTGGAATGGTCTGGATATCCTTAATCCCGGCCTCTCAGGGTAGGCTGAAGAGGCACAATTTGGGGGTTTGGTCTAAAAATAGATTTCCCAGAAGGGAATCGCTACAGAGTATCCCCCCAGTGACTTTGTCACGATACAAGAAATATGCATTTCTACAATTTATATGCTATATATAACATGTTTTGAGTTTTATGACATTTTGATAATGGAAATACATGTATAAATATATACAAATGANGTTAAAATCAGACACAAAAATTTAATTTATCTGGAAGAAACACACCTTTTTTTTGGCAGATTCCGAAACATAGGAAGTAGCAACAATCAGAGAAATATGGTGCCAATAGTTTGGTCAAAGCAGTAGTCCGTAGCAGCAGTAGCAGTAGTAGTAGTTTGGAACTCTTAATGTAAATTTTATTTTTTGACAAAGTCATAATTTAAAATTTAATTTCTTAAGAATTATTCGACTGATTTCACTCAAATTTTGTATTTTACCTTTTAAAATTGCATTCTTTAAAATGATGCAAAAAATTGTATACCATGCAATTCAAAAGTTTTTTTTTTTTGACTATTTTTAAATGAGTCGAATCTTTGAATAAACGAATTTTAAAATTCTGTACGAAATTTTTTTAATTTACTTAAGTTCTTCAGATATGGCATATTAAAAAATAACATTAAGGGGTCCAAATCTTCGAACACTCTGCTGACCAAATTATTGGTACTATATTTCCAAGATTGCGGCTGCTTCCTATATCTAGGGGATCAGAAGTCTGAATTCGTCAAAAAAATTGCATGTTTATTAAAAGAATAAGTTTTTAAGGCTCATTTCAGAACTTAAAATATAGTTTGTATTAATTAATTAGTATACTTAAAGTAAAACCTGTGAACCGTTAGGATTGTGTCATAAATGCAGATACAATCATTACATTAAAAGTTATTTAGGGTGGTACATTTTTTATTTAAATAATTAAGTACTTATTTTAATAGCTAAAAAATACAAGACTAAGCCTACAAAATGCTTATTAAATTAAATATAATCAGTAAAGTGAACTGTGATCCATTTTTCACTAGCTACCACACACACACGTCAGATAATAAACTTTCAATTAAGTCTTTTGGTTCAACTAAAAAACAAGCCTCTTATAGCTACCAATTTTCAAATTTTTTGCAGATATTTCTCCTAGGTACAAGAAATTTTAAAAGTCTCCTTATTCTTTTTTTTATTAATTTCTGCTAATATTTTAAAAATTAATTTAAAGATATCTGATCTAGAATAAAATTATAAGTCATGCTGAATTTTTTTTAAATACCAATTAAACAAAATATTAAACTGTAATTTTATTTCATTGGGTGAAATTCTATAAAAAAGTTAGGGCACTTATGCACAATTCAAATTTATTAAAATAAAATTTAAACAAATGTTGTCCTCAAAAACTTATTTATTTATGCTAAACAGTAAAATTCTGGACATTTGGCAAAAGTTTAATTTAATTTTATGCAATTTAGGTTTATATTACTTAGACAATCTCTAGGAGAATTTTGTTTGGGCACATGAGTACTCTGATCAATTAATCTTAGTTTGAAACAACAAGATTTGAACACTGATAAGTTTAAAGCAACAAGGTATTGACCAGATAACAAGTTTAAAAACAACAAGATTTGAACATTGACAACAAATTTAAAGCAACAAGATTTGAACATTAAGAAGATAACAATTTTAAAACAAAATTGGAACACTGACAACAAACTTAAAGCAACAAGATTTGAACTTTGACTATAGGATAACAAGTTTAAAATGACAAGATTTGAACATTGAAAGATTAAATGACATAAATTCGCTATATCGCTTAAATTTGAGCTGATTCATTAAATTAAAGCTAATGAAAATATGATAACTTCAAACTTACTTGTGGCCATTGTGGATTTCCTTTTGCTAAAAAAGTCCACGACTTATTATGCGTATTAAAATAGTATCCAGATACAACCACTCCAAGTTTATGAGTATGAACACGATAGGCGAATGGGTGAATGATATAATTTTCGTCAAATTTGCAGTTCACATCAATATGATAATCTAAAAAAAGAAAGAAAATATGTTTCATTAAAAAATTAATAAAAATTATAAATAATTTGAAAACATGGAAGCTTTTTGAATAATAAATATTTAAAGCAGATAGTAAAATTAAGGTAAAGCTAAAAATATTTAAATTTTACTTTTTCTAGAACAGACATGATCAACAAGTAAAAGGTCACCATAACTAGCAAACACTTTAAGTATATGAAAATTAGAAAATAAAGTTTAAAAATAATTTATCCAAATATCTGTTGTAACATAATTTTTAACAATTATTTATTTATATAATTATTTATTATAATAAGGGTCAAAAATTTGGAATTTTAAGATAAACACATTTTTTAATCTTTTTATACTACATAATTTCAAGGGACAAAATTCAAAATTTGAAAGAAATAAGTAACATAGTTCTTGAAATAAAAATTTTAAAATTCAACTGTTTTTTAAATATCAAAATAATTGGACAAGTCATTATATTTAGAGAGAGAAAAATATTGAGAGCACTTTATTTTAACAATGATAATTAATTAGTTCAAATTATCCTCATTGGAATTTTTTATTGCTCTCTATGTCAAAATTTTAACCCTAAAATGTTTTTAATTTTTCTGAAATAGATGCTGAGGAAAAAATTTTTTTTTTATTAAATTGGGATTATTATTTTTTGACAGAGATAGAAGTTAAAAAAAGGTTTCAGAATCGAAATATGAAAACTATCAGGAGGCGTTAAAAGAAGAATGATGGTGTTCTCTCTTAACAAAATTATTAGTTCATTTCATTCAAAGCAGGGATAAGCTATCAGAATCTTCTAGACCAATTTCTGTTAAGTAGTTTAAATTCAGTTCATATTTTCAGAAGTGTCCGTAGAGTTGCAAATAACCCCAACATAACTTTTGATTAAATAATCAGATTTTCCGGTAGTAAAATGCAATTTGAGAGCTAGATCTAAATATTAATTAACAAGTAATTATGATAAAAAAGATATATTACGATTTAATATATAAAAAATCAAATGCAAGAACACTACTTTCTATAAATAATACCTTTCTTTACAACAAATTTGGACTTTAGATCTGGAAAATACAGTCCCAAATTGCTCAGTCAGAAAAATAATGAAAAGTTTTAAGCCCCTTATTGTAAATTGTAGTTTTTTTGATGAACTATTTAAACAAACCAAGAATTTTTGCACTCAATTATTGACTCAAATTATAAAATCTTAAACTATTTACAACTTTAAAAAAACCTCATAAAAGTTTATAGGATACATAATATATAATCCATGAATATAAAAACCTAACCTACTTGGGGCATGAGGTGGTATTTGAGCATAATCTGCCAACAACAAACGTATTCCAGTAACGTATCGTTGCCTGCAAAAGAAAGACATATTTAGTTCACACACTTAAAAACATTCATTTCAATTACAATAGTTACTATAAATCTTAAATCGCCATTGCAAATATAAACCTTAACGCCTTAAAACCATTGCAAATACTATAAATCTTAAATCGCTCTTTTTAGGAAAATTTGTACATATGATAAATTGCTATTGCATTGCAAAGAGAAGAACTGGTTTACTGTGCGAAAAAGCAACTTTACCCGAATTTGATTTAATTCCAAATTGAATTATAAGTCACAGTTAACCTCAAGTATTGGGCCCTTGGGGAAAAATTGTAACGAAATTTCTTTGCTAATCACCACTCTTCCATTGAATAACATGGGAGAAACTGACTTTAAAAGGCGGGAAAGCTTAGAGCTACAAGTTTGGAAAAAGTCGAGACTACCGCTCAGAGGTTTAAAGGATTATTTTTTAAGTATAGTAGAAATTTGATTGATTTTCATGGGACAAAAGACAAATCTGGGTTAATATAAAATATCAATTAATGACTTGAAAATGTATGAAAAGTAATAAAGAAGTATAATTCTTTAATGCAAAAGAAGGATTAATAAACACTTTTATTTATTTGAAAATTCCTGTTTGAACTCTCTCTTTTTCTTCTCACCACAAACAGTAAACAGATTAATGTTAATTTTCAGTTAGTTTGAGTGAAAATAGAAAGTTTCTGATTGTTTCAGAGGCTTTGAGGTCTTTCTCAAATCTTAACTTCTTGTATTTTTATTTCACTCTCTTCAGAATCACTTTGAAATCCTTGAGTTTGTGCAACCATTTCTTAAACAGACAACACCAGTTGTCTGCTAAAGTTTCAACATTTACAAATACTGATGCATAAATATCAAACCTCCTTAACTTTGGGGAGACAAATTTTAATTTTCTTCTTGTTCATTAATATTAGTTTTTCCTTCCAAAATGAAAAAAAAAAATCAATATTTTCTCATTATATGTTAGATGATTTTCTGAACCATAGGTGGGAGCTAGTTTCAGAAACTATCTAATCAGGTTTTGTTAACTATACATAAGGGGAAAGGAATGATGGATCGAGCTTCGACTATATAGTGCGTAAAAAAGAAAAGGACAACTCAGAATACCTTTTGATCTAATGATCAGATCTTCATGCTCTATGACTTAATCTTAATGATTTGAGGGAGTGACCTTAAATACGCTAATTAATTGGAGAGGAGGATATTTTAAACTGAGAACTCTGACACTAAAGCAAACTTTCTCTGAATAAACATGCCTTTTTTTCTCATTGGCTTCGGATTTTTGACTTCCCAAATATAGCCGCAATCTGGGAAATATGATCCCCATAGTTTGATCAGGAGAGTGATCCAAAGTTTGGAGGCGCTAATATAAATTTTATTTTTTTGGGCATTTCAATCTCGAGAACTTTTTAAGCGAATTGAAAACTTTGTGCACACAATTATAAAATTCGTTAATCCAAAGATAAATCCATGTAAAAAATTCATTTCAATTAATATTTATAAATTTTTATTTAGTAATAGTCGAAAAATTTGAATAGTAAGGTGTACAATTTTTTACATAATTTTGAAGTATCTAATTTTGCATAGTAAAATACAAAATTTGTGCGAATTTGGCTGAATAGTTCCTGAGAAATCAAATTTTAAACATATGACTTTTAAAAAATTTAATTTCTCAGGAACCATTCAACCGATTTTGCTCAAATTTTGTATTTTGCCATACATTAAAATTATTTAAGAATTTATAAACCTTACAATTCAAAAGTTTTACGACTTTTATTAAATGAGATATTAAAAAATATTAAACATTTACCAAAATTTATTTTTTTCATGGAATTACCTTTGGATCAACAAATTTTATAATTGTGTGCAACATTTGTCAATTCGCTTAAAAAGTTCTCAAGATATAGTGAAATACGCAAAAAAAAAATTTAACATTACGGAGTCCAAACTTTGGATCGCTCTCTGACCAAACTATGGGGACCCTATTTCCCAGATTGCGGCTACCCTTTATATTTTTGGAGGTCAGAAATCCGTCAAAAAAGATGTGTTTGTGTCAGATTTCATAACTTAAAATATCCTCTTTACTCATCAATTAGCATATTTGAGGCCACTCCCTTGAATCATTAAGATATAGAACATGAAGATTCCATTATTCCATCAAAAGTTATTCAGGGTGGCCTTTTTTTTTAGGCGCACTGTACATTGAATAGTATAGAGAAGAACTGGCTTGCTGCATGAGAAAGCAACTAGACTTTGTCCCTAATTAAATTCAGAGTTTTGAGGGATTATTTATTAACTTCATAGATAAATAAACAGGATAGTTTACCTTTGAGTAGTTAAATGGAGTTTTAACCCACTGTTGTCTGTAGTTCCTTCTACAAATAGAAAATAATGATGAGGATCAGGAAATTTTAAGATCACCATTGATACATAAATAAGAACAGTAAAAGGTTATACCTGGTAAAGAATTTGCATAATGTATTTGTAGTACTAGATATTGGATTGAGCTGTTTCCTCCAATCAGAAAACCTACATCTAAAAAAAATATCTATTTGATATACTAATACATAAAAAAATTCACAAAAAAAACTTTTATATTACATAAGAAAGTTATAATTAATTAAAAGAATTAAAAATAATTTTTAAATTTTGCAATTAAGATTATTTATATTAACTAATTAAAAATGGCTTATTGCATACAGAACATTAACTCTTGGTTTGATTCAATTCCATGACAAAGATGAAACTACTTAATTCAATTGTGGACTTTATTGCTAAAGCTAAAAAAAAAACTCATTTTCATTTCTTTTATAAGAATTATGCTCTTTGAATAAAACTACAAATTTCTATGGTTTCTAAACTACTCTTATAAAAAAATCTAAAAAACACATTAATATAGCTTAGTTAATTAAAATTTATTTAACAATAAGAAAAAAAAGTAGATATAAGATGCAGAACTCTGTCAAAAACTATTTAATTATAACATATATATATCTCCCTCCATATTTCAACATATACATCGTTTTTCATTTGGTTTAAATTATTGTATCTGTAGAAGCATCCAAACTATCTTAATTTATATAACCTTATAGTTTTCAGAATATTAAGTTCTCTTAATTTAGTGTTAAAGTGTCTTATTATAAGGGCTTTTCTAGACATTTTCTCTGACAGCAACAAATATTTATCTTAGCATTTCTTGCTCAAATATAACTTATTTTCCGCAACTTTATTCAATATTGGAAAATTCAATAAGTTTAATTTTCCTTAATCATAGTCCATTCAATTATAAACCAGGATGAATTGATACGATAGCTCAATCAGCTTTGTACAATTTGTGGAAGATATCCGTGCCAAACATTTGTACTTCTAGAATCATAAGCTAAACCTTATTTTCTTGAATTAAAAAAAAAAAAAAAACTAAGAAAAACTAATAATACCGTGAAACCTTTTAAGAGCGACCGATATCTGCTCCACAGTAAAATGGCCGTTAATGGAGGTTGGTCCTTCATAGGGGTTACATCCATTGACTTCAAAATGCCATCAAATGTACATGATTTTTTGCAAGCAATTTTAATTTTATTTCGTGTCATTTTCTAGGTGCAGAAAAACCACTTTGCTGGAGTCATGAAAACCGGATGTAGGAATAAAATTTTGTGATAAATTACCCCTACTGATAAAATTATGTGCAAAAGCGAATTAATCAATTATGAATTATAGAACTATTTTAAATAAATAAACAATTATGATTTTGCTTAAGTTTGCATTCAATTTCATATCATGAATATTAGTTTGCTTGTTTAAGATGCTAAATTTTTTTTCTAAAATAACCTTTTTTTTTAATAATTTATCTTTTAACTTCAAAAATAAATCAGTGAAAGCATTATCTTTAGTGCAAACAGACTGCAACATGAAGGTGCCAATCTCTTTCAGAAATCGTCAAAAAGAAGCTCTCTCAAAAGACTCACTCGCAAGTAATTTGAATCTACTTATTTGCTATGTTTATATTTTTTGTTTTCATATTTTTATGTTTTCCTTAATAGACTTTTTCTGCATTTGGTGTGGAGGTTTGACTCGTCTCACAGAAAGGTTTTCTTCAACACCAAGCCAATGGAAAAAATTCTGTGCCTTCCAAAATTGGTGGTAAATAGAGGAGGTCACTATACAGAGGTGGTCTTTAATAGAGGTTTCACTGTACAACATAATTCTGTGAAGTTTTTGATTGTTAGCAATTTTAAATAAAAATTAGAAATTTTGCATATTTTTCACAACAGAGTGAAATTTAACTCATTACACAATCTTGAAGTTGTTTTGGAAAGGAAATGTTTATTTTCACTGCATTGGAAATTAGTCATGATAATTTTATAAAATCATTTACAAACCTGCAGGTAGTTCTATGGAAGGAGCATTCTTTGCCCAGCCATACATGATAGTTATTTGATCACAAAGGTCACTATGGGCACAGTTCCTAAAAAGATACAAAATAAATTACAAAGCTGAAAAACATAAAAGTTGACATTGTTTTTAAAACTTTCCTGTTGAAAACAAATTTAAACTCATGGTATGGACTATAAATTGAAAACAAAAGCTAACATTATTATAAAAATGAATTGTAATAAAGTGTTACACACCTATGATTAATTAAACAAATTTAGATACCTATCAATCAAAAAATAAAATAGAACAATACAATGAAAAAATATAAAATTGATATAGAAAGATATACAGTGGTGGCCAAAAGTGTGGACACTTTTTGAAAGCTTCATGTTTTTCAACTTTGTGTGCTTGTAGAACATAGTAATTTTCACTTGAATACAAAAGTTTATATATCAAATTGAAGATAATTTAATGTGAAATTTAATAACAGAAACAGAATTAAAATATCTGTATTACAAAAAAAGTTATGCCTATTTTAGTAGAACAAACATGAATCGTTTTGAATAAAGACGTGTTTTGTAATAAAAGCGTACTAGCCAATCACAAAACACTGTTCTTAGGACCAATCAAATGTCTGTAACTATAGTTTTATGTTATTTGGATGGCAAAAGAGTTATTGTTGTGGAAATGTTTTGCGGAATGATGCATACTAGTACAATTAAATAGAGTATTGCTGTTTTTTAATTTTAAAGTCCTTTCTTTTAATTAAACTGATTTTAAACAATGTCATCAACAAGAAAAACTAATTGGACATCTACAAAAAGAAGCCGAATTGTCATATTGAGAGAAAATGGCCTCTCTTTTGCTGAAATTGCAAGACAAGTTAGTGGTTCAGTGACTTGTTCTGGTGTACGAAAGTTCTGTTTACATTATGAAAAAACGAAATCAGTGGGAAATGAAGCCAAATCAGGCCGAAAAAAATGCACAAGTGCTATCGCCGATAGAAAATCGCCGTCCATCCAATAAAAGACAACTTATTGAAGCTATAATTGATTCTTGGCACCATGTGATTACAAAAGATGAACTTCAAAGTCGTTCACTCAATGAAAAGAAGCTGGGAAGCTGTCTTAAAAAATAAGGGTACTAATCCTACTAAGTATTGATTGTGTATGTATCACTTTAAAAAAATGCAAATCTAAGATAGATCTTACTATTAGTTGCATAACTTTTTTGTAATACAGATATTGTAATACTGTATTCATTATTAAATTCTACATTAAATTACCTTCAATTTGATACATAAACTTTTGTATTTAAGTGAAAATTAATATATTCTACAAGCACACAAATTTGAAAGACATGAAACTTTCAAAAAGTGTCCACACTTTTGGCCACCACTGTAGATATACAGTATACTCTCGATATCTTGAAAACCTTGTTTAGACAAAAAAATATTTCCTCCCATGGCATTACATATCCACATGAATGTTAAATGGAATTCCTATGTCGAAGAGTTTCTTATCAAAATCTTGTATGTCGAATATTTTACGAAATAAAAAATTTATTTCAAAAATTTACAATGTCAGTTTATTGTAAACCTATTATTTTCTATTTAAATGCATAGTCATTTTTGCCTCACTTTTAAAAATAAAATTATTATTACTGTATTTAGACTTGTAGTCAACTATCATTAAATGCATGTTTATTAGTAGTTATTTTTATGTTTCACGACTCTACTTTTTAGAGTACTATCTTCCAATATATTTTTTCTATTTTTTAGAACATATTTAGTTCTGAACTTGTTACCTCCAAAACATGCTATCTCGAATTTTTTTTAGCACTCCTTCACCTTTGAGATAAAGAGAGTATACTGTAATTCTTAAAATTAAGTGAAAAATCATGAAATGGAATAAGATCTTCATGACTGACTTATTTAAAGCAGTATTATTATTTCAGAATGGTCTTAAAAACTGTGCATTAAAAAATATTTAAATAAAAACTAACTTAGTGTAATGAAAGTTCCGTCGTTATCTTAATCCTCAAAATTATAAATTCTGATATAGAAAAATGAGCGAAAATTAACTGCAAAAATGTTCTCCCAACAGTTTTATACTGGGAAGAATATATATTTGAACTTTCTAAACATTTTATAATTTTCTGATTTAAAAAAACTATTTTATAATAATTTACCAATGTGCAGGATATAAGTGGTTTTGATTCTTTAAATCTTTGCAGCCAAACAACAGCATATGATGTGCAGTTTTAGCATTAACATCTGGATCATATTTTACTGAAATAAAAGGGAATCACATGAAAGAAATCATTGATAAATAACCAAACATCAGACTAAATATGGAAACCAGAGTTTTTATTTTCTCAATTTATTTAAAAAACTAAATCTCCAATTTGATTGATTACACAGTATGATACACACTCATATTTTTGTGAATTGAATAGATCTAGTATCTTTTGGGATTAACTTATACCGAAATTGATATCAAATGAGAAACTGAATGCACTCTGCATTTTGATAATAAAATTAGCTAAAATAATACTTTTTCATTGCATACTTAAAAAGCTTTCTTTTTTAAGTTAGATACAATTTCGGATGATTTTTAAAAAAAAAAAAAAAAATTATTACCTAACACAAAAAAAAAAACCACCTTAACATATGATTTACGTTACGTAAAAAAGATTCAATGTTACCAAAAACCACAATATATAATTTAGCTACAGTAAAGGAAGTCTTAGGTCCACTAAAAGAAAAATATTAAACAGCTTGAAAAAACGAAGTATCTCTTATTATTACTTTTTAAAAAATAATAATAAAAATACTAATATAAGCAAAGAATTATCTCAAAAATACTAAACCTTATGGATTTTCTAAGCACTTCTAAAATTACTAATCAGCAAAATTCATTTATTTTCTTGATAAACATTAATGCAGTACCACTAGATTGTTATACTGTTAAATCTCATTACCTTCCTGATATAACAGGTGTAAGCACATAGAAGCTTGCCAGAAAAAAAATCCACTTTAAACTAGCAATACAACAAGAAATTTGCTGATTTGCTTTGAAAAGAAGATCTCTGACCGGCAAAAGTAAATCAATCTATCTGCGATCTCAGTTTTGATCACAGTAAGTAAGATAGAGGTCAAGAAATTATTTTAAAATTATAAGCTAGTACCTATTTTTATTAAATTTTCATTTTTATATTTCTATTAATGATAGTTTAGATTATATTTATAATTGTTCATAATTACTGATTGGTCACTTTGGTCATAACATACATACCAATTTATGTCCAAAATTATGGAATGCAAGAGTAAGGAAAAATAAAAACTATTATTTTGTTATTATACATTATTTTTTTACTTTTCTTCTTTATTAATGCAGTTCAAAGGTATCAAACATAATTCTTTGATTAATCTTCATGATTGAATTGCACCCATTAAATTTGAAAAATTAACAGGTTTGAAGCTTGCTTTACTTAACTTTAAAAGTAGTTGTGGAGAATCCTAACTACTGTTCTTTTATATCATACTACTCACTACACGTTCGTTTTCTTAAAAAAAAGAAGAAGCAGCGATTACAAAAATTTCACAACTTAAAAGACATTAATCCCAACCACTGATTCTAAATATGAAACATGCCCCATGATATCAAATATTAATATGCATTTTTTTAAGAATTATAAATTTTTCAATCATTACAATATTGATTAAAACTAGTGAAAATTGGAAGTTAAGCACAAAAACTATTAAGATGCTAAAAATTTTTTTATGCAACCCAACATGTACATCATATTTATATAAAATAAGAAGTATGGAGTGTAATACTTACTAATATAGGATTCGTGAGGATCCAATTTACGAGCTGTGCAAACATAGGAATCCGGCTGGAATTAAAAAGCAATAAACAATATTGAAAAATCATATCAGAAATATGTCAATCTTATTCAAAATCAAAGATGGCAAGTTTTTACCATAATCATTAATCTGATAATTACTTCATTTCACAGTTGTTTTTTATTTTAATTTTATATCCATGGCTGAACAGCCGACCCAATTTTGAGTTTACGACTACCAATGTTCAACCTTGTAATTTTGAACCAATCCAGAAGATAAGGAAACTCATGTATCAGTACCACCAGAGGTATTGATTTGTTATGGGAACAAGGAGGACTTCACGACTTGACAGGTTCAACGTACATCTGTCACCATTTACAACATGGGGAGTCTTCGGCCGGCAGGGATCGTGCCCACGAACTCTTGGACATGGGCCTAGTGCCTTACCAACCAGGCTATCCCACCCTTCCTTCATTTTAGAAATGAGTCTTTAAATATTTACTATATTTTGAAAAATGCTTTATAAAGTTTCTTTTGCTTAAATGTTTAATTTTTTAAAAGTGGTCAGACATTTTAAAGTGGCCACTGTTAAGAAATGCTACAACTGGCCAACGGCCAGAAGCAAAATTTCCCAATTTTGCTCCATAGTATACAGATTTAAAAGTTCTATAAGTACTATAAAAAAAATATGAAATTAGCAATTTTTTAAAAAAAGTAAAACATTTTAAACTTTCTGAATAAATTTAAGCTGTTTTAATCTACAATCATCTCCTAAACTATCCTATCAATTGTTTTTAGTTCCTTCCATTTTGTCTGGAGGTTTTTTTCCAGCATTTTTAAAAAAATAAGTTTCTTCAGGGCAAAATGGCCAACCTGTTCAAAATACAGTCAATTA
>NC_092209.1:9001669-9019631 GCF_043381705.1 Parasteatoda tepidariorum
TTAGAACTTATCCTATATCCTAAAAACTCTATTTCACTTTGAAAGAATTTACTTTTATCCTTATTGATTTTCAGACCATGTTCTTGACATCTTTCAAAAAATTTTTGTAATCGAAAATAATGAGTTTCTTTATCGGGAGCTGCTATGCGTGCGTCATCAAAAAATACTTCAACTCCTTCTAGACCATGGAATACACTTTCAATGTATTTTTGCCAAATGGCCGGAGCCGCATTAATTCCGCACATTAATCTTTTTGGAGTATAAAGACCTTTTTCTGTATTAATGGTTAGGAGTTTCTGACTTTCCTTTTCAACCTTCATTTGCAAATAAGCTTGGCTAAAATCAACTTTAGAAAATACCCTGCCATCACTAAGTGAGGCAAAAATATCTTCAGTTCGAGGAAGAGGGTGTTTTTGTACCTTTAAGTGTTTGTTTATCGTTACTGAGTAATCAGCACATAGCCTAATCGATCCGTTGTGTTTGACAATCGGAACTATGGGCGTGGCCCAATCGGATATGTTTTTTTTTTCGATTAATCCTTCCCTTTCGAGTCTTTCGATTTCCTGATTGACTCTCTGTTTTAGCGCGAAGGGGACTTGCCGGGGTCGGCAAAAAATGGGTTTGGTATCTTCCCTTAACTCAAGTTTACATTCATAATTTTTAATTTCCCCTAATTCATCAGTAAAGAGATGTTGAAAGTCTTTTAAAAGTTTAGACAAATCGAAATTAACTTTAGTATTTACAGTATTAATTGTTTTAATGGTATTCCAATTTAATGGAATTTCATAAAGCCATTCTCTACCAAAAATAGTATCTAAATTCTCTTTAACTAGATATAAATTTAAGTTATATGATATATTATTATAATCAACTTTAACAGAAACATATCCAAGCGGTACAACCTCATCTCCCTTGTAGGTTTTGAAAATCAGTTTAGTTGGTTTTATCTTTTTATTAGAGATTTTTCGAAACCTATTAATGCTCATAACCGATACTGTTCCTCCAGTGTCGACTTCCATTTGAACTGGAGAATTTTCTATATTTACTTTAATCATTATTGGTGGTCTTTTAGGTAATTCCTCGCTAAATGTTTTGTCATTTAATGCGTGTAACGGTACGGATATAGTACTTTCACATGAACATCCGGGTTCAGTGTCAATTTGTTTCTGGTTAACATGTTTATATTGTTTTGCTGAGGCAGAAAAACACGCTTTTGTTAGATGTCCAACTTTATGGCAGTAGCCGCATGTTGCAGATTTGTATTTACATTCCCTTGNGCCCCCCTAGGGGGGCGCGCCCCACAGGTTGAGAATCGCTGCCTTACACCGATAACATGCAAAGTTATTTTTTTCTTTCGTTTTGTTAGACCAAAATTGTTTCGGTTCTTTTTTCCTGTTAGCCTTAAATTCTTTAATTTCTGTTGCCTTCCCAATTATTTCTTGGGTGCTCTTACTAGCCTTTTCCATGGCCAAAGCAATTTTTACAGTGAGCTCGAGATCTATATCATCTTCTTCAAAAAGTCTGTCTAATGTGGCACGATCACGGAGAACGCTCACAAAAACGTCCCGCAGCATAGTGTTCAGCAGTTCTTGTTTATAATTGCATGGCATTGCCAATGAACGAAGTTCTGCTAAATAAGCATTAATACTTTCTCACTCGTGTTGTTTACGATTAAGGAAAATATGTCTGCTAGGAATAATTAATGGTTTCGGGTGAAGATGATCTTTAAGATTGTTTTTTAAGGTTTCAAAATCAGCTTCAGCTGGATTGTTGGGAGCCAACAAATTTTTTAAATACAATTTTGCTGATAAGCTGGAAATTAATGTTTTCGCTCGTTTTACATTTGGAACATTTTGGATGTCCAAAAAAGCCTCAAACCGCTCCAAAAAAGATTCAAATGTTTCTTGGGAATCATCGAATTTCTCGAAATTTACACCAGTAACGTTACTTTTGTTTCTGGTTTCATCTTTCGGCTGCAGCGCCGACATTAACAATTTATTTTGTTCAACTAATTGAGAGATGAGGCCTTCCATTTGGAAAAAGAAATAAATTGTCCTACCTGGAGCAGTCTTCAAGAGCAAAAATTTTACCTATCTTCAGGTACTTGAAACCTTAATCCAAATTAGTTTCGTTTTGAAACGTAACTTTTTCAAACGATGATATTTTATATTATTGAAAAATAAAATTCACCAACTCGTCGCCAGTGTGCTGTCCCATAGCGTGGGGTTTTAGGAAATAACACTCTTATATTTAACAAGCACTATTTATTAATTAATTACAACATTTAGAATTTGGAATACAAAAGATGCGTCTTAACGCAACGCTAACAGATGAGGAATCGAAACTGAAACTTTTAGAGGGAAAGTCCCAATTCGATTGCGTAGGCGTGATAGTTCATAAACATAGCCTCGAACGGCTAAATACACGACAAGTCAGCATGTTTTTAGATTGATCAATGTAAGTTCGAATCCCAAAGTCTAATTTACAATCATCAGCCCATAACGACTCATTTTCATTTTTTGGAATTTTCCTCTTGGCTGTAGTTGATCTCAATTATAATAAAAACTGTAATTCTTTTAAAAAGCGTCACCTGAACTTAAAAAAAAAAAATTCAGAAATCATGTTTTTCTTTATTTAAAAAGACGCTAAACAAGAGAGTGGATCGTTAAACGCCTCCCTGAGTGAGTTAATACGTAAATGTTAGACAACTTCAGCCCACTGAGAACGCAGTTTTGATATAAAATATACGCTGATTAAGAAAGATCTTAGCTCCGTTGCCATCAGGCTAACCAAGAAAGCTTTTCGCTATTTCGTTCTCCATTTTATACAAATGGTTGCAAGTTTAACTTAAAATAATCTTGTCAAAAGGGGGTATGTTCCGAATTTTGCGAAATGAGAGGCAAAAATCATTTCTATTATGGATGGGTGGCCTAATGTAAACAATAGCAAGCGTCCTTAAACCGGAAGAAATTTAGAAAATTTCCGGTGTATCCCTCCGCTTATGTTATGACTACGAGGTGATGTGTGAACAAGCCTAATATTCTATGCAGTTTTGTAATTGTAATTTGGGTTCAAATCTAAACATAATTGTACCATTCATAAGAGCTTTCAAAAATGTATTGATTCTCAGAGGTCGTAAGGCCAAAAAAAATTTTGGAAAGTTAATATCCCATTGTGAATGGGGCACGGGCATTGATTGTAAACAAACAATGAATTGCGGGTGCCTGGGTGGCGAGGTTGTCATAGACTTAACATTACGAAGTTTAAAAATAAAGTGTTTTTAACTAATATTCTGAATTTATTTAGAATATTACATATATTTTTCGAAAGATAGTGTACTGAACTTTAAATAGTGATGCAGTTTTAATTGAAAATTTCATTTTAAATGCTGCAATTTGATGATATATATTTGGTCACTTTGTTTACGTATTTCGTGTGATTTGTAATGTTATGTCACAACTTGATTAGAAATAACTGTATAGAATACCTGCATTAAAATGAATATTATTATTTAGGATTTAGTGTTTTATTTATGTGTGTATGTTTTTATTTATTTTAAAACTGATATATATTAAACACAGTTTTGAGTATATCATAGTCAGTCAATCTTATTAATTCATGTTATTTTTCTTAATGGTACTTTTATTTTGAATGGTACTTCTAATTCTTATTTTATTAGAAAACTTGTCTTCTGAACATTGAATTGGGATAGATTTATGATTCACTTATTCCATTTNTTCAGTGCCAGGCAACAATAGTTGCTTTCTTAGCTGCAATCTTTGCCATTGTCGTAGATGTGGTACAAGAAAACACTTTCAATGTGCATCATGCTACTCTGCTTTGTGCCAGCAGTTTACTCACAGCTGCGATTGCAAGTTTGGTTTTAGGTAAGATAGTGTTTTGTTTTTTTATAATAGAAAACTCCTTTTTTGTTGTTTTTGTTTTATATTTTCCTTGTACCATCCTTTTTCAAATTACATTGGAGTAATTTCTCTCTTTTTCCATTTTGTTTTAAATCATAAATATTTTTCTCTTTACAAACAAAATTTTTCTTGTTTCAAATGCTTGTAATCACGAAATTTTAAATTTTGAATGAAATTTATCTGGGAAAACAGGGTTAAAGTCAGGTTAATTCCTATACATGGTTTCAGTAGTTATTTCTCATAACCTAATTATTGAAGATTTGTTTAATTCTTTATTCCGCTGCGTGGAGAAAGTCATATCGACAATGTCAACTTTCATCTATGAAAAGGAAAACCAACATAGAATCGAATTAATGTGTCTTATATACTAGTGAATTGGAATTGTATTTTTGTAGTGGTAGACACACTATAGTACTTCCTCACTAGAATTATATCTGTCATAGAATTCAATGAACGAATGCCACTAGTTGATTCATTGCTGTTTTGTGTGAAGCCGGGAGAGCTGTATTAAGAGATCACTGTACTTTTGAGTGTTGATCGTGAGAGCTGTATTAAGAGATCACTGTGCTTTTAAGTGTTAATCGTGTATTTAGTTCATGGTTGGTCGAGGGTTGCTCCTGTGTTGCCATTAGCAGTCGAGTGTGTGCATGCCGACGTTGTGTGTTATTGAGACTGAAGAGCAACAGCGCAAGGAGGTCAGGGTGCGTAGCGTTTGTAAAAAGTACTTAAAGGTGCTTTTTTGGGGATTTCGTTATTAAAAGCTTTTAAAGGTGCTTTTTTCCGCTGGCGTTTTTAAAAAGTGCTTTTTTTTCGAATAATTTTCTTTTTCCCTTCAGTGATATCTGGTGGATCCCATGCATTTCACGAAAAATGGGGAGTTTGCTACGTAATCATTCACGCGGACTTCATGTCGTACCCACGTTATGACTTGCGCATGCGCGCACTCTTGAAACCGAAACCCGAGTACTCCAATTCGGATAGAGAATATCAGACCCTATGAAATGTTTTTCTTTTTAATTTATTTTAATTTTGTTCTTGTTTATTTTATTTTACTTCTAACACTTTTTTTGACGTAGGAGGTAAGGGTACTTCTGTTCTGAGTTCAGGGTCAAGTTGAATTCACTCGGTGATGTGGGAAAGTACTGATTGTTTCGATTTACGCCCGTTTCTTTTTGGGTTTTTTTTAACGCTAAAACTGTTTATAAAAAGTTTTTGTTTTTCAATAATATCATTGATTGAATATGAATTTTTTGAGTGCTTGAAAATTTTTGTTAAGTGCTTGAAAAGTTTTTAAAAAGTGCTTATTTTTGATTCAAAGATTTGGCTACGCACCCTGTATTTAAGAGTATAGCTTTTCTTAGTTAAACAATGGTTAATTGCATGAGAATAAGTTTTTATTCACATTAAAATGTGAATCAAATATATAAATTATAGAAAGTATATATAATGTTCTGTCACACATTTTATACTAAAAGTTATTGAATCACATATATTTATTTAGCAAAATTTATCTTAAATACAATACTGGGGAGTGATCTGCCTCCTCGCCGTGCACACTCGTAACATATTTCTATGGCTAAAAAATCTATTACTACTGGCATGTGTTCTTACGCTATGGTCAGTTTGACATGGATGATCAGCACATTTTATATTGAAATACTCTTTGTGAGATTATTGTTTCCAAGTGGCACTAAAAAGCAAAGGGACAAATCGTTTATTTTGTGATTTTTTTTTGTGTGATAAATCATTTGCATTATAAGTTATTTAAAATTTGTTATTCTTTTTACCTCTCATTAAGCAACATAAAAATTTTGATTAAACCTTTCTTGAAACATGAAGGATATTTCTTTGTAAGTAAAACTAAACAGCATTTGAATTAATTAAGTAGAATATAACTAAAACTCTCAAAATAAACTATAAACAAATAACTAAAACTTTCAACTGTTTTTAATTTAAAACACTTGAAACTAAAAAAAAANCTTTTCTTTAGAACTATGTTTAATGTAGTTTTCAGTTCCATATAGTTTTTCAAGTTAAAAGATTTTAATCTATATGAAAATCAAGAGAGAAACTAACGTACTTCCTTCCTCTATGACTTTCCACACGCTAATGGGGAAAGCATGTGAAGTGTTGCCATAGGAAAAGAGTTCTGCTCTACGCTACCTGCAGCCCATTTCGATCGCCAATGTACAACAAAAACGATTTCCCTGGGCTTTTGCGGATTGTTAAATCATTACCATTTAATCATTTATTGAAAATATGGCTTACCTTAACTGTAACTGCAGTATAGAAATCTGTAAACATTAGCAATTTGTTCTCGTTTCAGTTTTCTGCTCCGAGGACTAATTTTTGTTTTCTGTTTAGCAATAGAAATATAAAAAGCGAAGGTATTTAAAGGTCGGAATGTGGTTAGGAGACGAGATTTCGATATAATTGTTTCTTTAATATAAATCTCTTCTTTGCAGTAAGTACTAGAACGAATATCAACATTTTTATCGTCGTTATACAGGCTTAAAAATTAATTTTTGTAAATAATACCCGCTTCGTATTAAGAATTAGTATCGTATTTCTATAGTCTTTGAATTTCATTATTATAAAAAATTTCTATTGTTTTTTGAAAATATCAAACGTAAAGTGTCAAAAATTTGTCACATATGGCTAATTAATTAGTCTTTTCAAATGTCAGTTATTTTTTTGATACTTCCACATTGTAACACAATTCACATCATTGTTATGCTCATTTTTTCGAAAACAGATTTGCAACATGTTTTACTTAAATGTTTTTCCATGCACAGTTAACGTGAACTTAAGAAACTAGGCAATTTTCTTGTTCAATGAGGATTCCCGTGCTACCAGAGTCGGCAAAAATAAAGGGTATATTTCCGTTTCGGTACCTGTTCTTTCCAACTGTTATCGCCAAAAAGATTTTAAACTTTCTAATTAAATAAATAAAAAAATGTATGTGGAGGTGTGCTTGGGGTTGACTTCGAGTTTGTACCCTTATGGGATTTTTTTTACTATCTCTCTTACCACTGCTTGAAAGTTCGTTAAATGACTTAATTAATTAACTAAATGGTTTGGTTTTAAAATCTCACTTATTGCAGTAGTTACTCACGTGATTTTAAGATCATGCATGTGATTCGTATTAATGTGATTCATATTCATACAGTTTTAAAATTAATCATCAGGATTTATAATCGCATGGTTTAAAAATCTCACTTTTTTTGTCAAACTTTTGAATATTGCATATTTAAAATTCTTGGATTTCCTCTTTATTACTTTCTGACTACTCTTATCCCTGAATGCATTATTTAGAGCTTGTTTTATTATAAAAACATTATTTTAATTATTTATAGCTCAAATAGAAGCATGGAGCAAATAATTGTCTTCATCCTATGCATTGCCTTTTCTGCTTCACAGAGAATGGAGGCATCTCCATTTCCTGCTGATAGCCACTATAGTATGAATCTGAATATGCCAGATGTCAGGCCCACTGTTGTGAGTACTGTTCAACAATTAGTACCTATATTATTATTTTTTAAAGAAAGAAGCTAAATTTTGTATCTTTGCTTGGATTTTGAAAATAATTTCCATGTACACATCAACTGCTTTGTCAGTTATTGTTTTATAATCTTCATGTCAGTTATTGTTTTATAATCTTCATTTAAGAGTCGTTTCTTTAAAATAGGTGTAGTGAACCTTTTTACACGCATTTGCTCCTTTTTGTATCTTTGTCTGTACTAAAAATTTCTAACTATACACTTGCACCATACGAAGAAATAATAAATAACTTAAGAAATGTTATAAATCAGCTATACATTTAGTGAAAATGCATACAATCCTAAACTTATGAATCATTTCCATGACGTCACATGACGAGATTTCCATGACAAGATATTGCATGAGGCTCTCTATCTACAAAGGATTCTTTGGGCTTTGCTTTCTGTTATACTGTTCTTGACAAGTCAACATCAAATTGAATTATTAAATCTAAACATTTTTTTAATGTTACTTAATGGTTTAATTCCAGCCTTGAATCTTTTGAATGGTATAATTGACTGTATTTTGAACAGGTTGGCCTTTTTGCCCTGAAGAAACTTATTTTTTTTAAAATGCTGGAAAAAAACCTCCAGGCAAAATGGAAGGAACTAAAAACAATTGATAGGATAGTTTAGGAGATGATTGTAGATGAGAAGAGCTTAAATTTATTCAGAAAGTTTAAAATTCTTTACTTTTTTAAAAAACTGCTAATTTCATGTTTTTTTTTATAGAACTTTTAAATCTGTATACTATAGAGCAAAATTGGGAAATTTTGCTTCTGGCCGTTGGCCAGTTGTAGCATTTCTTAACAGTGGACACTTTAAAATGTCTGACCACTTTTAAAAAATTGAACATTTAAGCAAAAGAAACTTTATAAAGCATTTTTCAAAATATAGTAAATATTTACTCATTTCTAAAATGAAGGAAGGGTGGGATAGCCTTGTTGTTAAGGCACTGGAGCCATGTCCAAGAGTTCATGGGCTCGATCCCCGCCGGCCAAAGACTCCCCATGTTGTAAATGGTGACAGATGTAAGTTGAACCCGTCGAGCCGTAAAGTCCTCCTTGTTCCCATAACAAATCAATACCTTTGGTGGTACTGATACATGAGTTTCCTTGTCTTCTGGATTGGTTCAAAATTACAAGGTTGAACATTGATAGTCGTAAACTCAAAATTGGGTTGGCTGTTCAGTGATGGATATTAAAAAAAAATTAAAAAATAAAATGAAAATAAAAAACAACTGGGAAATGAAGTAATTATCAGATTAATGATTATGGTAAAAACTTGCCATCTTTGATTTTGAATAAGATTGACATATTTCTGATATGATTTTTCAATATTGTTTATTGCTTTTTAATTCCAGCCTGATTCCTATGTTTGCACAGCTCGTAAACTGGATCCTCACGAATCCTATATTAGTAAGTATTACACTCCATACTTTGTTTTAATATAAATACGATGTACATGTTAGGTTGCATAAAAAATTTTTTTAGTATCGTAACAGTTTTTGTGCATAGCTTCTAATTTTAACTAGTTTTAATCAATATTGTAGTGATTGAAGAATTTATAATTCTTGAAAAATGCATATTAATATTTGCATGTTAAATATTTAGAATCAGTGGTTGGAATTAATGTCTTTAAGTTGTGAAATTTTTGTAATCGCTACTTTTTTTTAAGAAAACAAACGTATAGTGAGTAGTATGATATAAAAAAACAGTAGTTAGGATTCTCCGCAACTACTTTTAGAGTTAATTAAGTAAAGCAAGCTTCAAACCTACTAATTTTTCAAATTTAATTGGTGCAATTTTTATTCAAGTTCATCAGTGACAAAATTAAAATAAGAATTATTTTAATAAGATACATTTATATAATAAGAATTATGATAACAATACAAGAATTATGTTTGATGCCCTTGAACTGCATTAATAAGTAAGAAAAGTAAAAAATAATTCAAAATAATGTTTTTTATTTTTCTTTACTCTTGCATTCCATAAATTTGGACTTAAATTTGTTTGTATGTTATGAACAAAGTGATCAGTCAGTAATTATCAATAATTAAAAATATAAATCAACAATTATAAATATTATCTAAGCTATCATTAATAGAAATATAAAAATGAAAATTTAGTATAAATAGGTACTAGCTTATAATTTTAAAATAATTTTGCTAAAACAAGTTTGCTTGTTCCCTATCTTACTTGCCTGCTATCAAGATTGAGATCGCAGATAGATTGGTTTACTATTGTCTGTCAGAGAGCTTCTTTTCAAGCGAAAGACAGGGAAACTAGCAAATTTCTTGTTGTATTACTAATTTACAGTGGAATTTTTTTTTGGGTTGTGGGGGGGCAGGCTTCTATGTGCTTACACCTGTTATATCAGGAAGGTAATGAGATTTAACAGTATAACAATCTAGTGATACTGCATTAATGTTCATCAAGAAAATAAATGAATTTTGCTGATTAGTTATTTTAGAAGTGTTCAGAAAATCCATAAGGTTTAATATTTTTGAAATAACTCTTTGCTTATATTAGTATTTTTATTATTATTTTTTAAAAAGTAATAACTAAGAGCATACTTTGTTTCTTCAAGCTGTTTAATTTTTTTCTTTTAGTAGATCTAAGACTTTCTTTACTGTAGCTAAATCATACATTGTGGTTTTTAGTAATGTTGAGTCTTTTTTACGTAACGTAATCATATGTTAAGGTGTTTTTTTTTAAACAGTTTTTCCTCTTTTTTAGAAAATGTTTTAATGTTTTATTTTGAAATGCTGTTTAGGTAATAATTTTTTTTTAAGTCATCCAAAATTGTATCCAACTTAAAAAAGAAAGCTTTTTAAGTATGCAATGAAAAAGTATTATTTTAGCTAATTTTATTAGCAAAATACAGGGTGCATTCAGTTTCTCATTTGATCTCAATTTCGGTATAAGTTAATCCCAAAAGATACTAGATCTATTCAATTCCCAAAAATATGAGTGTGTTTCATACTTCATAATCAATCAAATTGGAGATTTAGTTTTTTAAATAAATTGAGAAAATAGAAACTCTGGCTTCCATATTTAGTCTGATGTTTGGTTATTTATCAATGATTTCTTTCATGTGATTCCCTTTTATTTCAGTAAAATATGATCCAGATGTTAATGCTAAAACTGCACATCATATGCTGTTGTTTGGCTGCAAAGATTTAAAGAATCAAAACCACTTATATCCTGCACATTGGTAAATTATTATAAAATTGTTTTTTAAATAAAAAAATCATGAAATGTTTAGAAAGTTCAAATGTATATTCTTCCCAGTATATAGCTGTTGGGAGAACAATTTTGCAGTTAATTTTTGCTCGTTTTTCTATACCAGAATTTGTAATTTTGAGGATTAAGATAACGGAACTTTCATTACACTAAGTTAGTTTTTATTTAAATATTTTTAATGCACAGTTTTTAAGACCATTCTGAAATAATAATACTGCTTTAAATAAATCAGTCGTGAAAATCTTATTCCATTTCATGATTTTTCACTTAATCTTTTTAATTTTAAGAAATACAGTATACTCTCTTTATCTCAAAGTTGAAGAGACGCTAAAAACATTTCAAGGTAGCCAGTTTTCGCGATAACAAGTTCAGAACTAAATATGTTCTAAAAAGTAGAAAAAAATATATTCTAAGATAGTACTCTAAAAAGTAGAGTCATGAAACATAAAAATAATGACTAATAAATATGTATTTAAATACAGTAATAATAATTTTGTTTTTAAAAGTGAGACAAAAATAATTATGCATTAAATAGAAAATAATTGGTTTACAATAAACTGATATTGTGAATTTTTTTAAATATATTTTCTATTTCGTAAAATATTCGACGTAACTAGATTTTGATAAGAAACTCTTCGACATAGGAATTCAAATTAACATTCATGTGGATATGTAATGCCAAGGGGGAAAATATTTTTTTGTCTTGACGAGGTTTTCGAGATATCAAGAGTATACTGTCTATCTTTCTATATCTATTATGTATTTTTTCATTTCATTATTCTATTTGATTATTTTATTTTTTGATTCATAGATATATAAATTTGTTTAATTAATCATAGGTGTGTAATACTTTATTAAAACTCCTTTTTACAATGATGTCAGCTTTTGTTTTCAATTCATAGTCCATACCATGAGTTTTGATTTGTTTTCAATGTGATAGTTTTAAAAACAATGTCAACTTTATTGTTTTCACTTTTAGTTTTGTATCTTTTTAGGAACTGTGCCCATAGTGACCTTTGTGATCAAATAACTATCATGTATGGCTGGGCAAAGAATGCTCCTTCTATAGAGTTACCTGCAGGTTTATAATTGATTTTATTAAATTTTCCAATGTAGTGCCAATAAAAGCAACATTTCCATTTTAAAACACCTTTAAGATTGTGTAATGGGTTAAATTTTGCACTGTTGTTAAATAGAAACAAAATTTTTTATTTGCATTTGAAATTGCTAACACTCTTAAAACTTCACAGAATTATCTTTTACAGTGAAACCTCTGAGAAAGATCACTTCTGTATAACAACCTCCTCTATTTACAACCAATTTTGGGAGGCACAGAATTTTTTCCTCTGCTAGCACCCAGTCAATTCTCCGCACCAAATGCAGAAGAAAATCTATTACGGAAACATAAAAAATATGAAAACAAAAAATATTAACAAAACAAATAGGTAGATTCAATTGTGTTCAAAATAATTGCTAGTGAGTATTTTGAGAGAGCTCTTTTTGATGATTTCTGAAAGAGATTGTCACCCTCATGTTGCAGTCAATTTGCACTAAAGATAATGCTATCAATTATTTATTTATGAAGTTACAATATAAATTCGATAAAAAAAAAAGGTTATTTTAGAAAAAACTAAGCATCTATAACAAGTAGACCTCTTCTCATTTTTTAAAGCAAACTTAATTTTTATGATATGAAATTAAATGCAAACTTAAACAAAATCATAATTGTTTATTTATTTAAAATAGATCTATAATTCATAATTGATAAATTTGTTTTGGCACATAATTTTATCAGTAGGGGTAATTCATCCCTAAATTTTATTCCTACATCCGGTTTTCATGACACCAGCAAAGTGGTTTTTCTGCACCTAAAAAATGACACTAAATAAAATTTAAATTGCTTGCGAAAAATCATGTACATTAGATAACATTTTGAAGTCAATGGATGTAACTCCTATGAAGGACCAACCTCCATTAACGGCCATTTTACTGTGGAGCAGATATCTGTCGCTTTTAAGAGGTTTTACAGTATCATTATTTTTTCTTATTTTTTCTTTTAATTCAAAAAAATAAGGTATAACTTATGATTTTAAAAGTACAAATGTTTGGCATGGAAATCTTCCACAAATTGTACAAAGCTGATCAAGCTATCTTATCTATTCTTCCTGCTTTATCATTGAATGGGCTATGATTAAGGAAAATTAAACTTATTGAATTTTCCAATAGTGAACAAAGTTGCGGAAAATAAGTTATATTTGAACAAGAAATGCTGAGATAAATATTTGTTGCTGTCAAAGAAAATGTCTAGAAAAACCCTTATACTAAGACACTTTAACACAAAATTCAGAGAACAATATTGTGAAAACTATAAATTTATATAAATTAAGATAGTTTGAGTACTTCTACAGATACAGTAATTTAAACCAAATGAAAAACGTTGTATATGTTGATATATGGAGAGAGATGATGTTGATATATGGAGATTTTAATGTTATAATTAAGTAGTTTTTGACAGAGTTCTGCATCTTATATCAACTTTTTTTCTTATTGTTAAATAAATTTTAATTAACCAATCTATATTAATGTGTTTTATAGATTTTTTTTATAATGATTTTTTTATAAGAGTAGTTTAAAAGTGCCGGCCAGGTGGCCGAGCGGTTAGCGTGCCTGACTGCGAAGCCATAGGCTGCGGGTTCGAATCCCGCTCTGGGCCTGGATGTTTCTCTCTCTCTTTGTGCTGTCCTCTGTTGTGTGAATGTGACCCACCATATAAACGGGTTTGTGGCAGTGTGGCGTGGGCAATGCTACTCGCCTCCGTGACTTTGGTTCACAGGTGCCCACTGGGTAACGCGAAATGAACAACAATTCTGGCATAGTATAGGCAAAGATTCAAATTCAGTGCCTGCCATTGGGGGAAAAAAAAAGTTTAGAAGCAATAGAAATTTGTAGTTTTATTCAAAGAGCATAATTCTTTTTTTAAAAAAAATGAAATTTGTTTTGTTTTTTTAGCTTTAGCAATAAAATCCACAATTGAATTAAGTAGTTTCATCTTTGTCATGAAATTGAATCAAACCAAGAGCTAATGTTCTGTATGCAATAAGCCATTTTTAATTAGTTAATATAAATAATCTTAATTGCAAAATTTAAAAATTATTTTTAATTCTTTTAATTAATTATAACTTTCTTATGTAATATAAAAGTTTTTTTTGTGAATTTTTTTATGTATTAGTATATCAAATAGATATTTTTTTTAGATGTAGGTTTTCTGATTGGAGGAAACAGCTCAATCCAATATCTAGTACTACAAATACATTATGCAAATTCTTTACCAGGTATAACCTTTTACTGTTCTTATTTATGTATCAATGGTGATCTTAAAATTTCCTGATCCTCATCATTATTTTCTATTTGTAGAAGGAACTACAGACAACAGTGGGTTAAAACTCCATTTAACTACTCAAAGGTAAACTATCCTGTTTATTAATCTATGAAGTTAATAATAATAATAAATAATCCTTCAGCTCAAACTCTGAATTTTATTTGGGACAAAGTCTGGTTGCTTTCTCAAGCAGCAAGCCAGTTCTTCACAATACTATTCAATGTACAGTGGGCCAAAAAAAAAGGCCACTCTGAATAACTTTTGATAGAATGATCGAATCTTTACGTTCTAGGTCTATATCTTAATGATTCAAGGGAGTGGCCTCAAATATGCTAATTGATAAGTAAAGAGGATATTTTAAGTTAGGAAATCAGACACAAAAACATAATTTCTCTGAATAAATATCCCTTTTTTTCACGGATTCAGATTTCTGACCAACAAAATATAAAGGGTAGCCACAATCTGGGAAATTGGGTCCCCATAGTTTGGTCAAGGAGAGCGATCCAAAGTTTGGACTTCCTGATGTTAATTTTTTTTGCATATTTCACCATATCTTGAGAACTTTTTAAGCGAATTGAAAAATCTTGCGCACAATTATAAAATTTGTTAATCCAAAGATAATTCCATGCAAAATATAAATTTTAGTAAATATTCAATATTTTTTAATATCTCATTTAATAAAAGTCGTAAAACTTTTGAATTGTAAGGTTTATAAATTTTTAAATAATTTTAATGTATGGCAAAATACAAAATTTGAGCAAAATCGGTTGAATAGTTCCTGAGAAATTAAATTTTTTAAAAGTCTTATGTTTAAAATTTGATTTCTCAGGAACCATTCAACCAAATTCGCTCAAATTTTGTATTTTGCTATGCAAAATTCGATACTTTAAAATTATGTAAAAAATTGTACACCTGACTATTAAAATTTTTCGACTATTACTAAATAAAAAATAATAAATATTAACTGAAATTAATTTTTTTACATGGATTTATCTTTGGATTAACGAATTTTATAATTGTGTGCAAAAAGTTTTCAATTCGCTTAAAAAGTTCTCGAGATATGGCGAAATTCCCAAAAAATAAAATTAACATTAGTGGGTCCAAACTTTGGATCGTTCTCCTGATCAATGGACCATATTTCATAGATTGCGACTACCTCCTATAATTGGGAGGTCAAAAATCTGAATCCACCGAGAGAAAAATAGGCATGTTTATTCAGAGAAGGTTTGTTTTTGTGTCATATTTCTTAGCTTAAAATATCTTCTGCACCAATTAATTAGCATATTTAAGATCACTCCTTCCAATCATTAAGATTGAGTCCTAGAACGTGAAGATCTGATCATTAGATCAAAAGTTATTCAGAGTTGTCCTTTTCTTTTTGGCACACTATATAGTCGTACCTCGATCCCTCATTTCTACACCTTTCGCTTCCCCGTATTTATGGTTTTGTTTTAACCATCCCATAGGAAAAACCACTCTTATAATGTTAACAAAACCTGGTTAGATAGTTTCTGGAAATAGCTCTCACCTATGGTTCAGAAATTCATTGAACATATAAAAATAAAATATAGGTATTTTTTCATTTTGGAAAGAAAAACTGATTCTAATGACAAGGAAGAAAATTAAGATTTGTTGCATTTTGGGAAAAAAATTTCTCCCCAAAGTTAAGGACATTGATGTTATGCATTAGTTGATGTAAATGTTTAAACTTGTGGTGTTTAAGAAATGGTTGCAGAAGCTCAAGGATTGCAAAGTGATTCTGAAGAGGGTGAAATAAAAATACAAGAAGTTAAGATTTGAGAAAGACCTCAAAAGCCTCTGAAACAATCGGAAACTTTCTATTCTCACTCAAACTAACTGAAAATAAACATAAATATGTTTATTGTTTGTGGTGAGAAGAAAAATAAAGAGTTCAGACAGAAATTTTTAAATATTTTAAATAAATAAAAATGTCTATTTATCCTTCTTTTGCATTAAAGAATTATACTTCCTTATTACTTTTCATACATTTTCAAGTCATTAATTGATATTTTATACTAACCCAGATTTGTCTTTTTCCCCTTATCTATGTCCCATGAAAATCAATCAAGTTTCTACTGTACTTAATAAATAATCTTTAAACCCTCTGAGCGGTTGTCTCGACTTTTTCCAAACTTGTAGCTCCAAGCTTTCCTGCATCTTAAAATCAGTTTCTTCCATGTTATTCAATAGAAGAGTGGTGATTAGCAGAGAAATTTTCAAACAATTTTTCCCCAAGGGCTCATTGCTTGAGGTTAACTGCGACTTTGAATTCAATTTGGAATTAAGTCAAATTCAGATAAAGTTGCTTTCACACACAGTAAACCAGTTCTCCTCTTTGCAATGCAATAGCAATTTATCATGTGTACAAATTTTCATTAAAACAGCGATTTAAGATTTATAATATTTGCAATGATAACTATTGTAATTGAAATGAATGTTTTTAAGTGTGTGAACTAAATATGTCTTTTTTTACAGGCAACGATATGTCACTGGAATACGTTTGTTGTTGGCAGATTATGCTCAAATACCACCTCATGCTCCAAGTAGGTTAGGTTTTTATATTCATGAATTATATATTATGTATCCTATAAATTTTTATGAGGTTTTTTTTAAGTTGTAAATAGTTTAAGATTTTATAATTTGAGGTAATAATTAAGTGCAAAAATTCTTGATTTGTTTAAATAGTTCATCAAAAAAACTACAATTTACATTAAGGGGCTTAAAATTTTTCATTATTTTTCTGACTGAGCAATTTGGGACTGTATTTTCCAGTTCCAAAGTCCAAATTTGTTGTAAAGAAAAGTATTATTTATAGAAAGTAGTGTTCTTGCATTTGATATTTTATATATTAAATCGTAATATATCTTTTTTATCATAATTAATTGTTAATTAATATTTAGGTCTGGCTCTTAAACTGAATTTTACTACCGGAAAATCTGATTATTTAATCTAAAGTTACGTTGGTTTATTTACCTCTTACAACTCTACAGAAACTTCTGAAAATATGAACTGAATTTAAGCTACTTAACAAAAATTGGTCTAGAAGATTCTAATAGCTTAATCCCTGCATTGAATGAAATGAACCAATAATTTTGTTAAGAGAGAACACCATAATTCTTCTTTTAATGCCTCCGGAGAGTTTTCATATTTTGATTATGAAATCTTTTTTAACTTCTATCTCTGTCAAAAAATAATAATCTCAATTTAATAAAAAAAAATTGATTTCCTCAGCATCTATTTCAGAAAAATTAAAAACATTTTAGGGTTAAAATTTTGACATAGAAGAGCAATAAAAAATTCCAATGAGGATAATTTGAACTAATTAATTATCATTGTTGAAATAAGGTGCTCTCAATATTTTTCTCTCTCTAAATATAATGACTTGTCCAATTATTTTAATATTTAAAAAACAGTTGAATTTTTAAATTTTTATTTCAAGAACTCTGTTACTTATTTCTTTCAAATTTTGTATTTTGTCCCTTAAAAATTATGTAGTATAAAAAGATTAAAAAATGTGTTTATCTTAAAATTCCAAATTTTTGACCCTTATTATAATAAATAATTATATAAATAAATAATTGTTAAAAATTATGTTACAACAGATATTTAGATAAATTATTTTTAAACTTTATATACTAATTTTCATATACTTAAAGTGTTTGCTAGTTATGGTGACCTTTTACTTGTTGGTCATGTCTGTTCTAGAAAAAGTAAAATATAAATATTTTTAGCTTTACCTTAATTATACTATCTGCTTTAAATATTTATTATTCAAAAAACTTCCATGTTTTCAATTTATTTATAATTTTTATAAATTTTTTAATGAAACTTTTTTTTTTTTTTTTTTATTTTTTC
>NC_092209.1:9020131-9021026 GCF_043381705.1 Parasteatoda tepidariorum
CGTTTCCTCGTGCTGATACAATTCTGAACGACTCCAAAATCAAACAAACACAGTTTAGAGCAAGCTGCTCATTTTATTTCTTGATTCCTTTTTAGTCATTCAAGCAAGGTGCTTGAAACATTCATAAAAGCAACTCCACTTCCTGCTTACCTCAATGCTCAACCAAATCTGTGTTAAAATTCAAGATGAATGGGATAGGGTTCGCTTCGCGACCCAGGTGCCCAATAAAATCGAAACACTAGGACTAGGACTTTTCAGCGTTTTCCAATAAGCTCTTCATTTAGGTCGACATAACATAATCAGAAGTACAATAATTATTCAAATATGATATAGTATTTAGAAATCCTTGTATTTCATCAGTTTCTTAACAACCGAAACTGCAATAGATGTTTGGTCACGTAGAATTTTAATTTAAAGAAACTTAGGTAATGTGGGAAAGTGTGCTCACTAAAGAGGAGTGTTTGCTAAAGAAAAGCACCTGAAAATTCAAAAATATAATGCAGAAAACTATTATAATTAAATTAATATGACATTTAGATCAATACGAAATTAGAAATGATGAACTATGTTTAAATTTTTTAATGTTAATAAAATCATAGTGAATAAAATTCAAAGGTAGAAAAACTGTAGAAAAATGTTTAAAAAAAACTGTAGATAAATGTTGAATTATTAGATAACTGTAAGAAAAATAAAGGTTAACTTTCAGTTTTTTTCTGTTTTTTTGCTCACTTTTTTAAATTCAAAAACTCGCTCGAAAATAGTTCATTTCATTTTCGGTATCACATGTTTTACATTTTATTCTGAAAAGAATAATGTATGAATAAAATTAGCCAACTGAAATGATGAACTTTATATTTGTTAGAGAGTTGTTTAAGTTTACTTATTACATATATAT
>NC_092209.1:9021392-9024750 GCF_043381705.1 Parasteatoda tepidariorum
TATTCAGAAATATCGCATTTATAGAATTAGATGTGTCTTGACAACGACTATTTGCTTTTACCATTCTTGTTTCTCTACCATTTAGTTTTTTATTTTATTCATGTTTTTCATGTTAATTTGTGTAATAAAATGTATTTTATATAATAATTTAATAATATACTAGGAGTTGATCTAAGCAGGTAACAATAAATTTAGCAAAGCAGAAAAATGTGATAAGAAAAAATTTGATGTTATTTTTTGCAAACAATTTTTTTATGAAAATATTATAGAATACACCTAGTCCATCGGCAACCATTTTCAAATTGGAAGTTTTGCAAATAGAATAATATATTCCAGTATGTTAATAGTTTGTTATATAGCAGAGAGACTCTTACAAAAGTCGTATTGTTGTTTGGGAATGATTTGTAGATAATCATCAGGTCGGTGTTGAATGATCATTTTTTAGACAATTTTTTAAATCATTGGAAGACGGTTAATGAGGCGATAGTTCTCAGAAGATGAAACATCTTTACCAAGCTTAGAAAAAAGTATAATATCTGATTTTTGCCCCCCACTCCTTGGGAAAGAGTGGGGTAACTTTATTTTTAACGCAAGAATGGAAGATGTTTAAGAGAAGGGTGATTATTTTTTAAAATTCTAATCATTGGATCTTAAAGGAGATATCAATACCAGAAAATATACCTTTTAGAAAATCTATTTTATTGTTTACTGTTTTGATACATAAATTATCTTTTATTTAAATTTTTTTCTTTCTTTCGGAATTGGACTTCAGAGCCGATCTTAATGATTCAATTCAAACAAAAACTTAAATTTGCATTGATTAATTGCACTCATTAACTAATGCAGCAGACAATATTTCAAGAAATATAATCACCGCACATATGATATTAAGTTTCTTTTCCGTCAAATTCGAATTCTGTAGAAATGGTTCCAAAAGTATGGTCAGGAGAGCGATTAAAAGTTTAATTCTCTTAATTTTAATTTTTGCGTGTTAAGCAATATCTCAATGAATTTTCAAGCTCATCGTAACATTTTATACATACTTATAAAATTCGTTTACCCAAAGATTATTCTATGCAAAAATTATCTTTAAATAATTATTTATCATTTATTATTATTTTTGTGAAAACCTTTCAAACAATTTTGAATTTTAAGGTATTTGAATTATTAAATCATTTTAAGAAATGTACAGTCCGCAAAAAAAAAACGAATCACCCTGAATAACTTTCGTTCTAATGATCGGATTTTCACGAACTAAGTGTCAATCTTAATGGTTCCTGGGGGTGATCTCAAATATGTTAATTAATTAGTGCTAACTATTAATTAAGTTACGAAATCAGACACACGTACTTTCTCTGAATAAGCATGCATTTTTTTTTACATAGTTGGATTTTTCATCTTCAAAATATAGGGAGTAGCCGCAATCTGGGAAATTTGGTCCCCATAGTTTGGTCAGGAGAGCGATTCAAAGTTCGGGCCCTTTAATGTTAATTTCGCTTTTTGCGTTTTCAGTCATATTTTAAGAACTAATGAAGAAATTCCAAAAAAAATTGCACCCACTCATAAAACTCATTTACCCAAAGATAATTTCATGAAAAAAATAATTATTTATTATTTTTTATTATTTAATTAAAGTGAGGATGAAAAAAAGTTTAATTATAAGATATGAATTTTTTTTAAACCATTTTAATCAACATATTTTTCAATTGAAAAATCTAAAGTTTCAACTGTTTTTATTTATTAGAAGATGAGAAAAATTAAGATTAATTATTTTAAAAAAAATAATTTGGCGACAATGAAGAAATGATTAAGTGGGGCGATAAATACTAAAATGTAATAAACTTACGAGGAACTTAGCGCGCGTAGCGAAAATTTCATTCATATTTCTTTCGCTAATAATCGTTTGCAAATCTTTTTATTTTTATTTTTTTAAAACTATGAAATACGATGTTTTTTTTTAATAGTCTAAAATTCTATTTGCAATTTAGTAAAGAAATTTGAATAAAACATCTCATTCAATAAAAAACATTTCATTCAACGAATGTCGAGTTTTATAAAAGCATGCTTCTGATAGAATATGATTACACACCAGATTGTACTTATTTAATGTGATTATTTTTTAGTTTTTAGTTTTTTCTTCTCAATAACTGATACAATTTCCATAATATACATACGCGTGAATAGATTTGGAATAAAATATTTAACAATTTCTTGAATATATTTTTTATAAATATTAATAAAAATACGTAGTAAACATATTTATGCATATCTCACATCATCGCAAATTTCTCAACATCTTATATATCGTCTTAATGTTAGAAGTAATTTTTTAATCACCTGTCCGGAAGTGTTTCGCAACACTATTTTACCAACTATTTAATTAAATTTTAACATTTTTAAAAATCTTATTCTTTACCCTTCTACGTTTATTATTTCTTCATTAATATACGTACTAATCAATTTTTTAGTACTTTAATTTAGGTTTTCTTTAAAGTGAAGTTCCTTTTTAAATTATAGTCAAGTTTTTTTTAAAAGAATTATTGTCTGCTAGCTAAGAATAAAATCTTGTTAAGAAATTAAAAACATTCCACTGTTGACAATTATTTAATGCAAAACAGCTGATTATTTACTAAGCATACTATTTTTTTCGAAAAAGGAATATAAATCATTGATAGTCTTTTTTTCGTTTTGTTTCTTGTGACTTCAACATAGATTATCTAAAATAGTGTTCATGCTTTAGAAGTCACTACAAAGAGTCTAAAGATACCGAACATAAGAAGCTGTCGAATACGTAGCCAATATTTTTAAGCGTCTTAAAATATCTCAGTATCTTAAATGTCGTCCTAACATCTTAGTTGTGAAATTAAATTTTTAATTATCTGACCGCGCGTGATTCAATAATTATTTTATTATCTTTTACTCTTTCTTTATGATTACATGTAGATTTTTTTCCGGATAATATGCCAAACTATTTTGTTTAATTTTTTTCTTCAGCACGATTCCCAAGATATTATTGTAGTATAATTTGTTATCAGGAGAAATGCCTTATTTTGTTAAGCAGAAAATAATAAAAATTGAAATTTGTAAGAAGATTCCGAAGCCGTGCCAATTTTAGAATCTGATTTTTTTAAAAAAAATGCAATAAAAAATACGCAATTTCCGATCTTATTTTGATTGAAAATATAAAAAAATTTTAATAAAAAAAACGTGGCAAGAAGGCTAACATACTTTTTTCAGAAATTGTGAAAACCAATTTTTCCTATATTTCGTCAAAAGAGGATAAGAATGATATTGCTCCAAGGGACCTACTCAAAAATTTCGCTATTTCCAGAATGAAATCTGTTTGATCGAAACATAT
>NC_092209.1:9025883-9040477 GCF_043381705.1 Parasteatoda tepidariorum
AAAAACGTTTAAGTGTTTGTATTGAATGCATTGAATTTTTTTATATTTCGCGTTTATTTATGCATTGAATTTTCACGCTTTAAAATGCAGAATATTAGTGAAGCAATATTTGATAATTTATTTTGCTAATATGTTTCTTATTTAGCTAATGTTTTGATTTTTTCACCATGTACAATCTAAATAGCTAATATACTTTTTTAAAAGCCAATAAGAACATTGGTAGAATTCTTCTACATAAGTACAATACTATGTCTTTGATGATAAAATACTATGTCTTTGATGATAATATATTATGTCTTTGTGTTAGAACATTGTGTTCATTGGCGAGCGAGCGCAGCGAGCCATAGGTCACGGCGTGAATCACATAGGATTGCGTAGCAATTCTCGCGGGTTGGCGAGCGTTAGCGAGCAGGGGGCGGAACCTCCTAGTCTTAAATAATTTATAAATCAATTCAAATTTTCTTTTCAAAGGAGATTTAAAAAAAAAATCTTTTTTTTTTTGCTTTTTGGACAGAAATCAGCTTAAAAATTGTCTATTGCCTAGAAACTTCGAGATAATTTCTATTAACAATTAATTAAACCTCTCCCAGCAATCACAGAACATTATTTCATTTTTTTTTTTACATTCAGAGTTCTTTTACTAGGTTGCCTAGAAACCTAGTAAAATTAAGCATTAAGCTTTTGAATTAATCAATGGGTTATCTTAAAAGATTCATTTGCGCTAGCGACTTTTTTTGGCGGTTTCCTGGACTCTCGCCAAATATATAAACTTTTATTGCTACCCAATTTACTACCCAATTTTTTCAAAATTTTGCCTACTCCCCCTAATTCAGGTGTCTAGATTCCAAATATGTAAAAAAAAATATATGTTTTATCAGAGAAAGTACGTTTTTGTGTCTGATTTTGTAAATTAATTAATAGTTAGCACTAATTAATTAGCATATTTGAGGTCACCCCCGGGAACCGTAAAGATTGACTTTCAGTTCGTGAAAATCCGATCATTAGAACGAAAGTTATTCAGGGTGATATCTTTTTTTTTTTTTTGCGGACTGTAACTTTAAATATATATAAAAAATACTGCATCTTTTTACGTGACAAATGTTGAGATAGAAATGAGGTGATTCAAATTTTAAAATCTACCGTTTCAGAAAATAAAATATATTTAATATAAATTTAACTTTTGGTAAAATTACTATCATAGAACTTGGTCTTGGTATTAAAATCTAGTATAGGGTATCTGATGGCAATACATTTTGCTGTTAGATACTGAAAATAAATAAAGATAATTTTTCTGAAAGCAGTCTATTTCGTTGAAATGGACAGAAAAAGTTAATTCTTTTAATATTTTTAAAGATGTTATTTGTAGTAAAAGGGACTTTTTGTGAGTTCAAAAGATTGGGCGATAAGTACTCTTCTTTTAGATCAGAAAATTTCATCAGTTCTCGTATCGCTCCTGAATAGGCTTCTCAACAATTAAAAAGTGGATCAATGATAAACACAAATACAGTGAAACCTGTTTTTGTGCGGTCCTTTTTTATGCGATTTTGTTTTTGTGCGATTGGTTTTGTGCGATTTTATTTTTGAGCGATTTTTTTGTGCGATTTATTTTTTTGCGGTATATGAATCTAAGCGGCGTTAGCACCAGTTTAATGTTTCCAATCAATGTGCATATATATGTTGTGGACGAACTCTAATTGCGTGGTCTCCTTGACAACGATGTATCTGGACTTCGCGATGCTCTGTTTATTTATTTTCATTAGTTCATTTATTATCAACACCATTTCCTCTTCTGTTTAAAATTTATTCTACGCTAAGCAAGTTGAAGTAAGTCAGTAGAAAATCGTCTGCTGTGTTAAAATACTTTGTATTTTAAAATTAAACCATTATTTTTATTTTGTAAATTCTCGTCTGCGCGTATCTCAAATACTATACGCTTCGTATTCAGAGTTTTATACACGATTCATGTGATTAAGGATTCATTTTATAGTGAGATTAAAGGTAAATAAATTAATTACCTTTGTTTCTATTTATATGTAGTTTTTATGATTTTTATTTAATTTTTTAATAAATACTCCCTTAAATGGACAAGAAGTACCGGAATCTATTACAGCAGGTAAAATATATGCAGATATCCATATTTCGAAAAAATTGGAAACGCATTTTCTTAAAATAGATACCAATGCGGAAAGACGCTTAAAATTCCAAAAAGCGGTGAGATCATGCATGTCTCACTATCGTGACGTTTACAAGCAATTGACCAGTCGACCGTCGTTACAAAAACTGATCACTGACATTATGGTATCAAAAAACAAGTCAATTGAAATCCTATCTTCAAGCGACGAAAGCGATTTTCAGCCAATTCATCACAAGAAGATGCGCGTTTTGGATTACGACAAATAGCAGCAAACTTTTTAATGTCTAATTTGAAAACTTCTCCATATATATGTACAATGAAGAATTAAATATTTTTACAATTTCTTTAGGTCCAATTTAATTATTTAATTCAATTGAAAGCATTCTCTCATCTATTTCATGAATCATTGATGTATTTTCTGAGTCCGACTTTTTTTATGCGGTCCCTATCTATCGCATAAAAAAAATTTTAGGTTGTATATCGTACAAAGTTGTTATTATATGTAAGAATTTATAAAATTTTCGAATATTTTTTTTGTACGATTTCTTTTATGCGGTCCCTATCCTCCGCACAAAAANTTTTATGCGGTCCCTATCCATCGCATAAAAAAAATTTTAGGTTGTATATCGTACAAAGTTGTTATTATATGTAAGAATTTATAAAATTTTCGAATATTTTTTTTGTACGATTTCTTTTTAAGGTCCCTATCCTCCACACAAAAAAAGGTTTTACTGTATAGATAATTAGGTGTGTCTGAAAGTTCTGTTCGCGACAAAGCGTATAATTTCACAAATTTTTTATTATCACAAGCAGTGGCGTACGCAGAATTTTTTCAAGGGGGGTGTTCATAGTTTTCTGAAGCTACTAAAAGAAATTCGAGTATGTAATAAAAAACTATTATTTCCCTAATTTAGACAGTTTTGACTTTTTATTTAGACAACATTGTTTAGTTAAATTTTGATTTGATTTTTTAAGTTCACCACCTTTTNCTAAGATTCCAGAATCATCGCGTAAAGACCTCGCGAATGAAAGCCAGTCTCGAAAACTATCGCGACTGGCAGAACAGAAAGAAACCAGTCCATAACAGTATCACGTGAATTTGGTTTCAAAAGTACAACCCTATTAGAGTAATGTTTTTTTCAGTATTCTGAGAAATACCGTGAGAAAAAAAGGTAGGCATATGGCAAATAAAAATATATAGTCTTAAAAAATAATACCCGCATAATTTCTACTAAAATTTTTATTTTTGCCATTTTGTCTGAGCTAAAGGGGGGTGTTCAAACCCCTAAACCCCTCCCTTGCGTACGCCACTGATCACAAGTATCATTTTCAGATATGCAAAAGGTGAATTTATTTACGCTGCAATGAATTGCAATTTTTTTATTTCATTTTCTAATGCACTAGATTTTCGACCGGAATTTTGGATATTTTTTCGTCGCTGATTTCGAATTCGCAATTGGTTTCACTCTACAACATACAGTTTTTATGCAATTTAATAATATACTTCAATCCAGAATTTTTTTAAATTTCATTTGTGTGCCTACTAAGAGTTCCCACTTCTCTGCTACGTAGAAAGTGGTAGAAAGAATGAGATAATACATATACGTTTACGATGAGATAAATTATGTTAGTTTGTAATACAAAAAGTGATATTACTTTTTTCCATAACAAGCAAATATTATTAATTCATAGATACCATTTATCACGCTGAAGTCGTGTTCCTCACAAAAGATATGCAGCGTCTTCACAGGCAACTAAAATGTAAAAAGTGGTAGAAATTTTATTTATTTGTTGTTAATTTAATAACACTATGAGTTAAATTTAAAATTCTTCTTGTTGAAAATTAAAAGAATAATCAATCTCGGAATCCACTTTTAATAGTAAACTAGTAATAAAAATTACTCCGCTCTCTGCAAAATTCTAATAAATTAGTAGTGAATTGAAGAGTTAAACCATGCTGAGTTAGGAAAGTTACGCCCACTCTTTAAAAGTGTCGCCACGAGACAGCAATAATAATATTGCATTTCTTATGATATTTTATATTTTCAATACTTCAAATTACAAAAAAATGAAGAAAAAAAAACCTAGCTAAAAATAACTTTAATTTTGATATTAATGGAAGATATTTTTTTACAAAGCAGAGGATGTTGGCATTTCTGGTAATCTAAAAAAAATATGCTATAAAATTTAAAATTTTAATCCCTTTTTTTAAAAAATTCTAAATTTTAATCGTCACGACTTTTTGCTGTTTTAATCATTCGTGGCAAACTTGGAAATGCATGCTATATATAAAAAAAGGAAGAAAAAAAAACATATTTTGTAATAAATAATGATTTATAACAGGCTCATAATTAGCATTTAATGCATAAAGTGTTCAGTTTTAACTTTTATCTTGTTTGTATTTTGTTTTTATTGCAAAAGAATAAAAACTCTGAATGACATATGAACTAATGATCGGAATCAAACTTCAGGACCAATCTTATTGATTCAAGGGCCAAAACTTAAATTTGCATTAATTAATTGCACTCATTAATTAGTGCAGCAGACAATATTTTAAGAAACATAATAAGTCATATATAACCGCGCATTTTTAACAGTTTCTTTTCCGTCAAATTCGAATTCTGTCTAACTCCCATAGTATGGTCAGGAAGAGCAATCAAAAGTTTAGTTCTCTTAATTTTACTTTTTTTGTGTTTCTCAATATCTCGATGAATTTTCAAGCTCATCGAAACATTTTATAATTATTATTAAAGAGTTATTTATAATTCATTATTATATTTTTGAAAGCGTTTCAGAAAAATTTTGAATTTCAAGGTAAATGAATTATTAAATCATTTTAAGAAATGTAATTTTAAATAAATAAAAAAATACTGCATCTTTTTACGTGACAAATATTGAGATAGAAATGAAGTAGTTCAAATTTAAAAAACTACCGTTTTAGAAAATGAAATATATTTAATAAATAACTTAATTTTGCAAAGTATTTTGAGTTTTTGGTTAATAAAAATGCATCGAATAAAGGTATCTGCTAGCAATACATTTGGCTGTTGGATACTGAAATTAAAGAAAAGGAGATTAATTCGAAAATTATAATTTTTTTTTATTAGTTGCGATAGTTATTAAAATCAATAGGATTGTTTGATAAGTATTCTTTTAGATCTGAAAATTTCTTCTGTTCTCTTATCGCTCTTGAACGAGAATTCTCAACAATTATAAAGTGGTTCAATTATAAACACAAGTAGAGATAATTGGGTCTGTCTAAAAGTTCTGTTCTCGAAAAGATACGCATCATTTTCAGATATGCAAAAGGTGCATCGATTCACGCTATAATGAATTATAATTTTTTTTTATTTTCTAATGCATTAGGTTTTTGACTGGAAATTTAGATATTTTTTCGTCGCTGATTTCAAATTCGCAATCGGTTTCACTCTACACAGTTTTTATGCAATTTAACAGTATATTTCTATCCAGAATTTTTTTAAATTTAATTTGTGTGCCTACTAAGAGTTCCCACTTCTCTGCTACGTAGAAAATGGTAGGAAGAAGGGGATCATACGTTTACGATGCGATAAATTATGTTAGTTTGTAATGCACAAAATAATTGATATTACTTTTTTCCATAACAAACGGGGGGAAATTTTTTTTTTTTTGGTTAATGTCGGGCTTGGGTTTATTTCCCATTGGCGTCAAAAATGCCAAAATTGCTACTCTCTTATCGTTACCAGTGAGTACCTATGGTTAAGCCACGGCGGTGAAGTATCGTCGCCCACGTCATACAACCACAAATAAAGTGAATAACTACAGATCATAGTAACAACTACAGATAAATAACTACAGATCATGTAAACTACAGATATCACCTTATCTGTAGGCGGAGCTTATTTTCGCTTGCAGACTTAATGGTCCGCAACTTCCGGAGCAACCGGAACTTATTTCTTTTCTAATATTTTTACTTATGCTGATTCAATCATCGCTGATTAATATGAAAAATTCCTTTTTAAGAAAAATACATAAAAGTTAAATAAAGAGTCTTTGAATACATAAAAAATGCAAGAACGTTAAAAAAGAAATAAGAGTTCTTTGAAGTGTGTTTGTTTTTAACGTCTCTAAATAACTTAATGTAAAGATCTATACGCAAAAATTACCTGGAATTATTACAGAATAAAACTCTACACTATTTTAAAAAAAAATTTTAAAACAAAGGCTATATTTGTTTCTACTCAGTGATGAAGCCAAGGGCACATGTTATCCCTCTCCTGAAATTTTGAGTTAAAAAAATTATAATCTCTACTAAGAGAATTTTTCCCGTATATATTTCTTAAAGTTCTTCCAAAAATAATTTTTTTTATCTAATATATACAGTATTCTTATTCTTTAAATTTCAAGATTTCATCAAGCATACTTTGAAATAAAATTGGTATTTTCCCATAATGTAATGTAAAATTTAAGGTAATATCTAAATAGAGAAACATGATTTTTAACACTGAATAATTCAGATTCGTGTGAGTTATATTTGAGATAAAGTTACTTTAAACCAGAGGTGGCATTTTGTGCGGCACACAAACTCAATTTAAATTGAAAAAAAATAATTGTTAAAAAAAAAATTTATATAAAAGAATTAGTTAAAATTAAAACAATACAGAAATCACATTAGTGTTTGTATCCTTGTAAGTTTTCTGCTTATTATTTGTAAATGTTAATTTGTATTGTTTCATTTAAAAAAAAAAGTTATTAAATGTAATTTTCTGTTTATTATTTTCTTGCTCATTTAAACATATAAAAATGAAGAGCAAAAAATTGTGATTGTTCAAATGTTAGCCATTGTTTAAATTTCTCAAGAAATAATTCAATTTTTCAAGATTTTAAAGATAATATCTGTGATATTCACTAACTTATAGCTTAATTTGATCTAGAAAAAACAAGTTACTGTACGTGTAATAATTCAATGAACAACATCAACACGGTAGCACTTATGGACTTGACATAAAATTTGTATTAATAATTGCCATGTTCAAGATGTTTTACACTAAAATTGGTGCACAAGATGCTCAGTGTTGACCACCCCTGCTTTAAACAATTAAACTTCCTAAAGAAAAAGAAAATATAAATGCATTTTAAGAAAATTTGATGAAGTAACATATCTCTTGTTTTGTTTGCCTGTTGGAATTGAAGATATTGCTTTTATTTAAGAAAGAAAAAAAAATATTTCCAATATGAAATTTAATTTTTCTTTAAAATAAAATTTCTGTTGCAAATTGACAATAAAGCCACATTTTGTACTTCTTTTAATATCTTATCTAAAAGCTACAAGTTTTAAGCTGCTCATGTTTTTAGAATGTCCATGAATAAGTAGTATATCTGCGTGGTAAATACATCTTAACTTAATATTTAGCTGCTGGAGACCAGTGCCTTTTAAAAACTTAATCGCATTTCATATTTTAAACTTTAAAATAACTCTCCAAAAAAAGGATCAGACAGCTGAATATTATTATATGACAATTTTTTCTTGCCATCATCATTCAACTTGTGATAATAGGAAAAGCTCATTTCGATTTAATAAAACAAATGTTTATTTCCGAACAACAAATGTTATAAAGATAAGAGAAGACGTCAACAATGTTTGGAAATCTAATGCAAAACATAATTCGCGATCGCAACACTCGAATACGCCATCTGGGGAGAGACCGGTTTCATGCCTTTAGCCCTTCTCCCTTCCCTCTCCTCCTCTTTTCAGTTGTATAGGAATGTACTACGATATTTTCCCTTTTTATTTAATAAGAATATTTTTAAAATTTCCATAATACTTTTCTTTAGAACTATGTTTAATGTAGTTTTCAGTTCCATATAGTTTTTCAAGTTAAAAGATTTCAATCTATATGAAAATCAAGAGAGAAACTAACGTACTTCCTTCCTCTATGACTTTCCACACGCTAATGGGGAAAGCATGTGAAGTGTTGCCATAGGAAAAGAGTTCTGCTCTACGCCACCTGCAGCCTATTTCGATCGCCAATTGGCGATCACAACACTCGAATACGCCATCCGGGGAGAGACCGGTTTCATGCCTTTAGCCCTTCTCCCTTCCCTCTCCTCCTCTTTTCAGTTGTATATAGAAATGTACTACGATATTTTCCTTTTCTTAATATTTTTACTTTTTATTCAATAAAAATATTTTTTTAAATTTCCGTGACACTTTTCTTTAGAACTATGTTTAATGCAGTTTTCAGTTTCATACAGTTTTCCAACTTAAAAGATTTTAATCTATATGAAAATCAAGAGAGAAACTAACATACTTCCTTCCTCTATGACTTTCCACACGCTAATGCTAATGGGGAAAGCATGTGAAGTGTTGCCATAGGTAGAGAGTTCTGTTCGACGACACCTGCAGCCCATTTCGATCGCCAATATTAAGAAGGCTATAGCGTAGCGGAAGTTCTCACGGACCGGGTGAAGTTACTTCCGCTTAACTAGCTGTTTGTTTGTTTGTTTATTTAGAAAACGAGGTGAATAGCAACTAAATTTATTCACATCTCATGTTCACTAAGGCGTTTTTTAAATCGTATGTTGCAAGCGAAACATGCACGAATTAGTGTTCGAAGATTTTTCGCTTGAAAATATGAGACCCGACTTGGCGAATGCAGCATTGGCGAATATCAAAATACAGTGCCAAAGAGGTGCCCGGGAGTCGACAATAGGGAAAGTCGCGACCGAGCAAAGCTAAGCGCAGATAGCGCTATTTTACACAAATATACCAAAATAAGATATAACATTCAAAACATGGCACTCCTTGCACTTTATTTACGTTGTGACATTAATTTTCATAACTTCGTTTTAAGCTGACGACCTGTGAGAATTTACAAATTACAGAAAACACTTATGAATGGTAAAATTTCAATAGTAAAAATTCTTCGAATATTAAACCTGTTCACACATAACATAAGCGGGGCGATACACTGGAAGTTTTCTAAATTTCTTCCGGTTTTAAGTAGCTTGTTATTGTTCACATTCAGTCAACTGTCTGTACTTCAAATTTAAGAAAAAAATTTTAAGTAATTTTCTTCCATACTGTTCTCTTAGCAAGCGACTCAAGCATGTCCGACCACTGTCGAGAGAGGACCCAAATGATGAGTTTTTCGTGAGAGAATATATTCCACCAATAAGATGCTCATTTTTCCCGTATGTACTCATTCTTCGTGCATTAATAGCCTGCGGGGAAAATGACCCGTAAATAGTACGCAGATCTTTCAGAAAATTAACCCATGTTTAGGCTGACACAGTCTCATCCCTATTGCGAACAGTCGAAAAACTTAGATATAGCTGATTTGTGCACTAAGCTGATGAGTTTATCTTTTCCATAAATCAGGTATGTTATGGGATTCAAAAAGACTGGATGGCAAAGTCTTTCTATCAGCAGAACACTTTCAGCAGAAGATTTAACCCCAGTTATAGTAAGTTTTCAAATAACAATTTAAATAACGATTTTTTACTTTCTATAGTACTTGAAAACGACGCCCGATGGCTGAGTGGTAGCGCTTCGCGCTCCCGTGCCACACCTCCTAGAAAAGAGCAGGCCTCAACATGGGTTACCATAAATATCCTTTAGTAGTCCAAACGTAATGACATACTTCGTATTTTCAACCACTGCGCAGTTTAGTACCCCGAACGTAATGACATCTTTCTTATTTTTCATCAACTGCGCAGTTAACTTCGTCACATTAGACTACTAAATTGATCCGCGGCATCCGTGAATTGACACCTCCTACAATGAGGCATTCCTTCATTGTAGGAGGTGTTGGTTCGATCCTCGGGCCGGGCAAGGTTAACTCAGCCTTTCATCCCTTGGGAACTAAACACTGGGGGTTTCGCGTTCTGCTGACCACCTAACCGGAACATCTGCTCCAGCACCCCAGAGTCAAGAAAACTGAGATGGGCAGAATAGGCCTTGGCCCTCTATGGGCTGTCACGCCTCTGAATTTAGTTTAATTCTTGAAAACATTTATAACATGATTACAAAGTTTCTTATAAATATTTTCAATCACTATTTGTATCATATCTGAGAGCGCTGGAATCTATAGGCTGGTCATTATATATACTGTGAAAATCGTTAGCAAAAAGTGGGATCTCAACATTTTGAGCAACCGTCTACTAATGATTTATTCTCGGGAACTACTGAAAAAAAGAAAATAAACCATTCGTGATTGTTTTGTTCCAAATCGTCCGGTCCCGCAGTGGACTGATCGTTAAGACACGGTTCCCAACAGATCACCGAAGTCAAGCATTACTGGCCGGGGTCAGTGTGCGGGTGGGGGACCACTTGGATCAGTCTGCTTAGGGGTCGAGGGTGTGCGGTATTGGTCCTCGTTGAACTGTGCTACCGTAAAGTGCTCGACTTCGCGCGCAGGTCGTTGGGCTGCCGAAGCGGGGGTGCCATCCCCTCCGTAGAGGATTAAAATTGTGATGGCATGTCTTCGGATCATCCTCCGAGATGTTTCCCAGACCGTCGCCAATAGCCCATTGTGCAGCTCTAGTGCGACGTAAATTAACAACAACAGCCAAATCGTCCGATAGTAAAACTGTTTTCATGCTGAAACACATAATTGGGGACAAGAACAAAAGTTTTAAAGAATAATTAATGTCATTTTCTGAGTTTGACACCTTTCAAAGCTCTGCAAAACTCACACTAAATGTGTTTTGGGCAGAAAAAGGCAATTGTTTTAATGTGTTCAGAATTGTCAGCTAACAAAATAGCTAAAAAAAGAAACTTACCTTCTTAGAGGACTTTTTGATGGAACTAAAATGCGTTTGAGTTACATGGAGAGAAAAACCTACGAAAACCTTATATTATGAGCGAAAACCTTAGCATATTATGAGGAACACAAATGTTCAGCACAGTTGCAATACAGAAAATTTTTAAAACTGGTAGGAAAGATAGAGAAACTAATTGTGAAAACTCCTTCAGGGTTTCCGCGGTCTTTGAAAAATTTTAGTAGTTGTAGTAAAATTAGGTTAATGCTAAAAGATAATTCTTATTTTGAGATACCACTTCGCCGTTAAGTGGATTAAACGATGGAATTTTCTTGTATATATATATACTTTCTTTGGAAAACAAATTTTCGTGGTAGTTACATAGAAATTAAATTATCGACATTTGCTTAATTTTTGATACTACTTTTTAAAATTTAGAAGATCCGCGGGAACCCTGCTTATTACCATAGATCAAACGTATTTTTAAATAAAATAGCTATGCTGCCAACTGAATCATAAAACTTAAACCAAACAGTTAAGATAACTTCATTAAACCAGGCCTGAAAGCGAGACGGAAAAGAGAAGAAACTGGTAGTAGAGCTATTTCAATAATAGATAATTTTCGGGAGGAGTAAATCTATTCTTAACTATAAACAATTTACTGCTATTAACATTGATATCGGGGAGAAGGAATTGATATAAATTATATCCGTTAAAAAAATTCGGTAGTCATGGTTATTTTTAATATTCACGAAAAAAAGCTAAAAATGTAATTTATTTGTTTCCAGTTTTTACTCTTTTCCGTCTTGATATATATGGACTTTCAGCCCTGCATTAAACATGCATAGCTGCCAACTCTTTCGGTTTTCCCCGGAAGACTTTATTTTCATATTTAAAGTACAAGCGAAATTCATGTTATTTCACTAAACTTTTTGAATTATAATAATAATTTAGGAATCGGTTTGACCACCACTTAATTTAAATAATTACAACAAATATATAAAAGCATATTATTCCATACGATAGCATACCTGCCCACTCTCCCAGATTTTGCGGGAGATTTTATTTTCATATTTAAAGTGGTAGTAAATATATACTATTTTTTCTTTTATAAATTTAATTTTTAAATGATTTTGATCACCACTATTCTTACAAAAATTAAGCTTATATATTAATATGCGTTATTAATATGGTAGTCAACTTAATTTTTTTCAAATACAACGCATTTGTTTGCTTAAAATTGAAGTTTTAATTCCATTTTAATACCACTGGGAAAAATGATAATGGAAGGGATTAAAAGTTGGCAGGTCTGCGATAGCGAATTTCAACCCGATTAAAATATAAATATATATTTGAGGAGGATAATTTTTCGGTAATTGTTTTGCTACCACTTGGAAAATCCTCTCTCGAAAAGAGTGAATGTTGGCAGGTATGAAAATGTGTAGCCCCTTTTTAAATTTTTCCAGACTATGGTCTGGAACGACTGTAAATTACATAAATTTCAATAATAAATTAATTCAGTTACCACGCTTTTCATTTGAAAATAAGTTTATTATTATGTTGACTCTTAACTTATTGGTAGATAATGGCGAAAACATTTTGCTAGAATAAATAATATTTAATTTTTCTTTCCCTCCAATTTGCTTTGCAGTTACAAGAAAGTGTGACCCTTCAGTTAAAACTTAAAGATGGATGTTAAAAAGGCTGTTTACGTCCTCAGACTCCGAGATAAATTTTGATGACGATAAAGGGTTAATAGGGTTAACACATACCCTCCAGTATTTGATATTCCAGTTGGAGATGTACCGAATACACTGTCAAATTTCATTACCCAAATCCGGCAATAACGACAAAAAATTAGTACTGGACTCGTTTTTTTTTGTTTTGTTTTGTTTGTTTCGAGCCCTGGTTTCAATATGTAAACGAAGAAAAACAGAAATGACGAAGGTAGGAACGCTAGCAGGATGGAAATGGCGGGGAAAAAAAAGGCAGAACCAAAATTCAATTAACGTCTTCGAGAGGGGCGAGTCACATATGCATTCTCAGGGTTGTGACAATCAGAGTAAAAAGGAAAAAACTGGAAGCCAAACTATTTTTAAAGCTGTTTATTTGTGGGTGGGGTAAAAATAATTCATTTTCTACTTATTTTGAAATAAAAATTGTATCGTTANTTTAATTATTGTTAGTTTAATCATATATATAATCAATGTTAATTCAAAGTATAACTAAATAGTTTTATTTTGAACAAAGTAATGGTGAATTAAATAAATCAAACAATTATAACTCCGCCCACAAATAAACTGCTAAAGAAATACTTTGATTACCAGTTTGATATTTTTACTCTGATTGATACGGTTTTATGCTGACACGTATTTGTGACAGTCGGCGCGAAAGGGTTAAATTACATTTTCAGTAAAAGTAGATTTATGTTTAATATGGAGGGGAAAAAAGCATGTGTGAATAGAAAGAGTCTATTGGAAACATTGAGCAACATTTTTAGTAGAAATCGCGTTTTTTACCCATTGTAGCTCATTAAATCCAATTTTCAACCACTCTGAAAAAGTTTCTCTGACCGTCTGGTTGACCATTAGAGGTTTTCGAGGTTTTTTTTCTCCGTGTTACTCAAATACGCTATACTTTTAAAGATAAAGCTTTTCCTCCATGAAAACAAATTTCCCCCTTTTTTGTAGTGTTTGTTGTTGTTATCTTTTAGGGGTTGAAAAAACGGAGATCGAGTTGTGAGACACGAGCAGCAGAATTGATATATTAATCTCCTGTTCAACATTAGTAATAAGAATCTCGAAAAGCTTCAGAGATTATACTAAGGAATATACCATTCCATATAAATTACGTATATATAATTGTTCAGATGATTAAAAAGTTAAACAAGGATAGTTCATTGAATGTCATGTGATTTTTTAAGATATTCTTAAAATATCCTTCTTTTAACAGAAGTTACATTAATGAATGCAAATATAGTTTTTTTTTACTTTACAATGCCCATCCGATTGACATCCGCCATTCAGGTATTAGTAGAGCAAAATTGTTGGCCCCTCTTTCAGGGCCAACATTGTTCCCACAGTAAGTACAAAGAATGAAAGAACATCCATGCCTTGTGCGGGATTCGAACCCAGTACCTCTTTGATGTGAGGTCAGCTTCCTGACCACTCCACAGTCCGGTCGGTGCAAATGAAATAACCAAACAATCAATCCAAATATCTTTCAGAAACTTTTTTTTAAATTTCTTTTAACAAAATCTAAAAATAAAAACATATATTTTCATCTAAATATCTAGGAAATGCACGCGATACATTTCCTGAATTATTTCTTGAAAATTTATTGTTTCATAAAAATTATTACGATTTTTGTACACACAAATGTTATAATGCAAGGCCGAGGAGTCGAGCTCTCAGGAGATAGAGCGTTCGCTTTCCAATTAGGTGAACCAGGTTCGAATCCCAGCTGTGGCTGGTCGATACGAATTCCGCATCCAGCTAGCACCGACCTTAGTGCTGACGCAAAAATATGCTCAGTGACCATGGAAGGCTTTCGTGGTTTTCCTCTTCATGCAGCGAATTGCGGTTTAGTTCCATCAAAAAGTTCTACACGAAGGCAAATTTCTTTCAATACGTGATGCAGGAGTTCCCTTGTCTTCTGGGTTCGGTTAAAAATTACAAGGCTGCGGAGTTGAACATAGTCGTAAACCCAAAAAATTGGG
>NC_092209.1:9040977-9049404 GCF_043381705.1 Parasteatoda tepidariorum
TAAGTTTTTAAACGAATTACAAAAAATAATTTTTTAAAAATAACCTCGCGCAAAAGAAAGCAGTCTTTAAAAATTATGAATTTTATTCTTGTTTTGTGAAATCATAACATTTTGTAAATAATAAATATTAACGAAATGGCGCCAATCAGAGATAAACGCATCATGACTATCAACCCCTATGGAAAGAAAGATAATGTCATGTGCGATGGATTAGCGTCAACTCCGAACCTGTAATTATAAAAGTAGGGGGGAAAACTTTGAGCGAGGCACACCTGTGACTTTGGGACAGAAAGGATTCTCCCAATTTTTCCCAATACTTGATCCAGGAGTTATTTTTTCTTTTGAATTGGGTCTCAATTGCAAGGTTAAGGGGCTGAACATTTATAGTTATATGTTAAATTAAAAGTGATTGAAGCCGGTATTTCGTATCTTTCATAATAGTATTTTATTTACATTTAAATAAAAACAGCTTACTATTTAAGCTTATATTAAGCTCATAAATAATTAGGCTCACAACTGATAAATGTCTTATTTCAAAGGTGATGCAGTTATAAAACAAATTTTTTAATTGGAAAAAAATTTTTTTTTTAAAGAAAATCTTGTATGATTTTTTTTTCTATATTAGATAAAGAAGCAAATATTAATTTTTTTAGAATTCAATTGGAGAAAAACATTATTCTTTTGATAGTATTTTGCAGTATGTGTTCGATTAAAAAAGAATTCACAACTGTGTAAATTTAATTTTAAAACGGAAATTTAAACATAAAAAAGTTAATTAATTTTTTTCTTACGTTTTAAGGTAAAAACAAATCCTTTTAAAAGAATCTAAAACTAAATTTTCCACAATACAAAATAAGAAATTTTGCTACGGCATTTTTATTTAGGACTATAAAACATCAAAATTTAGACTTGCCATGGTTTTACAAGTTCTCTGAATGCATTACAGAATCAGTCATCTATCGCGAAAATTTTTTATTATTATGGCCAATTTACTAGTTATTAACTCTTCTGCCATATACAGAAAATTACTCTTAAGGACATGTATAAAATTTTTCATGCGTGCTTCATTTAGTGCAAAAAAATTCTAAATGCTAAAGTCGAAATACGAAGACTTGCTTTCAATTAAAACAATGTTACGGTATCGGGTTTTGAAGGCATAAAGATGGCGAGTCAACGAACGAGTGAGGTTACGAACAGGACCTCTAAACTCGCAACCATCGAACGAACTAAGCTCGCAACCATCGAACGATAAATGACGTCATTTTGACGAGTATGAGGGTTTGTGAAGACCATTCATCTGTTCTTTTTTTACTCTATGGGTTCAACTGGTGGGTTCAATGGGTTCAACTGGTTTGTGTGTTTCAGACAGGTATAGTTTGTCCAGNACAGTGACTGGAGCAGTCACTGTGACAACTTTTTGGTTGGAACAGGCTGTCACAGTGACTGCTCCAGTCACTGTGACAAGTCACTGTTACGTTACTTTTGACCCATCTCTAGTTTGTGTGTTTCAGACAGATATAGTTTGTCCAGGGGTGAAAGCGAGACGGAAACGAGGAAAGGCTGGTAGTAAAACCTTTCCAGTTATAGCTAGTTTTGGGGAGGAGTTTACTTATTATTTTTTTAAATTTTTCAACAATATCTACTTTATCTTGGAAAAGAAGCAGTTTTATATATAAGCTAGAATTATAAAAGAAATCTTGATAGCTACAAATATTTCATTTTTTTCGAAAAAAATGCTGGAATGAAATGTTTTACGTACCAGGTTTTTCTTCATCATAATCATCATCGAAATATAACTGGGCGCCTGGGGCCGTTAGCGTCCTTTTTCCCATTCATCTTGTATTTAATCTTTAAGGTGGTTCTTTCTGGTAATTGGAATAAAAGGAAATCAAATATTTTGTATTTTAGTTAAAATTATGTCACTACAAAAATGAGCTGCAATCGGCCTGAGGTTTATGTCTTCTCTTAAGTTTTCGAAAGTGAAAATTTCGTTGAATCCTGCGGTGTCACAATATATGCTTTGCAATGTGATGATCTAAAAAATCTATATTGAGGTCGCTATGTATGTTTTTATTGCGGATAAACCATCTTGCTTTTGTTATTTTCCTGAGGATTTTGTTCTGGCATATTTTGAGTTTTTTAAGGAGTGATGTAGAGATGTTGCACTAATCTGGAGATGCATAAGTCAGGATGGGACGGATCATCGAGATGTAAAGTAAACGTTTAAGTCTGAGTTCCATTTTAGGGTTCTGAAGAAGGATTTGTAATCTGTGGCAGGCTGTTTGTGCTTACCAGGTTTTTCTCTTTTCCGTCTTGCTATATAAGGGCTTTCACCCATGAGTTTGTCTAAAGTAAGAACTCCCCTAGCCATTCATCTGGACCCGTGGCGTTGACTGTGGTAACGAGGTATAACTATTTCAAGTAGAAGTATGGGGTCACAGTTTAGGACAAGTTTTGTCTCTGCTTTGCGAGGTAAGATTAATCTTTCTATGTCTATTGTGTTAGGGGATGTCTATTGGGAGAATCTATTGTGAGAATGTCTATTATGTTAACCCTAGAGTGAAGAGTAGCTACCCTCCCTGAAAAGCGCTATTGTTGTTTCCATAGCAGCACTTTGTGGCGGTGTAATTCTTTTCGTAGAAAATCGCTATAAAACCTCTTCAGACGTTTAAGAACCAGTTTTTATTTATATTTCGAGCTACGATAAAAATCGTTATGAGGAAAAATATTTAAGTAGTAAAAAACAATCTCTAAGTTATACATTTTAAATTAAAATAGTTGTTCAAATTAAAGAAAGAAAACATGTATATTGCATATTTTAGTCTATTAACTGTTGTTTAAACTTTAAATATGTATGTTTATTTGCTTATAATGGTAATTTCATCTGCTATTATGAACTATCATTATGATGGATTTTTACCGTATATCTACTGTATGCTGGATATGTGGAAAATCTCAGTATTTGGCCCGAAGGGCCAACCGGCCAACAACTGATTCGTCGATTCTATGTAGACATTTGCTTCGAAATCATATGTTCAAAAAAGTTTGAAGTAAGTTCTAAAAAAGCTCAGTTCATCGTTGAAGTAGGGCTTCAGTTGTGGTGAGATGATCCTTATTGAGATGGGGAGGCCCCATTAAGTAGAGATTGAAGTAAACTTGTTACTTCTTTGTTTTTAAGGAGCTTCTGCAACTCCTTCACAAGTGAAGCTAAACGATGAGCTGTAGATGCAGGTCGGTGGTCTTTTTCGAGTGGGGCGGGCTTATATCTAAAATGAGGCTCAATTTGCTACACTTTGTAAAAAAAATATTTTCTAGTGGTAGCGAAATATAAGTTATTTTTACTTCAATATTTTTCATTTTAAATCATTTTTCCAATACTACTTCATTGAGCCGTGATGACTAAGGTGATATAGCGTTCGCCTTCCAATGGAATGAACCCAGCGAATCTCAGCGATGGCTGGTCGATACGAATTCAGCATCCGGCTTGCACCGACCCCAGTGCCAGAGATGCCAACTTTGTCCGGACAGCAAATATGTATTTTAAAGTGGTAGTTTATCAATTGCGATTCTTGGTTTAATAAAATCAATTTGGTAGATTTTTATCCACCACTATTTCTAAATAATTCGTAGGCTTATATTGTTCACCACTTTATAGTATTTGAGTCATGCAATACCTTTAAAAAAAGAAGCAAAAATAGTCAAATATTTGCTTAAATTACTTTGTAATTATTTACCGTATTTTTAATTGTTTTGGCGTGTCCGGAGCAGTTGGCATCTCTGCAGTGCTGGAGTAAAGTAGTCTCAGTGGTTGACGGATTATGGGTAAACTTAAAAAATTTGGTCAACTGTTCTACGACGGTTATAATACTACTTCAATTTAAGTCATTTTTCCAATGCATTAAAAATTCTATGTATCATGTTAAAATGTAACTTTATTGTTGCCATCTCATAGTGACATTTGTAAAGAGTAGGAGTAATTCCTTATTCTACAATTTTAACTGTTTAATCCTCTACCAATTGAATAAATTTTTGCATAAAAGCGCACCAGTTAGCATCCTGAATCTATTGCAGGCTGTATGAAATTGTAGGCTGTATTACGCCCTTCCCGTGTTACACATTCTAAATATAAAGTAGGCGTTACTTTCAACGCTGAAACGCTTATGGAGATAAAAATTAAACACACTCCGGGCTTGTGAATTGAATATTAAGCACTTAAATTACAATGAATGTTCTCCGTTTGCTAAACATTGAAATGAGAGATTTCTAGTAGTTATATTACATCGAACTTTAACAAAATTCTCATGTAGATATTTGATCTTGTCTTGTTACTCGGTATTAGTCCAAATGCTGTTTCCGATTTTTCAGCACATATTAAAAATAGATAATCAATTATATATTTCCATATTCGAACAAATGAAGTATATTTATTTATAACAGCCCCAGAGATACAACAGATACCGCAAGACACTAATGTTATAACCGCTAACTGTAGACCACTAGAACAATCGACATGGGCTTACGTATCGTGTTGATTTTAAAGAATATAACGCTCCCTTTGACGGAGGATTACTAACGAGGTAAGTTGTTCGTCAATCCTAATAAAGGTTTGAGTCAGATAGTACACGGTGTTGTCAAGTATTGAAGGCATTTAATTTTCCAACTGCTCTTAATTTATTCTCGAATGTTAGCTGATGTGGCACTACTATCAATAAAATACTTGAAATAAAAAAAATTTAACTACCACTAATTTTTTTTAAAAAAAGTAATCAATATTAAAATTAATTCTCGTTCTTTAATGAGTAAATCATCTTGGTATGCACTATTATTAATCCTTCTCCACAGCCTGAGATAGTGGAGGAGGAGTAAAAGCAATTAAAGCTAAGTCAATGGTTATAGCCATGATTTCCAAGAGTTAAATATCTGCAGGCTGATGAAGAGCCAGAGAAGGAGAACGGAAGTATTCATAAATAAAGGCAAGTCTCAAAGATCTTAGCCAAAGCCTCCACAGCCACACGGTTTTTTGTAAGTAGTCCGATCAGACCACTATGAAGGTAAACCAATTAGTGAAAGAACCATTCAATATGAAATCTATTAAAAATTAGAAAGTGGTAGCAAATATATGTCTAAACATTCATTTAATTTATGAATATAATTGCTTTGTTTTATTTACTTGTCAACCACTATAGATTCAATTCTCAAATATATATGATACACTTCTCTCAAGTACTTTTAAAATAGAATTTGGGTCGTTGCGCACAAGTGGTTCGCTTTTTAAATAATCTGAGCAGACTACTTATAAGACACCGTGTGGAGGCTTTCTGATGTAGGAGGTGATGTCTTAGCCACATACTCTTTGATTTGCAAGAGTTAAATATATAAAGATGTAACGATTTCTCTCGTTGCTTGGCCATCGATCCCCAAAGCGTTAACGTCCCCTTTAGATTATTTCTCATGTTTTGAAAGTTTAATGTCAACAATTTATGTTTTTAAGGCCTAACGACCCACACATTAAAAATTTTTTTATCAAGTTAAGGAGAATTGAACTAATTATATTTCTAGTAATATTCAATTTTGCATAGAAATATGAAGAAACAGCATAAGACAATTATTTAACTGTTCGCAATCCATTGAAAGTAGCGTTACTTTTGTCACACAATAGCTGAAAGTAAACAACTTTAATTTTCTACTCCAAGCTGAATTTTGAACATTGGTTACATAATAATTAAGATTGCAAGTTAGTCGTAAGGGATAAAATGGATCAAAATTCACGAGTAATTTCATGCTAGTATAAATACAAGATAATAATAAATAAAAATAATGTATGTCCTGAAAGACATTGAAATGTTACAAACAATAATAAAAATATAACACAAAATGGATTTAAAAAAATTGTTTATTTTATTTTTAAGTAATATCTTTATTTAAAGTAGCAGAATTTTGGTACAAGATACTGTAAATAGTTAAGAGAACGCTATACCACGGGAAAAACACTTCGTGGCGAATTCTCTTTCATCTGTGTGAGGCAGTTTAATTTTAGAAAAAATGAGTTCAGGATATACCTAAAATAAGCCGTTAAATTTCAAGCTTTGACATTATTTTTTAAATCGAAATATCGAATTGCATACAAATTATTTGAGGGTTACGTGTTGGAAAGTTTTTTCATAGTTTGCTTGCATTTTGATAATTAGAATTTTTATATTTTTTAATGTCATACTCTAAGTATGTTCGAGTTTAATTTTGTTTATCTTTTAATACACTATTGGGGATGAAATAGAATTTGAGAAGAAAACTTATTCTTCTGAATTATTTTCTTTATTTTTTTTTAATCATTCATTTTAAAAAAAAAAAAATCTGCCAGCATTTCAATCAGTTTTTGGCCAAAAGGATTTTCCAATTTAATTAACCAGAGCGGTACCCTAAACTTCAAATTTCAGTTATTCAATTTGTATATATGCAAACAGTTTCCATTTGTTTTTCTTTTCCAAATTTCCATGTGTTAGTAGATCTTATTTACCTACTTATTAGAACTTATTCACATATTTATGGGATTGAAATTTGCCCAATCACTAATGAGGAAAGCGGAAGAAAAAATATTAAAAGTAGTTTGATTGCCTACTAGGGGTTTCAAATTATCGTCTTTTAACTCCTCTCTATTTGCCAATATTTTGATCCCTTTTTTTCTAACCAGTTACTTGTTAGCGTCATCAGCGATATGAAGTTTTTAATTTTCTTTTCTTTTATGCTACATTTAAAAATTTATTAAAATTCAAAGAATAAGTTAATGAAAAATAAACTGAAATAGCGCTTCTTTTTATGTTTATTTCCATTTTTTTTTCTGAAAGATAAGTATGATAACCATCTTTTTATTTTAAATTTTGATCGATATTAGAATAATTTTAGGATAAGATTGTGAAAAGCGATAAAAAAAAAAAGAGAGTGTAGCACTAAACATAATTTAAGTACTTTTTGAGTTATTTGATGTCCAAGTTGAAAATCTCTTATAGCACCGAGTCATTTAATATAGAGTGAATTATTAAAATTTTTGTAATACGCTTGAAGTCATCAATGGTAGAGAATCCGAGGCAGAAGAATAAATTACAAATAGAGAAGCGATCTGAACCGGTGGTTGCCAAGCGGTAGCGAGATCTCTAATTTAACGAACCCTTAAAAAAATCCAAGCAAGAAATGAACTGGTATAAAATACATTTAAAAGGGAAAGAAGGACAGAGCGGCTGTCATAGTGGCGGAAAAAATTGAATGGTTATTAATTTACCCTCATCTGAAAAACTGAACTTTTTTTATTGCACTAAGATTTCAAATAGTATTATTATTATTATTAATTTTTTTTAAGAAAAATTTGGCGACAAAAAGTGAGTAAACCGAAATATTATGTCTATCACCATTTAAAATATTTAAAAAAAACTTTTTGGAAGTAAATAATTGGTTATTGAAATGAGTTGAGCAGATCTCTTTACCTACTTAACAATACTTTCACATTAGCATGCGGAGAGTCATAAGAGAAGGAAGTTTGATAGTTTCTGCCTTGATTTTCAAGTTGATTAAAAACTTTTAAGTTAGGAAACTTTATGGTTCTGTAGGGGAAATTTTAAAAAATATTTTAGACAAGTAATTATGAAAATTACTAAGAAAGGGGAAATACCATTGTGCATTCCAGGGCCGTAACTACGCCAGGGCAGCCGGGACACCGCCCCGGGGCCCCGACGGTCAAGGGGGCCCCATATGAAGTGACCACATCATGTTTTTTCAAAATACAGTACTCTAATTATATATGTGTAGGAAAGAAATTGTGTTAAGATAGAGTTGCTGAAAATGTTCTTTTTTGTAATTACGTACCTACTATAACATAAAGGAAAGGGTAAAAAACGGTATAACAGCTTTTCGCGAATTATTTCCCTTTCTCATAAGAACAAACACACTTTGCAGAGAAGGGGAAAGACCACAGCTGCATGTAGTTGATTGTTAACACTTTCTGTACGTTGCACTTCTGGTTTACATTGTTTCCTCTACTATCTAGCGTCAGACCCAGTGGCGTGCCAACCAGGGGGAGGCAGAGGGCCCCTCTAAAATTTAAGTGATGGGGCAAACGATGCGTTTCGCCCCTCCTGAAATTTAGACACTCACAAAAATAAAGTAAAATCGGTAATTAAAAATTTTTTTTTTCAATTTTGAAGCTATTTTTGAAATAAGAAAACTTTATATTCCACTAACATTTATGTGCTTTGCCTCTTCTGATATTTAGTTATTCGCCAAGACGAAGTCCATTAAAATAGGTAATTTTAGAGAAGAAGAAAAAAAAGCTATTCTTTCTCAGCTTTGAAGTTATACATCAAGTAGGAAACTTTATTTTGTTATGGGCGATTAATGTGTTTTTTGACTTTTGGAAAAGTAAAGTGAAAGTGGAAAAAA
>NC_092209.1:9050255-9134145 GCF_043381705.1 Parasteatoda tepidariorum
AAAAAACTTTTAGATTTGAAACTAAAAAATAATTTTCATTTTTATAATGGTTTTGTCTTGAAAAGACCTTCCTAACGATATAGTAACCGGATTCAACAGGTTTATAAAATTGGTATTTTATGATTAGCATTATATTTAGAGGAAAAGGAGGCTACTGTGGACATGGGGGACAGGAGTAGACGGCATGAATATTTTACCCCTAGTCATATTTCCTCAGTGAGATGTCGTAAATTGGTAACATTTACGTACAGTGAACCAAAAAAGTACCACACTAAATAACTTTTGATTTAATGATCGGATCTTCACGTTCTAGGACTCCATCTTTATAATTCGAGGGTGTGACATCAAATATGCAGATTAATTAGTGCACGATATTTTATTTTAAGTTACGCAATCAGACGCAGAAACATACTTTCTCTGAATAAACATAACTTTTGTTCAACAGATTCGATTTTCTAACCCCCGTAATATAGGAAGTAGCTGTAATCTGGGGAATATGGTCCCAATAGTAGGGTCGGGTGAGCTATCCAAAGTTTGGACCCCCAAATGTTAATTTTATTTTTTTGTATTTCACTACAGATCGAGACCCTTTTAAGGGAATTGAAAAAATTTTGCACACGATTATAAAATTATGTTATCTAAAGATAATTCCACGCAAGAAATAACTTTTAGTAAATATTTATTATTTAATAATAGTCTGATGTTGATCATTTACGTCTCACTAGTGCTGCACAATAGGCTATTGGCGACGGTCTGGGAGACATCCCTTGAGGTTTGATCCTTTGTAGAGGGGATCCCCCCCCCCCGCTTCGGTAGCCCGGTGACCTGCACCCGAAGTCGAGCACTTTATCGTAGAAAAGTTTAACGAAGACCAATACCGCACACCCTCGGTCCCTACGCAGACTGACCCAATTGGTCACCCATCCGCACACTGACCGCAGCCAGTGAGGCTTGACTTCGGTGGTCTGCTAGGAACCGTGTCTTAAGGATCAGTCCCCTTTGGGACAATAATATTCTGAAAACTTTTGAATCGTAAGGCATATAGTTTTTTTTTTTTTTTTTTTAAATCATTTTAAAGTATCTAATTCCACATGGAAAATACAAATTTGAGCGAAATTGGTTGAATAGTGCATTAGTTCCTGTGAAATCGAGTTTTATAAGTACGACTTTTTTAAAATTTAATTTCTCAGGATTAATCGATTTCGCTGAAATTTTGCATTTTGTCATGTTTAAAACTTACAATGTTTTGTAATCCAATTTATATGTGAACAAATAACTTGTTTTTATAAATATATTCACTAACATAAATAGCTAAAATGACTGTTAGAGATGGAGTACTGAAAGTTTTTGAAAGGGCCCCCGCCAAAAATGTTTGCCCCAGGGACTTACAACTAAGAAGTGGAGGAGAGGAAAGGAGGGAGGGTCAAGACATGGAACCGGTCTTCTCCCCAGATGGCGTATTCGATTGGCTTTGTGATCGCTATTTCTCTTACTACGATGCTTTGAGGGTTGGAACATAAAAGTTTTTAAACATTTTAGCGCCTCGCGGAACAAATGTAAATAAAAAAAATTACTTTTATTTTTAAAAAAATTGGAAAAAAACTCTAATTATTTAAAAGAATGTTTTACCACCCTTTCAATAGTGTATTCTAATGTTCTCTAGTATTGTATAAATAACGAATGAAAGTTCTCCCCATTGGATTTTATCAAGACTATTTTACCAATTTTACCAAAGAAATTTTATACCCCTCTGTCGGAGGGATGGAAGGCAAATTTTTTTTACTATTTTATTTAATTTTAAATATTTTTCTATAATAAACACTTTGTCNTTTTGAACTTATATATATATATATATATATATATATAATAATCAAAAAGGAGAAAAGAATATAAAAAGAAAAATTTCGATACAGTGGCAATGTTAAAATGCTTTGGTTTAAACTTTATTTCAAAACAATCAGATGCTAAATATGTATTAATACAATAAGAAGTATAGGGAACTTTTAATTCAATAATTTGTAATTAGGAAGCTGTTTATAGGAAAATGAAAATGATTGTGTGGTTATGACGGGGGTTGACGAGCGAAGTGTGCAGGGAAAGAGCTCTTATTGTGTAAATGAGAAAAGTATGACTGCTTGATTTTATCTAGATCACTATGTTTTTAGAATAAAAAAGGAAACAAAATTCACCCAATTCTTTAACACATAATTTAAAATTGAATAGGTGAAGAAGAATTTTTGTATTAAGGTAGAGCGATATCTTTTTTTAATGTGTCCGTCTATTTTGCACAGTTACATCATTGTTAACACATTTTAACCAATAGATATATTTAATTGGATTTCTTAAACTACCCAACAGAGGAAGATTTATATTCATTTAATGCCATGGAGATAGCAAAGACTATTCAAGCACACTGTGAGATGTGATTCAATAGAGGGTACGACACCAACCAATTGGATGATAAAGGAAACTAAAAAATATTTAGATCGAAGTAAATAAAAATAAAAAAATAGCGTATTTTTATGCTATATTCTCTATATGGCTCATTTGTTTGTATATTTTTTTCTCATTATATCGGTGTTACTAATTCTCTGGCTGTGGGAGTTAAAATTACAAATGTGACTCAAAACTTAATTTTTAAAATTTTCTCTACTTTTAACTGATTTATATTCATTTTAAAGATACTTAAAAAGAAAAAAATTACGAGAAAACAAAATAATTTTGGCAAAACTGATATCGATAGGAGAAAAGGAAGAATAAAAAGAAAGATATTAATAGATATTTAAATCAACGGACATAGTAAATATTATTAAAATGAAATAAAATATCGTGAAAAAATCATTTTACTTTCTTAAATTGTATTGAATAGAAAAAAGAAGGAATCGTATGATTCGTTACACTAATTCATTATAAAGTCATTCCTCCCCTTTGTTAAGATCAATGAGTTGAATGAAATTTAACACCTTGTGTAACTAAAATGAAAAAAATCGGAGACATTGTGTAGTTGTTGTTAATTTACGTCGCACTAGAGCTGCACAATGGGCTATTGGCGACGGTCTGGGAAACATCCCGGAGGATGATCCGAAGACATGCCATCACAATTTTGATCCTCTGCGGAGGGGATGGCACCCCCGCTTCGGTAGCCCGACGACCTGCGCGCGAAGTCGAGCACTTTACGGTAGCACAGTTTAACGAGGACCAATACCGCACACCCTCGGTCCCTACGCAGACTGATCCAAGTGGTCACCCACCCGCACACTGACCGCAGCCAGTGATGCTTGACTTCGGTGATCTGCTGGGAACCGTGTCATAACGATCAGTCCACTGCGGGACGGAGACATTGTGTAAATTTCAATTGAGAATGCATCCAAGCGTAAAATGCGCATGCGTGAATCATGCGACAACGATGCCAAAATCCGCAACTAAGATCCATCTTTTAAATTATTAGTTGGTGGCAGCTTAAGCAACGCTTCATTTTTGTTTGAGTGAGATTTAGGTTAAAGCGTAAAATGGATTTTTTCTCATTTGGGAAAAAACACTACAAAACAATGTAAAACAGAAGTGAAACTAAACTGTTATTTCCTGATTATAACTTTCTCGGTATCTTCTAAACTTAGCATCAGAAAGAAGCAACACCAATATGTTCGACTGATGTTACCTGTGTTATGTTCAACTGATCATTTTCATTTATTACACTGTACGAAGTAAATATTGTTTCATAAGTTTTATTTTTTCTTCCTTAAATAATTCCCTGATGTTTATTAGTTAACAATAAAAAAGGAATCATGTTGTGCCCTATATAAGGCATATTTCCGTATGGTGATCTGTCAAGACAACTACTATCGCCAAGGTGCCAAATGGATTTTTAGCTTGCAATTTAAAAATAAAATAAAATGTAGAGGTTTGCACAGAGGAGGCCTAAAAATTGCACACCTTAAGCCCCTACTGTGGTGTTTTCTTTGGTTTCTTATAGGCCACTGTCCAGAAATTGCCAAGACTTTGCAATTATTCCAACACAGATCACAATATGGAAATCTTTTTGATATTTTTGTAGCATTATCTGTCGTATCAACTGTTATTGCCATTATGTCAAAGGTATTATAAACTTGCAATGACAAAAAAATTAGAGATTTGCCCCTGTATGGCTACAAGTTGTTATACCTTTTGATTTGGTCCTCTTATGTGATTTTTTTAATTATTTAGTTTCTTCGTAAAACTTCTATGTTGTTTTGGCGTAGATATTGATACAAAAATTTTCCCTCTTCAACACCACCACAGATAGTATTAATATATACATATATATACATATTTCTAATATTTTTTCTGAAAATCTCTCCACAGAAACATCTATATTTTTTTTCTTCTAACATCCAAAGATGTCTGCTCATAATTTGTATGTTGAACTGTTAGACGACATGGAACTTCAGGTTGAAACTTTGAGAGAAAAAGCTGCATCTATTGAAAGTGAAAGAGAAATATTGATAAGAAATTTAGGTCGCCTTAAAGTTAGTCCTGGTTTGAAAAGGTTTACAGAAAGTATGTTTTTAACTATTATTTGTGATAATCTTTAATTTTAATATTCAAATATACAATAATGCATTATAGAAATAAAATGTATCCATTTATTATGGGGATATTTTCAAATCAGTACCTGTTTGTGTCAACTAAACTGCCTAAGTGCTGTACTTGGAAATTTTTATTTAGAAAAATAGTTCCTCATAGAAATTTGCCTTAGATTTCCTTCAAATTTTCTGCAAGGTACTAATATTAAAATCTTTCCTGCATTGGTACTTGTTCATTCCACCAAAATTGGGAAGTGTGCCAAGTGAAACTGTACAGTTGTAGTATCTAGAAATAAATTTGAAACAAGCAAAGTAGAATTAACTTAAACAAGTAGAATAAATTTAAAACATGCACACAAAAAATTATATATATTTATATACAGAGGAAGGTTGCATATTCTGAATCATGGGGTATTCGAAAAGTCTGGAAAATAGATTTTTCGAGATAATAAGTCTTCAAGGGAAACAAGCATCAAAACATTCTGTCTCTCTCATTAATAAATATAAGTTTTTTTTCTTCCTTTCTTTCTTTTTTAATATTTATAGTGTTAAACATTTGCAGCACAGATAATCAGTTAAAAATAACCTTGATAAAACAATATTAAACAGAATTAGAATAGATTTTTTAATGAAAACGTCTATAAATTAAAATAAACAAATATTCTCTGCTGCTTTGTAAATACTATTGTTATTCAGCTTCATTAATATTCAGTTTCCTCCCAAAGTTTGTTTCCTTTGACTCTTCTTGTCTTTTTTAATAACTATTAATGTGGCTATTAAGGCTAGATAAGTGTTTAGCTATAAAAGAATCAGCAAAAAAATTAATTAAAAAAAAAATCTTTTTTAGCACATTGTGCACTCATTTTTATTTTATTTATTTATTTATTTATTTATTGAAAATTAAAACAATAAAGAGTTTTGATGGTTAATTAAGTATCTGGAAAAAATACTTTTCCGGTAATTAAATTAAAATAAACAAATATTCTCTGCTGCTTTGTAAATACTATTGTTATTCAGCTTCATTAATATTCAGTTTCCTCCCAAAGTTTGTTTCCTTTGACTCTTCTTGTCTCTTTTAATAACTATTAATGTGGCTATTAAGGCTAGATAAGTGTTTAGCTATAAAAGAATCAGCAAAAAAAATAAATTAAAAAAAAAATTTTTTTAACACATTGTGCACTCATTCTTATTTTATTTATTTATTTATTTTTTGAAAATGAAAACAATAAAGAGTTTTGATAGTTAATTAAGTATCTGGAAAAAAATACTTTTCCGGTAAACAGGCGTCCGGATTTTCAACTTTGCAGTGTCTGTAAATATTTTATTCATATTACAACGATAAATATGGAATTTAAACAAGAATGTAGTGAGTTTTTGTTTAAAACTAGACTTAGATTAAGCATTGTTGTTAGCTAAACTTGGAACATCTAACAGTGTTTTCATCATAGAAAAAAAATGGGTGAGAATTTCTCACCCTTTCTCAAAAACAGGGTGAGATTTCAAAAACTTAAGTGAGATTTCTAAAAGCTAAAAAAACACAAAAACTCTTGGAAAGAAAATCATTTCTTTAATTATAATACATTTTTAACGTCTTCTATTTTTTAAAGCATTAAATATTTTTGGGGCATCATCATAGAGGATTTTGCCTTTACAAGTTATTTGTCCATCTTACATTAGCACATAAAAAATTTGAACATCTTACATGGAGAAACCTAACCTACAGTAAACACGTGGTTGCCGAGAAATGTGTTCTGAAAGGGGTTCTGTGGTTGTGTTCTGTTGTTCGAAAAGGTTATGAACAATACTGGTAAATAGGGAAGCTAGATAGTGGGGCAGATATTGAAAATAATGAAAGATCCAGGAAGAAAAGTGTAACGGATTTTATTCTAAATGGCGTAATTCTAAGCTTTTTCCAAAATGCGAGAAATTTGCGAATTTTGAAATTGATTTATAGAATGCGTGAATTTTTCGCGGTAATAATTTTTTAATGCGAGAAAAGAAAAAAATATGCGAGATTCTCGCGCTGTAGTGAAAACACTGTCTAAGGAAAGATAAATATTGTAGGGATGTAAAACAAAAAATTTTGAGAAAGCTTTCATGGATCATGATTTGTAGAAGACATTAACGATAAATATTTAATAGAATGAAAATTGTGTAAGTGAATGTTTATTCTCATATATGTTTCTACGTTGTTAACAGAATAACAGAAATTGTTTTATATTACAAGAAAAATGCTGACTAAGTACCCTTCAAAGTTCGAGCGCTACTTCAAATGAGGAAATAATTTATAACCTTTACGTCAATTTTTGAAAATATTATAGTAGCTGCCATTTTTTACATTTTCTGGTTTCAGATTTTTAAATTGCTATTGATATAACAGTTCATTTTACAATAAGCAAGATTTATAGCTGTATGAAACCTTAATATTTTTAAGGAACATTATTAGAATTTTTATATCTATATTTAAATTATTAATGTGTAGTGGAGGTCAAAATCACTTTGAATCAAATTCATTAAACAAAGTTTAAAGTATTAATGATTAGATTTTGTTATCATTCTAAAAATAAAACTTTACGTAAAAATTAGCAGCTATTAATGCTTTTGTTTGTTGGAATTAATTTTTTGATGTAACTAAATATTTATCCCTTAAAATTATTTTTACCTAAGAAATAATTTTCAAATTTATTTATATTATTATTTTTAATTACAATTAATAGTAAAAAAACATTTGAATTCTTATGTAGTCAAAATTTAAAGTTGTTTTAAGCTATGTAATTTTAAATGACAAAAGCCAAAGTTTAATAAATTTAAAGTCAATTAAAAATGAAATGCAAATTTTGAAAACATGAAGTATTTTTTTAATTTTATTGCTTGGTAACTAACTATTTGGCTGGTTACTTTCTCTAATTAAATTAAAAAATTAAATGTCATTTAAATTTAAAAATTTGAAATGAAATTTAAAAAAATTCCCAGGTTGCGGCTTTCCCCTCTTCACATTTTAAAGATCATGTAACCAAATCCATTAAAAAGCGAGTTTATTCAATGCAAGAACTTTTCTTGTATCGAATAATGAATAATTTATAACTTGAAATGCTTTTTGCACAAATTACTAAGCATATTTAGTGTTATTCTTTTAAACCTTCAAAATTACATCTTAGTACGTGAAAATTTGGTCATTAGGTTACAAAGGTTCTATTTTTTATTACTGTACTATATTTTTTATTTGAAAATACTTTTAATTTTATACTGATTAAAAAGTTTTAAATTTTGTAACAGATGAAAGGGAGGAAATTGAAGCTACTGCTCACAGGTTGATGAATCGTATCCTTACCGTAGAGGTAAATGTTATAACTCAACGAACTGAGGTTCAGAAAAAAGCTTTGACAAAAGTAAATAAGATGGTAGATGATTTGTTAGTCTCCATAAGGGTGGACAAAACAAGTAGTAAAAAAGTGGTTGAGCTTTATTACAATGCCTGTTTTTCAGAATCTATTGGAGCCATTGACTATAAGTTTCAGAAACTTGTTTTAGATTGTGCTGGTGACGACCAGAAACGAGTGAGAAGAAGACTTCAATCTATTATGGACAATGCGTACAATTGCAGTATCCTCATGGATGTTGATTAGTTTCGGTTTTCTAAAAAGAAAATTTAGTACAGTAAAGATAGCTCAAAAATCGTCATAACATCAAAAGAAAAGGTGCTACCCAGTTGTAATTTTTTTTAAACACTCTCCTCTTAAAAAAAGTGAAAGATTCTGGAAACAGCCTGATGAAGGATAAGGCTCCACAATTTTGTGACATCTTAATAAGTTGTAAAAAGTTGAATTAAAAAAACATACAAAGGGCTATAGAACAAGGAAAAATTGCATAGTTTTACCAATTTAAAAAATTACCAATTTAAAAAATCAGGTTAAATGAATAAATTTAACAAAAAGTCCTATATTTTTTCCAAATTAATTGGTCTTGTAATAATAAAAAAATCTACAACTTCATTTAGTTTATTTTCAATTGGAAATAGCAATAAAAAATATCAGTTTTATAATATTTTTTTTAATATATATAAAATGCATAGTAAAATGTATGCAATCAGTTAAAAAATCAGGGAAATTCGATAAAATCAATCATGAACACCAGGATTTTTTTTTTAGCGTTTGTGTTCACCCAGATAAATGTCTTAGCTATTTGCTTTATTGATTTTTGCTCTATTTTATTTAAACATGTAAAAACATAAACATAAGCTTCATTGATGAGTAAAAAACATAAGCTTCATTGATAAGTGAGAATGTAGATATATGCTTTTCTCAATAATTAAAAATTTCCCATTCTCCTTAATATTTCAGGTAAATTTTAACAAAAAATCATTTGCTTAAATTTAGCTAAGTTAAAAACTGATATTTAGCTAGAAGAAACATTATTTATTTTTTTTTACTTCTTTATTTTCACCCCCCTCCAAATTTAATTACTTGAGATAACTTTGGTGAAAAAATACATACAAAACAATTATCTAGATAGCTATATCTGGTTAATAGGTAAAAGTCGAACATTGTTCTGATTGTACATAATACCATTATAATTTCTAAACTATTAGACCTATAGTCCCGAGTTTTGTCACATTCAATAAATTCATCATAAAAAAAATACATCTGAATCAATACCTATTTTTGTCTAAAAAGCAATATTTCAGCTTCTCTTTTTTTCCCTAATCTTGCATTAAAATCTGTTGTGTGAGGTCATGCTGTTTAGAGAACTTACTTATTAAGAGGAGGGCAGTTAACAATTTTCACTGATTAATTTTTTTAACATTCGGGTAAAACTTAATTTTTACTGTACTAACTAGAGTTTAGAGTCAATTCATGTGTTAAATATAGAAACATTTTCATGCATAATTTTAAATTATTGACGAAAAAATAATTATTATAAATCTTTGTTCAATAAAGAGCCAAACAGATTGGTTGTTAATCATAGTGATAAAATAAATTACTACTTAATAAAAATTTTAAATGGAATTAAAATAATGGGAGAACTAATAACCTACTTTACTTTTTCAATCATATATATTGAGTTATACATTTTCCAATTATCTCCACTTATAGAGTAAAGTTTTTCGAAAAAAAACTTCCTTTTTTTTATTTTTTAAATACAACAATTAAGCTAAGAAAACTAAAATAAGTCTGTTAATCTTATGAAGCTAAAACATGCCTGTTAATTGAATTTTGCTTAAATAGTTCCATTTTTATCATGTATGAAGTAAATGATTGTAAGTACACATTTAATTTCAAAATAATATTTTTGCTGTTATTTTAGATACGTGTTGTATGCCTACAGACTTATCAAATAATAATTAAAGATGATTTGTAATCACACCCTTAACATTTATTTTTAAATTCCTTTTCAAAAATGAAGACCTAAAATTTACTTATTAAAAGGTTAAAAACTTATGCTTAAATGGAAGAAAACTAAAACACTATTGGACCACAAGTGAAGAAGGCTGTGTAAAAAACTTCCAAAATCAGCTTGATTATCTTGGAAATTATTTTACAAATCATTTTTATAACTACCCTTGTTTCTTCTAGCAACTTAACATGTTTTGATGGTTTTAGTTCTACCTTCCTCAGTAATGATTTATTAGATTTTGCTAGTTTTTTGTTTTCTTAATATTACTTCACGTAAATATTAATATGTGATTTCATTTTATCAGGGATTCTAAAAATACATATCAAAGGAGCACCCAATATTTATTTTTCATACTTATTTAAAATCTTAACAATCCAGCACTTGGGTTATATTTTAAACCGAATGCTCATTAGTTTCTTTCTTATTATTATTGTATCAATATGCATTGTCAATTATTATCTAGATGCATAATTTTTTTATAAGTATTATTGTTGTTCTTTATTATTATAATTACAAGACATTATTGCAATATTTTTTGTATTGTTATGTTTTAAATTTTATAATTAAGCTTTATCGTATTTAAAGTAAATTATCATCATTTAGTTATGTGTTATTAAAATTTAAATAAAATTTTAAAAATTATGAAGGTTAATAATTAGTCTCTCAAAAAGCACAATACTTCGATCTCAACTACTTGATTGTTCTTATTAATAAAGAAAATCATAAAAAGTGAAACATTGGAGAATTTATTACCTGACAATTTTAAATAAGATTTATTTAATTGTATCTAAATTTTAAAATCCTTTAATATATTTACAACTAAAAAAAAACTTAAGGGGTCTAGGTGGTATTGATTTCATTAAGAAAGCATCTTTGAACAATTTTTTTTTTTTTTTTTTGCTTTTTATATATTATCTAAATTTTTACACAAGTTTAACATTAACACAAATATCATTTAAATTCAAACAACTCTGTAAATTACTGCAAAGAACTTAATAATTTAATTTTTTTAGAAGTAAAATTTGAAGGGAAAAAAAAGAGGGAGTGATACTATAGTGTTTTGCCTGCAGGATATAAATCATAAAAATCATGTTAATAACTTGAAATATGTTTTAATGTGCAGTAAATTATGTTTTTTTTTAAAACCATTCAAGCTCAAAAAAAAAGTTTTTTTTTAATTTAAAAAAAAAATTTAAAAACTATTTACTAATACTGAAGAGCTAGTATGAATTAAAACATCATACAATACAGCCAATCAATTAACAAGTTTTAACTTTATAAGATAACTTATAACTTTATAAGATGTCAGGATATCTTGTGCGCCAGGTGAAAAAAACATGAATTGAGAAAAATTTATAGACAAAACTTTCAAGCAAATTGCCAGTTTGCTGAAGATTCCTGTTTAGAAAATGTGTGTGTTATTTTCTGCTTTCAGTGTGTGGGTTTTAATATTTATGCTAGTATTTTGAAAATTATCATATATTTGGTGTCACGTGGTTAACTTTAATTGCTCTGAATTAAAAAAATATCAAAATTCTAAAATTTTTCAAAAAATTGAAAATTTTATTAAAAACCCTCAAGACCCCTTAAAAAATTTTTTCTTTAATAAAGTATAGCGATATCAAGTTTTTAATATTTTTCTATGGAAAAATAGTTATATAAAAATATTCTTTTTTAATTCTCCAACTATGTTTGTTATGTTTAGTTTGAAAATAACTAAATTTGTGTGTTTTATTGTAGTCGACTAAATAAAAAATTTTCTATATTTTTACTAAATGAACTAAAATTTATTTTAATTCAATGGCTGCAGACCTCACAGCTAATTATTTACCAATTTATATATGAGATAAAATATGTACAAAAAATAATAAAATTAGAAATAGTTTCATCCAAGTATGAAATTTTAAATAAGAGCTTAAATTAGTAATTTTTTTCTATGTCTGTATATTATCATGCCTTGTATTCTAAGTAAATTTTTGATATTTTATTCTATCTAAATTGTAAATCTATTATGCTTTGTATGTCTTCTTATTTTAAGGATCAATGTGAACTAAAAGCATAAGTTGGAGTTTTCATTCCTTTTTATTCGCTTTGCATTTCTAAAATAAATTGTTTTTGGTTGTAATTAGTCATAAAATTTAATGTTGAAAGATGTATGTGTTAAAAATTTTAATGTATTATATTAATATCTGTTATCATTAATCAATAGTTGCTGTATTGTTTTTTTTTCTTCTTAAAAATATCAATTAGTATAAAATCTAATTTTTATTTTTGTTACCAATCAAATTATTGTAAAATTATGATTATAGCAAGAGTTTTATCACAGAGAAAATGGTGAATATTTGAAAAATTATATTCTTATAAGAGTTATTCAATAAAAGAATTTTTTTGAAAGACACTATATACACAAAGATGTACTTGTGTTAACATGAACAATTTTATTAAATTCTAATGAATAATTTTAAAAAATTATGTTATTTAAAATAAATTATTGTAAACATAGAAAAATGAATTTTTATATCTACTCTCCCCAGGGTTCCCAAATAAATTTTTCCAAGAATTTCTGGTAAATTTCAACATAATTCCAGACTCTATTTTATTACATTATATATATAACTGCAATTTATCATCAGAAAAACGGTAGTTTATTAATTTGATACATTAGACTTAATGTGGGACAAAATATCATTAAATGAAGATATTGGGTAATGATTCTGTTTAAATTTGGAATTTTTACAAAGAATAATGTACTAGGTATTTGAAATAATCAACTTCAATCTCTGTAATTGATTATTAGCACTGACAATTCAATTGTAGGAATGATTATACCATATGAATTTAAGTGCTATTTTCCTATATTTAGTGCCAAAACCAAAGTTTTCTAGACCCATGGGAATCCTGTTTCCTATTAAGATGAAATTACTTTTACGCGCTGTTTGTAATAAAATTTGAAAATGATCATTCACTGTTATGAAGTTATAATAAAAGTTACAATTGTTATTGTATTCTGATTTTTATTTCAACTTAGATTACAAATTTTAAAAACTGAATTATGCTTTTCTTTATTAAATTGATTTTTTTCAAGTTGCTGTTGAATATTAAAGTTATGATAATTAAATATAAAAAAATTATATCGTTTATTTATTATATATGCTAACAATTAAAAAAAAACAATCAGTATTAAGTATTTTATTTTATCTACATTACAAGTAGGCAAAACAATAAACACAAAAGTGTATAAACAGTTATACATAAATATGTAAGTGTAAAAAGTAGCAATTTAATCTGTAAGAAACTTGTATAAAAATACTCAAACTTTTTGTTTGTAATAAAAATACATCAAAATGTTTAATTAGCTAAAAAATAATGAACAACTAAGTGATGCTTAAACACCGGTAAATTAAAAATTAAGTAGAATAGCAACTAATATTGCCAATGATCAATGTACATGATGCTTAATACACTAAATGATTTATTCAAAAATAAATATAAAACAGATTATCCAAATCATATTCACAGAAACTTTTAAAATACATGGCTATGCACCATTTTATAAGAGTTGAATGGTACATTTGTCTGATATAGATAAAACTTTTTAAATAAATAAAGTAATTAATTCATTTTCCAAACAAAGAATTATAAACTTAATTGTTTTAAAAATCACTCTTCTTTTGGGAATTAGGCTAGGTACAAGCACATGCATTATCAGAAATTTTGGTAATGGAGATATTAACATGTAAGAATCTGACATAAAAGAACTTTCATGAAACATTATACTATGTTATTTCTACAGAAATAAAAAGCATAAAAAATATGCCATATTCAGAGATAAAGTTGTAATGCAATAATTAAGCACAAACTTTTTTCATAAAAGTTTTATTTCGAAATTTTATTATGCAGCAAACTTGAAACTGTTCAAGTTGGTTAAGGACGGAATCAGAAGATAGTTACAGACAAGTTACCCTATCAATAACTATTGAAATAGCATGCTAATTGAAATTTATTTTAAGAAGATAACTTTGCAAATAGTCCAGTTTTTTTTTTTTAAGTAAAAACTTTTCCTCTATAAAAACTGCTGAATTCTGTGTCAAAATGCTAAAATATCACATGCTTGCACTAATTAGAACAATTTTCTTGGCAAAATGACATATTTATATTTTCTCTAACCAAACTAAGCCAAAAATGTCAGCATAGTCTTATAGGCACATAATTCTTAACAATAACCAGAATGATAATTAGATCAAAATTTTTAAACAGTTGCTACAACCTAGATAGTAAGTCACAGAATTATAAAAACTGTTATATAAAATGGACGGATCCAGAATCACATTTTTTCATCAAATGTACTTAGTTGTAAAATTATAAAATACATCAAATCACTCTTTGATAGAATCTAATGCTACAAAACATATATATATATATAAGTGCAGCTATGATTTAATCATTAAACGATGTTCAACAAGACTATTTATGAGATAAAATATCTTAAGTTAATGGCCAAAGAATATAATTTTTTAGAGAATTTAAGCCTCAACGAATTTACTCAATTATACAATTTTGAAGAAAATTTTTTTTAAGAGATATATATAAATGCTAAAAGCTAATTATATTTTACAATTACTAATTGTTAAGTAGTTTCCATATTTTAATCATAATAAAAGAGCAATACATTATGGCACAATTTATGAATGAAACAAAAAAGAAAGAGTCTAAGGGAATGAAATTGGATGTACTTGACATAAAATTATGTGAACTTTTAATGAATTAATTTATCAAGTCATTCATAAGAACTAATTAGCTTTCTACCAAATTCTAGTTTTTTAAAAACCTATAATAATTGATTACCGAAGATTTTCTGTTAATTGTTTCTTTTCCTTTAAATGATTTTCTTCAAATTTGTTTAAAATTTATATCATGCTATAAATAATTCCATATCATACTCAAAAATGTATCAGCTACTCTGCACTTGTCAACAGAATTTATGAAAAACATGGAACCCTTTCATATTTAACAAGAACATTTGAATTTAATATTTATTTAAAATTAAATATCTGACACATAGTTTTAAAATTATATAAGTAGATTTCAGTTTTATTTTTTAAAATTAAAAACGGAAAAAATATGTTTCTAATAAATTTCTTCATTGATGTTTATAAGTTACAAACAATTATGCTCCATTAAAGAGTATTTGGATCTTTTATGGTTTATTTATTGCTTTCATTTTAAACTACAAACAATGCATAGCAATTAAATGTAAAGCCTCATTCTAGTTTTAAAAGTGCTTCAATCACAGATCACAACAAATATTAATAAACATTTGGAAAACTTTGTTTCATCAAGCCAATAGGTTTCTAATGCTCGCAAAGGGTTCTTCAAAGCTCTGTCACCAACAAAAACACTCCTTAAACTTAAAGCAAAACTATAATTTTAAACTATCTACAGTATCTTACTAATAAAAAAATTGTCTAGGCTTTAAAACAGACAACTGAATTAAATATTTAAAAAAAAAAAAAAAATTTGGAGAGATTTCCCCCCTCCTACTAAAAGAAAATTGCTAAAATTAATGACCAATTCTTAATTTTTATGTACTTTTAAGAGTGACTTTTGTAATATAAAAAAATTACATCATAAATGCTTTTTCCGATATTGAAATTTTTGAGCAGTTTTCTCTACTACTAAGTGCCAACTTTCTAACCTAGTTATTATCGGTACAGTAGCTCAGAAATATATTTAGTTGGTGTTTAGAAAATTCAAATTAGTGCAATTTTAGGGTATACTTAATCCCATATATGTATATCATATTAATAAAAATTTTTTGCTTTTAAATAACAAACTCACACATTGTTTACAAATTCAAATGAGTGCAATTTTAGGGTATACTTAATCCTATATATGTATATCATATATCATATTATATCATATTAATAAAATTAAATTAGTAAAAGCATATAGTAGCATGTTAATATAATTAATTTGCTATTAAATAGCAAATTCACACATTTCATTAATATGATATGCATATATAGGATTAAGTATACCCTCAAATTGATCTAATTTGAATTTTGTAAAAGCCCACTAAATATGTTTCTGAGTTATTGCACTTAAATAATTTAAAATTATATAATTAGGTATTAAATTAAAAATTATATTAAAATTAAATTTTATACTTCATTATAAAATGATAAAATTAAATTGATTACTTGGAATCAATGTTCTAGCTTTTGATTAAATTAGAGCTAGCCCATCTCGTCTTTTATCATCTCACATTTTGACCACTATAAGTTTTTGCTCACAGTATTTCAGTCTTGAATTTATGTTGTTTTGCTTTTTCATAAGAAGAGATAGTAAAGTTTCAGAATAGCTTGTTGAAAAGATAAGGGAATAATTATCATAGATCAGTTGTAAACAAGAAAATTGAATTTTCCTCTAGGTAGTAAAGGGAAAAAAACATATTTTAAACAGATTTTTACGTAAATTCTTAAAAACGGCAAGACTGACTATGATTGAGTAATAGTTGGTACCTCTGTAAATATTTTAAAATTTATGGAACATTTGGCAAGATTTTTCTCACCTTAAAAAAAATTGGTAAAATTAATGAATATTTCTTAACTTTTATGCATATTTATGAATGTTGGAGTGACTTTTCAAAATCAAAAAATTACAACAAACACTTTTTACTTTTGCCTTATTGTGCAATTTTCCTAATTGGTATAGAAAACACTGACTAAAGATTGATAAAACAAAAGCCATGATAAACTGTCACACAATAGCTATGAAAATAAAAAATTATTCGCTTATAAAATAATATTTCGCATGATGACAGAGCATTTGAAGAACAACCTTAACAGAGCACACTAAAAGGCACAAGATAACAAACTCACAAGTACAGTATTCAAGAGAATACTTGCAAACATTACACACCAGAATTATATTCCTCAAATAACAAACTTTTTGATACAACACATATCATATTCCAATAATACAAAATATCTATCTATTACAACAAACGACAACTCCTAAAAAAGTGTTTCTTCCCACTTTTGCTTCGTTTGGGTTTGTGCAGAGATATTGTTCCATTTGTAGGATTTGAAAATGAAGAACGCATATATACATTATGTGGAGGATAGCCATCATAGTCATCTACAATGAATAAATATAAATGATTATAAAGGGTAATTCAAAAAATTCTTATTCAATTATGTGTAATATTAAATAGACATGGGTAATTTTTCTCATATCATTAACTTTCAAATCCTTGAGCAATATTTATCTTAATATTTATTTTTATTACTAAATGGTATATTTGGCTTAAAATACTCAAAAGGAGCAACAACAAAAAATATAGGCAAAATGTCATTACTGTCTTCCGTTCCCTATACACATTCCTGAAATTTTAGAATTATTTACTATATAATGAAGATGGATATTACAGAGATTAATGAGTACATATTCTGATATAGTATGACTGTCTACTTAAATATTTATAATCAATATTCTTTGAATAACTTGTATATTTTGTTCTACACATCACTTTGCATCTGCCCCCAGTTTTGAGTAATTTCTGTCCCAGTACAAAATGTGCCATTAAAACATTGCAGATGGCTCTAGCTGAACAAGATATAACTTCTAAGTTAAAAAGTAGTATTTTAATTCTTCATCATGGCATTGAATGAACAATACAATCTCCAATATCATACACATTTTAAAAAAAAAAAAAAAAAAGNAATTTATCCGCTGTATGGAGCAAGTTAGCATCAATGTATTAGTGTACGAAACTTACGATGTCCAAGAGAATGTATGTTTGGTGTTATTTCTTCAATTGGTTCATTAGCTAACTCCAAGTACCTTTTCACTAAATGACGAAACACTAGAAAAAAGGAGAAAAATATTTTAGTGAATATGATAGCTTTGAGCATCATTAGTTAAAAAATATATGTGAAACATACCTTCTGATACATTATAATCTTCTTTTACAGATATCCTAAAGAAGTCTAACTTCAGTCTTCTTGCTAAAAGTTCAGCTTCATCCCTGAATTATAAAAAAAAATAATAAGGTTTATTTCTAATAGTATTATTATTTCAATACTATTTAGAAAAACAAATGCAGATATTTAATACTAATTTTGCAGATACATGGCATGCACTTTAGCCTTCATTAAAAATCAGCAGTCAAATTTAAGACACTCTTTAATTATCAAATATTTTTAATAAATAAACATGATTTTTATTTCACAAAACCATTATTCTTTTGTCCTTAGAAAAGACAAAAATAATAATAATAGAATTTATCCAATTATATTAAAATTAGATCAGGCTTATTTGAAAATTTCAATGCAACACAACACACTGAAAACAACTGACAATTTGTTATGATACAATAGAAATTGCTGTCATCAATTATGATTTTTACCATTAATCTTAGTTGACATGAACAAAAATAAACAATTCCAGTGGAAATATCACAAGATAGTTATTTTTTTATTTGATAAGATAATAAATATTTTAATGCTACTTTATTATGATGCATTAAGCGATTCTCTATTGGACATGGAACAATAAGACATTATACAAAATAATTTGGTAAACAGCTTTAGGTTTTTAGAAATATGAATTAAACCCATTTTTATGTTTACATATTTGATACAAAGATATTTCATGCATAGATACTTCTTTACATAATATTTTTTTACAATAGTATTCATTAATTTGTGTTACACTGCGTAACATGCAAGACTTAAGGTGAAATTGTCTAATATTTTAGCATTTCTCCAAATATATAACAAACAAAACTAGCTAGCTCTACTCTAACTGTAAAGAAACTTTGGTAAGTTTGTACAAGTATTTCTTTGTAGTGCAGTGTTCTCTGATTGAAAAAAAGACAGGAAAAATTCAGTTCTATTCAAACTGAATCAAGGGTGGGGTATACAGGAGTAAAAAATAAATAATGCTAACAAAATATCGAGCAAAATAAGAAAAGGTTTATTAAGAATTTAGTTTAATTCATTATTAGTTTATTTATCATACAAAGTAAATTAAGGAAAAGTAAATACATACTTAGCAACAGTAGCTTGGTCAATTAAGTCAATTTTGTTTTGAACTAGAACTGTAGGTATCTCCCCACATTCATTTTCCACCTATTAAAGATAATGTAAACAATAATCATTAAACAGTTTTAGAAAATTATAATTCAAATTTAAGAAAATAGTAATAATAGTGAGAAATCAAATTGTAGTTAAGTAATCAAATCATAAATTTCAGATCTTATAAATTATTAATAATCCTAATCCCTGGGATGTGATCAACAGCTAACAAGGATGGTTCTTCACATACTATACTAGATGTTATTAAATGAAGAGTCATTGCATAGTGAGTTTTTTATTTTTATTTTTTTTTATAGATTAGGAGTCTAAACCATGGCACATTGGATGATACATATAATCATCCAATTCTTCCACAAGAACTAGATATTATGAGCAGCCAATGTTCCTGTTTAAATTTTATAAACTATTTCTTCTAAATTATTGCTTGAGCATAACTTTACAAATTAATGGCAGATATTTGTCCTTTATCAAAATGAACTTTTGTTCAGCTAAGCTATTTATCCTTCACAACCATCATAGTTTTTTTTGTTAGCTTGATTGTCTTTGGCAACTAAATCCAGGGGTCTGTCTAGATTTTTCTGAGAGGTACATTTTTCTGAGATTTGTGAAAATTTATACATACTTTGTGAAAAATTAAAAATTATTTTTAAAATCAACACAAAAATATGGTAAAAATATGGATGTATCGTTTATTAAGGGGTACAAAAATAAAATTTCAAGAAAAAGTATTTTTTGTAACTACCATTTTTCCTAAAATTAAATTTGCGAAACTACCGTTTTTCCTGAAGTTGAATTTGTGAAGGTACCGCTAAACGGTTGTAAATTCGGCCTGGACAGACCCCTGAAATCAAAATGAGTTCATGTCCTTGAAGTATAAGAGCTGGTGGAAAATTTTTGCCTTTACTCTCATTTAATGTTGTTAATAAACAATGTAAATACAGCAGAATCCCGATTATACGAGTTTCCACTTTAACCGAGCTATCAAATATTTTAAGGATATTTTTTTGTTCTTGTTTAATTTTTATTTTTAAAACTACTACCTAACAAAATACTGAATTTTATCTTCCTAACACTCAGGAAAACAAGCTGATGAATAACACGAGATTACGAATGAAATTATCATTAATATCGTCAATAATGAAAATCAACATATAAAAATCTCTCATACAGATGCACTAAAAGCTATTGAAAGTGCTATTGAATATATAGAACAACAAGAAGAGGTGACATGAGCCTTCCTAATTGTATGCATACTCGTATAAATTTTGTATTTGTTAAATATATTTCATTTATACCAACTCTTTTTTTTTCTGTTTTATACTCTTCTTTCAACCAAGTTTTTCAATTATCCGAGTTAGTCGGGGTCCACATTAACTCGGATAATCGGGTCTCTTGTTTTTAACATTTGGATTGTACATATAATTTTGAATCCTTTTATAAACTGTGTTTTTACTAACATTAAATCACCAATTAATATTAAAATATATTATATAATATATCATTATTATATTGACATAATTTCCTCAAAATGATCATAATTTCCTATTGAAATAATTTAAGAAACTTTCTTACAAAACTGTCGGTCATTTTATTTAGAAAATATAATACAAATCAATATAATCAAAGCTTGTTCAATCAATTGACTAATGCAGAATGCTACAGAAGTAATACTATAAATGCTTCTTCAAACTATCAATTGATGTTAAGCATATTCTTTTCAAAATATTTTTAAAACTGTAGATAATAACTTTTTTCACTGGTAATATTATTGTACTTTCTATCATTATTTTAATTCTATTAATTATATTCAGCAAAATAATCATATTATCAAAAACAAAGGTAGGCAAATGTGCTAAATAAGAAATGAAGCAAGAGATGAGAAACAAACAGGCAACTGCTAATAATTATTCTAATATTCAAACAAAAAACACTCCTTTATTAGCAGATATGACAACTGCTCCGGACACGACAAAATAATTTAGAAAACAGTAAATAACTACAAACTAAAATTTGCAGATGTTGGGTTAATTATGCTTACTTTTTAAAAGGTTTAACATGACTTAACTATAACAAAGTGGTAAATTATATAAGCCTTCGAATTATTTAGAAATAGAGGTGGATAAAAACCTAATAAATCAAATTTATTAAACCAAAAGTCATACATAAAAAAACTACCACTCGAAAAAATTTATCCGCTGTATGGAGCAAGTTAGCATCAATGTATTAGTGTACACAACGGATCTCTAAACTATGGCCTACTGATTAAACCCCCCACCCACCCACATTGCATAATTGGCCAGGGGTAGCAGGTCATGGTATATCAAGTACCTGGTACACCAACTTAAAATCCTACAAACTATTAATAGCAACAACTGACACCCAACACAATTATTAAAAAGAGTTAAAACAAGAATTAAGTTAATGAAAAAAACTAATAATTATAAGCAAATATCATTTGCGTATTGTCACCTAATTATTAAATATTACCTAATTTAGATTAATAGCAGGAAATAAAAAATTATAAGAAAACTCTAATGATTATAATATAAAATATGCATAATATTAACAAAGAGGTGACACAAAAATTTTGTAAAGATAACTCTTAGAACTAAAGCTAAAGAATTACAATACTACATAATGCCAGGAAAATCAATATAAAAATATACATACTTTTCTTTTCCAAGATTCAATGGCTTTAAAAGAATCTCTGTCAGTAGTAGAAAAAACCAAAACACAAGCCTGAGCACCTAAAATATCATTATTTTTCAAAAAGGCATGTAAATAAAACATGAAAAAGAAACATAAATTACATATAAATAAAACATAAAAATGTCATACAGCTATGAAAATTACAAAAAAAAATCTAAATATGTAAAGTACAATGTAATGCAAATTACATCTTATTACACTTTTATTTATAATGAATCCTAAGTGAAAATACTTTTAGGAAAATACTTACAGAAAGACTTTTTTGAAACTATGATAACAACATACAAACATAACATATAATAGATAATAAATAAGTAAATTAAAACTAAATTTTTTAAAACATAATAAAATAAAAAACTAGACAATTTTAACTTAAAGCTGCAAAAAGCACAAAAAAATTTATTTAAATGAGAAATATAAGAAGAAAGATAATTGTCTCTTAGTAAGACAATATATAAAACAATGATTACTAAACTGCAAATTATCAATTAGGTGTGAAAATTTTACAAACATAAAAAAATATTTAAAATCCTAAGGCAGATAAAATGCACTAAAATATGCTTAGAGCATAAATATTAAAATCGAGTTGCTTTTCTTTGAAAAATTATGTAAACTAAAAAGCAACTTCAAATAATAATAAAATAAGAAAGTTCAAATACAATTAAAAAATTTAACTTAAAACAGACCTGAAGAGCAGAAATATAACAGAAAAAGATCAGTTATATTTAACCAGTTATGTTATTGACTATAGAGGCATTGTAATAAATAGGAATTTATTGAAGTTTTTTTTTGTATCAATACTTTTTAAAGAAGGGTTATTTTTCAATAGATGGCACCACTATGATAAAATTTAAATGCAATCAAAATTATATTTTAGGAGAAATTTTTATTNGCCAAAGTTTGAAGGGTAACGGTACAGCATCTATATTTATGTAAATGAGAAATATGAGAAGATATTACTTCACGGTAATACAATATATAAATCAATGATCATTAAATCACAGATTATCACTAAGATATAAAAATTTCACAAATCTAAAAAAAAATAATAATATTTCAAATCCTAAGGACACATAAAATACCTTAAAAATATGTTTTGAACACATGCAGCTTTAATAAAACCTTCACTAATTAAACTATTCAAAATCATAATTAACATTACAGTTAGAAAAAAAAACCTAATTGTACAGAAACTTAATTTTTAATTTTCTTTAATTACAACTCAGTATTCCAAAACATTAAAAAAAAATCATTAAAATAAAAAAAAGACATGCGAACCTCGATAATAAGCTTTTGTTATAGCATCAAATTCTTCTTGGCCTGCAGTGTCCCAGATCATTAATCTGACATCTTCCCCATTATAACTAGAGACAAAAACAGAATTTTTATTATCACAAATTATAAAATTTAAAATAAAAATACTAGTCTTTATTTTGCTCACTAAATAAAAGTGCTCATTCTTTTATCAGGTATAAGTTTTGGTTTGCATATTTTTTTATTAAAATTTGGTGAAATAAACAATTGAAAATATTTAAACATCAATTATAATACATGCTCTGTGCCATTTTTTTCTAATATGGTATATATATATATATATATATACATATATACCAGTATTTTATCAAAGTTTTTTTAGAAGAGCGGCCGACCCTGCCTGCTATTTGATGCACACTCTTGCCCCTTTTTGTAAAAATAAGCCGCCATCATTTAAGAATGCAGCCTTTTTATTCATATTCCATTAAAAAAAAATTCACTAAAACACATCAAAAGTGATGATCATATTAAAAATACTGAGAAAAGAAGAGTAGATTAAACTGATAAAAAAAAAACAATCTGCAAATTAGATTGATAATGAAATTGCCACAATTAAAGGAAGTAGAAAGTGATTAGTAAAATGCAGGAGTCAAAAATGGCAAGTTATTCTAACATTGGATTAAAAATATCGAAATTTTCAATACACCAGCAAAACTGCTAAAAGAACGGTAAAAAAAATTTCCTTGGCACAAAGAAAGGGCAGAGTTAAATGCTTGATTCAAGTGTCATACTAATACTTATTATAAACATTGGAATTTTCAAAAGCATGTAGAAATGCATAACAATGAATGCAGAATAAACCATATAAAAATAGCTTGGATTTACAATAACATCAACACTAATAAAGCACATCAAAAAGGATTGTTATTGGAATTCAAAACTCGTAGGCTGTTATAATATCGTATTAAAAATATCCGGATGTTAAAAAAACACATGGAACTTCAACAATAATTGCTAAAACACATTCAAAAAGTCACTTGGCTTAACAATGAAATGTTCTCTTATAAAGAGTTTCTAAATTTATTTCTAAAATTTGAAATTAACGCATAGTAATTACATCTCATTAAAAAAAATTGGGATTTTTAAAAGTTCTGACATTCATAGCGATCACCACCAAAAAAGTGATAGAAAAACTACATTAATCTATAATGTGTACATCAAAAACTTAAATGGGCAATTAAAAAAAAAAAATTCCAAAAAAATCACATTAGTTTTCTTTTCATGTTCAGGTGTTGTCATGGCTGCAGGTTGTGCACCCCTACTTTATAAAGCAATTAAAAAATGCTTAAATGACCTTACATAGTTTTTACAAACATATACTGCATGTTAACAAAGAAATAAGATCTTGCATTGGTGCTATCTGAATGCATTTCTAGTAATAAATAAATTTTTAAAAAAATATTTTTTCCCTAATAAAGGGCCAGAATTTTACTAATGTTAGAATGAAAATGTAGTTAAAATATTTTTTGGATGACATGTATATTTAAAACAATGGCTTGCAGTGATTTACACAGTAAAAAAATCACTTGATACAGAAATAATAAAAAACAATGAGACATTATTTATAACATAATCACGTAATTTCACATTAAAATTTGTAGTCATGTTTCCTTAAAATGACGCTTTTAAAGATTTGATAATTAGCAAGACATGGAAGAAGACAAAACCTCTGACCCCAAATAGAGTAAGATGGTGAGCAAGATTATTAAACACACATGGTTGTGCTTTTCCTAAGATGTTTCTCCCATCAGTTCTTCAAAACATTTTATGACATCATATACTCCATAGATATTTCATCAATCTATTTTCGATTTGTTGTAACTCTTTGAATGCTGCTATAAATTATTTAAGTACAATTTGATGTTATGGTTCTTATTAGTATACTTTGCAAAATATAGATTGTATATGGGTAGAATATTACATTAAAAAAAACTATTTAACATTGTAAATTTACTATTGTAAATTATAACGCAACTCATTTTGGCAATGCTAAGAAAATCATCGCTTTTTGCACAGTTAAAAATTAGTTATCATGGAATTTAAAAGAACTCAAAATATATTGAATTTTGCAGTATTCCTAATAATAAGATTTACTAAAATACAAGAATAAATTGTTTCTAAAATTTTGTCAACTTATTACACTCACAGTTACTGAAATAAAAAAATAAATTCCAGCGTAATTTTTTATTATGAATGGAACAACACAAATGTAACTTATTACACTGTACTGAATGTCTTTGCAATGTAAATCAATAATGTCCAATTTCAACCACTATTTTTGATTAAATGTTCAACAAAATTTAATAAACTTTTACACTAATGGTCCCAATAATTATAACAAATTTATGGAAAAGAAGTTTTCTTAATCATTTCCAATAAAATCATTAAAAATTGTCGGTAGTATCAATCAGATACACTAGTCTAAATCAGATGATCTGGATCATCAGTGATTCAAGATAGACCTGAAAAAGACCACTCTCCATGGGGAGAGTCAACAAAAAAAATGCCATTTAAGTCAAATAAACAATCAGTCACTTTTCCCCATAGTTTTCCTTGTTTTAAAATCACTTAATGATAAAAGTTCATTGATGCAAAAAGTTTGTGGAAAACAGAATTTTTAGTAAAATATTCAATGTTTTCATTCAAAATTTTGATCTTTTAGAATCTATCAATTTGTGATGAAAAGAATCGTGTAGAAGAAGAGTTCTTTAACAATTCACATATTTCAAAGATGCAAATGTGTATTTTGTCTCCCCAAATGTTTTAAAATTAAAGTTGTTTAAAGTTAGTACATTTAACAAAACTCCGTTAAATTGTCAAAGATTTCATAAAAATTTATGATGAATTTGATTTGATTTTTAAATCAATATTTAACTCCTTTATTGCGAAGGGACAAATATGACCCACACTAACGATTTATTTCCATTAATCTTTAGCTTAATTTGATTTTTTAATTTAAACATTAACTCCTCTATTCATGACAACATAAAATACACAGATATGACCCATAACCCTAAAATATAGTCAAGAGTGTTGATGGAAAAATACTTATTTATTTTACAGAAAATTTAAATAGGTAAAAAAAATTCTAAACCTGACACCTAAAATTTTAGAACTTTTGTCAGTCGTTGTATATGTGTATAGCATGTTTGTAGTAATATAACAAATAATTGTAATACAATTAATTACAAAGGTATAATAAAAGACTGTTACTTACTCAATTTGTCTTTCTAGGAAATCAACACCAATTGTTTTCTTGTAAGCATGGGTGAAAATCCCTTTGCAATACCTCTGGATCATACTTGATTTTCCAACAGCCCCATTGCCAACTACCACAACCTAAAACAAATTAATTCATTTTTTTAATAACTAAAAAAGAGGGCAGTTCAGAAACAAAACAAAAAATGTTGCAGTTTAGGAAAATCAGTTTGCTATATTGACTGAAATTCATTGTAATTATATTAAAAAAAATTTAATTATCTACAACAAAACAATTTGCAGCAATAAATTAGTATTTGTCAAAGTTAGATAAAGATTAAATTTTGCAGAATACATACAAATCCAAGTATTTTATTCTGCACAGACATTATTATTTATTTTTCAGACTACACTATATCATCATCATCATAGTTGGCCAGACAGCCCAATGTGAGCTAATGCCTTCCTCAGACTATACTATAAGTTAGGTGCAAATCCTTTGCTTATTCAACAGGAGACTAAACATATTTTAAAAACTGACAAAGGACTGACTGAAGTTGCATAATTATATTCTCGTAATCAATTACAACAATAAATGATGCAAGATCAATAACTATGTCCGAAAAGAAATCCATGGAGTTAATTTAGATATTTTTCCACAGATTATCAAAAAATAATCAAAAAGAGAAAAAGCAGAATTTTCAAAAGCAGAATTTTACGCAAATTTTTGTCACACAAAAATAAATTTAACCAAGAATGTACATTTATATTTCTTTTTCAAAAACAAAACATTTAATATAATAAACATGATTTACAATTTTCTGATGTTTAATTAAATGTAGAAATAAACTAACATTCATATTCAAATTTCAATAAATTAAAATCTTTTCAGACCGGAGCACTTAGCATAATGCAGTAGTTTTAAAGAGATAAAGTATAAAAGCTTCACATTTATACGTTATTCAAAAATAAAATTAAAAAATTCCAAAATTTTAATTTTCAACCTGAAAATTTTAATGATTATTAAAAAAAATTTACTAAACTTCAACAAAATTTTCTATTACAGAATAATCACAAACTTTTTCTCAATTATACATTACACAGTAAACAATATTTTGAAACATTAGTTGCAATTTATAACCACTGTAATTTATATAGAGAAGTGAATAAAAATAATTTATGAATTCATCAAGCAGGTTGTGTTTTTATTTAATTTATCTAAACAGCTTTTATAATTTTTATTCACAAAGGAATTCAAAGAAAAAATACAATAAAATTTAACATTTAAACTATGCTCAACAATTATAAAGAATTAACAAATATTTTAATTCCTCTTCCATCGCTTCCTAGAGAGAGAATAGGAAAGCTGTATAATAGATCATGTTTATTATCTATTAGAAAAACGGTTATTATAGACTCAAACAATCTAGATGGATCAATACTTAATTTACACATCATCTGATTTTAATTAGCTCTAATATTTTAAACTTATATTAATATAACGAAAATCGAAACTGCCAATTATGTATTTACATGTTTTATAATCATCATTAATAAATTTTTAACTAGACATTTTGTTTGGGAATTCAATTCAGTCAGTTCGGTTTTTACCATTTTATTGAGAGGAAAAAAAAAGTTTTATTTCTGACAAAATAACCACTCCTCCTCAAGACTTCCAATTATCATTAAGTTATTATTTACTAACTTAAAATCATCGGATCAACTAAATGGTCACTTAAATTTTTATATCGTAGTTGTTTGCAATGTAATCTTTTAACTGAAATTTAGTTGCCTTATAGAATTAACTAATCTTCAAAATTTCACCATTCTTTAAAACTTGCAAGTGTAACGTATAAAGTCCACATTTAGATTAGAATTGAAAGGTAAGACAACATCTGATACAAAAGAATTATGTAAATAACGCCCAATAAGGTTGGGTAGAATTACCTGTATTCAAGCATTTTATAGTATTTAAAAAATGTTTATTCCGTTATATAGGCATATTTCCACAATATTTAGCCCTAGTATACCAAGAATATCATCAACATAAATATATAAAAAGAAAAACTATGGAAATTTTGCTAAAAATATCTCAAAAGAGTCTTACACAGACAAATTATAAGGAGACAAAATTTTATGGAATCACAAGATAGAATTTGGTGACAAAATATCATAAAACAGACTCTGACCTATCAGAACAGAATACTAGTAGCATTTGTCATATCAAATCATAGATACCAGCAACAGCTTTAAATTTAAGAATATGGATAATTTACTTCATTTAAGCAATAACTTAATCAGAAGTTTACAGTACCAATATTTATCAAAAAAGCAATCATAGTTTTTATTCATAACTAGCATCAAGTAAGCACATCAGATACTTTCAGATTATATGTATTATTTATACAATTTCTATATGACATCACAGTCATAAAAAAGAACAGTGTAATGAAAATCAAAATATATCGTAGATAAGTATGGGTTATTTTCTAAATCTAACTTTAGAGTCCTTAAGTAATATTTATCATTAAAATACTTATTTTCATTATTGAATGGTATGTTTTGATTAAATAGAAAATTATGCATTAGACATACTTTGTACTTGAATTGTATTTTTAAAATATATATATATATACAGTGGAGCATCGTTTATACGACGATCACTTATACGACGGTTACATTTATACGACGTTTTAGTGTGGTCCCAAATCATTCCTATTAATTTTAATGTAAAAATATATCGTTTATACGCCGCACAGAATCGGTTATACGTCGATTTTTAGATTTTGTTCTTCATTTAATTTTTTATTTTTTCTTGTGTATTTTAAAAAAGGACGGAATTTGCCAACATGAATGATACAGAAAAGGGTGTCAACAAGAATGCTTGGATGACGACCGTAATTTTTACTAGATGACTGAAAAAAACTAGACAATGTTATGAAGAGGAAAAAACGAAAAATTGTGCTATTCATCGACCAATGTCCAGCGCACCCACGGATACTAATTATTTTGGAAAATGTAAAAGCTCTCTTTTTTCCTGCAAACTGCACGAGTGCGCTTCAGCCATTAGATTTGGCCGAGATTAGAAACTTAAAATTGCGTCATAGAAAGCAGTAACTTCAACTCGCTATTCAAAGCATTGTAGAGAATAATAGCAAGAAAATATAATTAAAGGTAACATACATTCAAATGGCTCACTGCAATTTTTCTCCTTTGGTTATTTGTTTGTTTTGCTTTGTCTAATTTAGAAATTTATGTAAATTAACACGTTAAACATTAAAATTAACTGAAAACAGAGTTAGTTTCAGTTTTAGAAGTAAAAATCGATTATACGACATTATCGTTTATACGACATTTTTCGGTGGTCCCTTCGGCGTCGTATAAACGATGCTCCACTGTATATATAGGGTAAACCAACCAGTGAAGGAACATTTCATATATATTGATTAAAAGCAAGAATTTGAAAGTTTTTCTTTAGATTGATTGGTAACAATCTAAAGCTAGGTAGATGGTAGCTTACTGCCAAGCAATAGGAAGTCATCTAGCAATGTTTTGGATTACCTGGTCAAATAGACTTCTCTGGAAAAAAATTTGAATTTGTTATTATCTCTGCAACACCTTGTTTCTTTGAAAAAAACATAAGGTGAGTGTTTGTATTTATATGTTTGAAGTGGAATTAATTGCATGTAATAGTTTTATTTTTCTCACTGTGAAAAAGAGAATTCAAAATATAGTTATTGAAGTTAAGTTTTATTTTTTTAAGCATCATAGCATAATAATGTACTGAGATAAGGGGTTGTTTATTCACTTGATCACCAAATGATGAAAAACCAGTGAAGGAACAAGTGTTCCTTTACGTGGTTTTTTTCTAAGTTAATGAAAATAAAAGATAAACTTTAATTTTCTTGTACTTTTAGTGATGTTCCGCATCAAAAGTATGTTATAAACACGAAAAACGACTGCTGGGGGCATAGATTTCCCAATGAATGAACAGTATGTGTTGACACTTTAATTTTCAATTCATGATTACAAAAAAAAGTTATCATTTTTCCAAGTATTTATATGTTATAATTTCAAGAATAGGCTTGTTTATAAATATTTGTACGGCTTATAAATTCATAAAGAGCATTAAAAAATAACCAAAATTAAGTGTTTCTTTACTGGGTGTTCATTCACTGGTAAGAACTGTTCCTTCACTGGGTCTTCTTACTACTTGTTATTTGAACCTCCAAAACTTTAAAACAATATTATGTAAGTTCTCTACAATATTTTTTACATAATTTGCAATTAGTAACAAATATATTGACACTGTCATTTAACTAAAATTACGAATTTTGAAATTAATATGACTTTTTAAAAGGCAAGCGAAGCTTAAGTGTTCCTTTACTGGTTAGTTTACCCTAGCCAAAATCAAAATATAGGTATAATAAAATATAGGTAAAAATAAAATATAATGGGTAAAAAAAATGATAGGTATTGGGGAGAAATGTGTGTCGGGACATTGCTGTCACACATTTCTGAACTTTTTAAGTATTAGGTGGAGCGGAAAGTAATGTCGTTTCAGTGCATTAAATATTCGTTAGTCTTAAAAACCAATTTGTTTTTTTTTTTTCAATTCATTTTCGATCCGGCATCGAAAGGTTAATGCTAACGAGGGTGAATACATTATTGATTAAAAATAAAATCTTGATAACAAATATCAAATGCAACGAAACAACTTCACTTTCTGGCCCCCCTAATAACTTATTATATTATGAAAGTGTTACATGCGCTTAAAGGGAAAAATAATTACTTTACCATTTGAAAAACTTATAATGTGTTTGATTTACTTAGGTATGTTATTACATATTTAGTTTTTTTTATGTAAGAATTTCAACAATAATAAAAGAACATTGTTTGACAGTAAAAATACTGTTTTTAACAATACGAACACTAAATTTTAAAACTTAAGAGCAAATTTATGACTAAAAAGAATAAGTTAAAGAGAATAAGTTAAAAAGAATAAGTTAAAGTCTATTTTTTTGAAAAAAATTAATTAAAATTTCTATTAGATATTATATAACAATGTTAACTTATTATTGATCCATAGAAAAAAATTAAATATTTCCTTTGTGTGTTTTTTAAATGAAGGGGCAGTAATTACATTTTTCAATTGAATTACAAATTAAAACTGTCACTAAATTTTTATTTCATAGCTGGTCATCGGTTTGTATTTTAAAATGTATGATTTTAATGTCAAAATTATCAATATTAATTTAATTATGAGATGAATTTTTCCTAGTCATCTTAAGCAAAAGTGAATGTTTTGAGAAAAATCACCTATATCTAATGAAAAACATACTCTTTTTCTATTAAAACAACTTGTCTGTGAACTTGACACAGCCAGTGGTGAAAGCCGCACCTAAATATGTAGAGAGTGGTAATAAAACTACTCAATTTTATTTCTCTTAGAATTAAATAACTACCAAAACACATTTATAATAGTTAGGTATATATTGCCAGTTTTATATCTCAATGTCTGAATTTTTAAAATTAAACTGCTTATTTAAAATTTTAGTTTTCACAATTAAAATAGTCACCACTTTCTATATTTTTTGGTGCAGCTTGCACTTTTCCTTAGCTTTAAATATGTATTTAAAAAACTCACCACAGGTAGAAATGAGCATTTTACAAAACGGACACAGCTTGAATGTGTGTTTTGGACACAGCTCTGAAAATTTATTTTATAAAATTGACATATCCATTCTCTAAACATAACACTTTGCACTGAGTCCATTTTCTAAAACACTGATTTCCAGCTGTATACAATTACTTAAACAATCATTACAAGCTATGAGCAGAATAAAATGCTCACCAACAAACTATTCAACTGAAAACAAATTCAAATTATAAAAATATGATTAAATACAAATCCATCTTACTTTAATAGCAACTTCAAAATCTTCTTCTCTCATGACAGTCATGTACTAATGATCAAAAGAGAACAACGGCTGAATAATTACAAGTCATACCTCTAAAGAAGAATGAAAAATTAGAAAGCATTAAAATAGTATCTAGAAGACAGTTAACATCTACATACAAAAATTTAAGACCAACAATTTAAATCAATATTTTTTTTTTTTTAAATCATTCATTAAAATAGTCAATCAATTAAGTTAAAAGAGTAATGATGAAAAAAAAAAACATTTTTTTTTCATTTTTTATGACATTGCTTAGAAGTTTTAAGACTTTTATAAAAAAAAATGAATAGCATTCATTTAAAAAATTAAGAGTTTTGGCACTTGCAATTATTCGAAAAAAATTTTTAATGTTTTGTCTGGGGGTGGATACAAGTTATATAGTTCAACTCAAGTTGGTCCCACTCAAAGATGTTTCTTCTAGTTGACATCACAAACTTTTGTCAACTTTTTTAGTACACGCAATGATACAGAAATCTTCCCTAGCCAGCTTGTATAGTCACATGGTAAGATTTAACAAATATCATATATGTAAACTCAAATTATTGATCTGGCAACATGTGTAAAATAAAAACATGAATACATTATTTATGAGTTAGTATTGTATCACCAACATTTACACATTAAAACATAAATATTGCAACCACTTAGTAAATTTTCCTCAACATCTCTACAACTTGACAACCATGTTTATTCGAATATCAATAAGCATTTTAAAAAACCATAGTAATATGTAAAGAGATATTTCTAGATTGGTATCAATTTGTCTCAACTACAATCTCATAGACGTTAATGGGTTTTTTACCTTACTAACAAATTTTATTTGTTTTAAAATATACATTGTGGTTAACTTGGGTGGCAACGCTTTGAGTTATGTACTATCTTTCGAGTTAGTCCCTTTTTAAATTGCCAAAAATTAGCAATTATTCTGGCATGGGTACGAAAACAGAAATTTTTTTTAGTATAGGTCAGTGGTCAGCAAAGTGCGGCTCCAGAGCCGCATGTGGCTCTTTGGCTCCTTAATTGCGGCTCTGGCACAAATATCCATGGAAGGCGCAATATTTTCATTTAAAAAAAACTTGGTAAGAAAAAAATTACATCTTATTTTGATAAGTTAAAATTCTTCTATAAATCGAGAACATGCATAATTTTTTGCTTAAGTTAATAGATAGATAGGTAATTAGAATTTCATATTGTTGTGAAAACACGTAACGAACATAGAGTTTAATTTTATTAGTTTTTGTAAAAGTAAACCATGTTACCGGTTGAAATTGTTCGTATGTTTTCGGCGTACTCCGGTGTGATACAAAGGTACCACAAGCATGCGCGCCTTTTTTTTAAATAGTGGGGGTACAAATTGGCATCACAGACTTGCAGTGTGAACAGTTATGTCTTATCCACCGTGTCTGCCGTTGTCCTGTCTTATTAAAAAGTTGTATTTTTCAATCCTGCAGGTCATCTTACAGGTATTTTTATACGATTTTATTACACATGCTATGTATGTTTGTGGTTCCGGTACAAAATTTTTCATCAATTTTTCGATAACTTCTATTTGTCCAAATGTTGGAAGCTTTCTGCCGATGCTTTGCATTGCTAGCAAATTTGGCTCCCACTTTGTTATTACATTGTTGTAAAGTTCATATTTGGCTCTTGGGCTAATAAGTTTGCCGACCACTGGTATAGGTGAACCAGACAAATTTTGGATGCACAGATGTTTTTTAGTATCTATTTTTTATTTAAACATTCAATTATACACAACATTTAAATCACCTTTTTTTTTTAGTAAAATAAGCTTAAAGTTTAAGACAAGTTCACTAAACTTATATTATTCTTAAAAAGTATCATATGTACTCTTTAATCAATAAACAAAAATTACATTTCAAGTTTCATAAAATCTATATCTGCATTTAGTCTTGTTTTCTTTCCTTATTATTTATAACTGGAACAACTATCAATCAATAATTATAAAACCCAATGAAAAATTACAAATAATATCCTAATTCTCAGAATAAAACCTTCATTATCAATCAATTAAGACTTTAAAAAAATCTGAACCTTAAGGATATACAAATTATATATACATTAATAATAATTTAATGTATTGAAAACATTCATTTTAAATGAAACTGATATCAATCAATGGCAGTAAAAAAAATATCAAAAATTTTTCTATATCATTCAGTAACGAAATATATATCATTCAACAAAATTTGCTTTAGTCTAAAAATTAAAATATTATAAACCTTTTTTTTTTTTTTCCAATGCCCACCTGTGTTAACATTTTTTCGTTAATTCAGGCAAAATATTATAAACCTATATAAACGTTGTTTTTTATAAATAAGAAAATAATCAAGTCAAATAATTTAGATTATGACAAACCTAATTTTTTTTTATTAAGTATTGCAAATTGTTGTTTAACTAAAAATAAATACAGGATGATTGACAGCATCATTCTTCCTTTTTAACTTTTTTTTCTTTTACTTCAGATCTGATGATAATTTTTTTAGAGGGATAGTTACTGTTGAGATACAATTTTAGGCGGAGTTATCGATAGTATTTTTATTTATTTATTTTGTCACAGAATAAATACAACATTATAGTACATGAAGCACACATTCAATTTATGCATGCCATCAAAATCATCAAAGTTAAAACTCATAAATCCAAAAAAAAAGCAAAAATTTGGCGATACGTAAAATCCGTAAATAATTTCGACACTAAGTTACTTAGTACCATAGATAATTTACAGAAACTTTTCATAAAATAAAGCAAAAACATATATGTGAGTTAAATTTATACTACCATTTCAATATACTTACCTTCAATTGTTTTCGCTAAATATTGATGAATTCACAAAGGAAAACGCACAATTAAATTATTTCCGGTAGATCCACACGTTAAAAAAACTTTTCAAATAAGTATCCACTGGTTCTATTGCCTAACAGGTAAATATATCCACAGGTGCAATTTTCTTTGTCAAAAACTCATGAGAAAATTCTTGAAAGACTTTTAACACTTCAAAATCACAATTATTGATCTTTCTACAAAGAACGAGAGATGTATAATTAACTAGAAACTTCTATACTCATCTAATAGAGTATTTATTAGCACTATACAAATCTAAAAAACAAGAATACAAAATCCTGATCAAATGTAGCACATAAAAATAAATACACAGACAAAATTTAGATTCGGATGCCGCTAGCACAGAAAACAAAACATCCAACAAACTTCTTAAATGTCAGTGAACTTATCTGAAGATAGCAAAGTATGATTTGGATAGGATTACATCTTGTAACATCGCAAAACTAAATTTTTAAAACAGATTAAATAAAGATTAAACGTTCCAAGGGCGAAGGTGGGATAGAAACTTTTCGTATTATGCTGCTAGAAAGGTCGGTGGCTTTTCGTCATGCTTGGCTTAGACGGCAGCAATTTTTTGCCGCCCTCGGCAAGAAATGCATATGCACTTGGCAGATATTCAGCCAAAGAAAGAGCCGCCAAATGCGTAACGTGGAAGTTGGCGCAACAATTTTAACCTTGAAACTTTTCGCGTCGCCAGAAAGAGCGAAAAGACATGGGAAATAAACTTCAAATAATGATTTGGTTGTTTTGTCCGACGGGGGGTAAAAAATATATGTAAACGTTTAGAAAGGAAGTTAAGAGAAGTGGGACAATATTTCTTTTCGTTGTAAATTTTACGGTACAATCTGTCTTGTCGCACTTGTTAATTCTTCTCAATTTAAAACCTCGCCTGTCCTCATTGTTTATCGAATAATTGTCCGACGTAAGAAAATAAAAAGAATGAACAAAGTTGTATGGATTACATTACAACAAAGAAATAACAGTAACGGTAATTAATAATCTTATGAAAGAAAAATAACAAACAAACCTTTTGATAAAAAGACTATGCTTCGAAATACAATGATAAAAAATAATTAAAAACAAGTTGCTATGGAGGAGAAATTATATCTAATAAGATATAACCTTTTCTGAAACATAGGATATAATTTTCTTTTAAATATAACGTTTCTAACCTTCCTTCTAATTGAGTTAATAATATTATTTTAATTGTTCAGAAATTCCTCTTAGTTTTTAAGCGACCTAAGGCTTAATTAAATTGAGAAATTTTGATTTCATTTTATTTAATTGAGATTTAATGTATTTATATCATTTATTAACTCGAACGTGGAATTCGCCAATTAAGAAGCAACGATACAAGACACAACATAGTCTGAGTTTAAAATTCTTAATATCCGAAAAGTTTTCACTATGACCATTAAAAAAAATTAAAAGACCATTAAAGAAAATCAATTAAAAAATTAAAATTAAATTTAAAAATGAAAGAAGTCATCAAATCTAAAAAAACATTGATTTCGTCTAAAGCATCATCAACCACTTTTTTTCCCACAAAGATACTGCAAGCTGTTGGCTGGGATGATTTATTTTTTACATTTTACTCAACACTACTAAGTATTACGTCCCGCAGTGGACTGGTCGTTAAGACACGGTTCCCAGCAAATCACCGAAGTCAAGCATCACTTGCTGTGGTCAGTGTGCGGGTGGGTGACCACTTCGATCACTCTACGTAGGGACCGAGGGTGTGCGGTACTCTCCTACCGTAAAGTGCTCAACTTCGCGTGCGGGTCGTCGGGTTACCGAAGCGAGGGTGCCCTCCCCTCTGCAGAGGATCAAAATTGTGATGGCATGTCTTCGGATCATCCTCAGGGATGTTTCAAAGACCGTCGCCAATAGCCCACTATGTAGCTCTAGTGCGACGTAAATGAACTACAACTACAACAACAACTAAGTATTGCGGTTTTCGCAACAGTAGTCTAGGAATGCCACGTGCTGCTAATACAAATAAAAATCAACTATCTATTAAAAGAGATTATAATTAGCAACTTCTTCTAGCACATTTCTTTCAGTTCACTTGAAAGCGAATGCAAGAAATATTTTCGTTTTAAATATATACTCACCGCCTTTGGCGACCAGCTTGATCAAAATTATCTTTATAACTTTTAATAACTTTTGTCAATAGAGCAAAAATATTGCAGCTTTAAACCTTTCTTCCTAAAAGGATTAAAAACTGTTTTTAAAGCTTTTTTTAAAAAGTTTTGTCCTTTAGGTAAAATGGTCATTTAGGTCCATAATGGCGTTTTAGCTGACGTTACACTAGCGATGGGTACATTAAAATTTCATGAGAAGGTGGATTTTTGCTGAACATGCAAGACTTGGCGAAAAGAAACCTTACAATTACCTAGATTTAAGGTTATTTTAACCCTAAGACAACAACGATTTAAGGTTTTTATACAGAAGGTTATTTTCCAATGTTTTGGATGAGGGTAATTTGCGTAGAATAGAGCAGATTGCCACAGGACTCGTTTTAAAGTTAAAAGGTTTACACGTAAACCGCACAAAAAAACCTTTTCAGGTTTACATTAAAAGGTTTTTGCTGAGTGAAAATAAACCTTATTTTGCTATCTGGGACCGAAATAAACCGTAAGTATGCAGTAGTTAGCAGCAGCAAGTGGTATAAAAATTATTTTCTTCTCTGTCAAAAGAAAAGATAAATTATTATTATTTTTTTTAAATCAATAAATAAAAAAATAACTCACCCCAATGCTTCTTTATTTACTGTATCACTTCCTCACGCACTACTCGAGCAGTCTAGCACTTGAATTTTACAAAATACAGTAGAACCTCGATTAACCGAGCTTCGATTAATCGAGGTTCCTGTTAACCGAGGCAATAACGAAGTCTAAATTTTTTTTCTCCTCTCCAAAATGAGCTTGGAAGAAATTATACACATATTAGTTCGTTGTCCCTGTTACAAGCACTTATTCCCCACAAAAGCACTCAACTTCCATGAAATATTACACCCTGAGAAGACAAAATCCACGAATGCTTTGTTAACAATGGTCATGTGACTTGTAAGTTTAAACATGTAAATTTTAAAAATACAATATTTTCTTGAGATTTGTGTTATTTTTGAAAGTGCGTCTTTCGATATTTAACTAAGTATAGTTAAAAAAAAAATCCATTTCACTTTTTAAAATTTATTACTAGAGTTGATTTCCTTTTTAAGTCTTTTTAGCTGTGAAACATAAGTTCATATATGTTTATTTTTATCCTTTAAAAAACGTTCGGTTGTTTTTTACTTTAAAAGTAGTTAAATTCGCAAGCATGGAAGGATTTTATACATGGTTCCTATTAACCGAGATTTCCGATATCCGAGTACTAGCGGCTAGCGGTCCCAATTAACTCGGATAATCGAGATCTTACTGTATATAATAAAAGTTTCATTCATATGTACAGTTTTATGCATTATTTTGTATTGTTATTCAGAACTGATTTATTGATTAATACCTCACCCCGTATAAAGAATGGCTATTTAGCTAGTACTAAATATATTAAAAGAATACTGTTAGAATTTTTATAAACTTACTCGCAAATCACTCATGTGAAGTGGTGGTTTAAAATCACTGAAAAACAACGTTATTAAACCGAGATTTAAAAAAAAAATATATCAAGCAAAGAATTCGTTAACCAGTTCGAAAAATCTGAGAACAAAATCGAAAGAGATTGATATATTGATCAAAATTACACAATTTTCCTCCTTATGTTGTATTTAGAATATGTATTCTATAAAATGATAAAATTTTTCATACTGTTAAAATGTAAAAGTTTTTATTTCCTACAATTTTCTTTTTACCCACGTAGTGGCCACCACGAAGAGAATTGAATTTGACTTATTCTGGAAGTGGAGCGTGACTATCAATTAAATTCAATTGTCTTAAAAGGAAGTTTAAATTTGTTGTATATATATGTTCTAGACGACGTGATAAAGTCTTATCGAAAAGACAATTAATTTAAAATTTAGAGACAAGAAAGCTGAGAAAATGTTGTCATTCATTATAATAATATCTTTTTCCTTTTAATGTAGACAATTCATTTAAAATTCTACTCTTGTTTTCCCATTGTTGGCGACAAATTCTTTATAGGCGGGCCTGCGAAAAGAAAATGTAAAACTTTAGTGATTATTATCATTTAATTTGAATCGTCTGAGAAATATCTTATGACTTTGTGCATGTTATCTCATTGTCGTACCGTTAATTGCCATTATCTCAATCATTGTTCGTAGTTCCAGAACAGTGCATTGGTTGCCGCGAGATGGTTGGGGACCAATGGTTGTAAGATCACGCGATTCATTTTTAAATTTCGTCAAGACATTTCTTCGAATTTGCTTTTCCACGTTCAAGTTTTTAGTTCGAAGATAGGCTTAAACACAAAACAATATTTAATAGATAAACAGCGGGCTTGTTCCTATGTCCTTGTAGAGAAAATCACGTCAACATAACCTAAAGATACGTAGCATTTAAAATAAACACCAGCAAACATGCGCAATTGCTTCAATGTTACGGATGGGAGTGCACGGAAGCTAAAGTAAAAATGCGAAATCTCGCCATTCTATAAGTATTTAATTTATAACGTCCATTCGAAACGAGGAGCGTCATTTCAACCCTTTATAGAACCATTATTTTTCGATTGATATTGTGTTGAAATATTTTTAAGATAGATTTATAAGATTAAATTCATTTAACTTATTTTTTAAAATAAATTTTTTTAATATCTAAGAATTTTTTTTTTTTTTTTTTTGCTGGAAAGGTGGGTGAGATCTTTAATATTTAACCTACTGAAAAGAATTGGCCACAAACTTGAACTAAGGTGTTTATTAAGTAACCGAATATATAAATTCTTTGTACATAATTACAATTTGATTCAATGAGAAATGTTGAAATTTACGAAAGCACATGAGAAAATGGTTTCCAAGGATTGGGCTCTCTTCTTGAGCCCACGTAAACCTTTGCTTGTTTACATAATAACAGTTACCCACAGTTATGTAAACAAAGTCCTTCAATGCTTTTTCTGTAGTCAGAGACCGATCAAGACAAATTCAGGCCCAAGGCCCACAAAATCTTCCGGGCCCCTAACGAAATACTTTGAAGTTAAATTTCTGAAGAGTAGTCCTAACAATAAAAAGAATCTATTGAACTGCATGATTCAAGAGAAGCATTCTAAAAATTTTGAAAGCAGACAATTGAAGATTATTTTTCTAAGATAAAGTTTACACATCTAAATATTAAAGTAAAATATAAAACAACAAAATAGTGTTGTATGAAAATAAAAAATGTTTGGTGACCACAAACAATTGAAATCAGTGATTTTTGCTAAAAGTCACTGATTAGCTGAATTATTTTAAAGATTGTAGCCTTCCATCTACAGCTTAACATATTTGTTACAAATAGGTTTTCAGTTCTTGTTGACAATAATCATTTGTAAGAAACTTTGCGAATATGCATTCTCGTTGCATTTGCATTGCAAGCCGTTGGAGAAAAAATTGCACCGATTAAAATTTAGCTGTACTTTTGAATTTGATTAGTGCAATGATTACACGAGTTTGATTTATCACAATATAAAGAAAATTTGAAATAAAAAATGCCCTTTTTGAGATAAACTGTTTCTTTCAGTATTTTTTTAAAGTAATATTGTGGATTTTTGACTAATTTTTGAGGCCCTCCAGAAAGTGTGGGCCCTAAGCACGTGCCTATTGGGCCTAGGCAATAATCAGGCCCTGTCTGTAGTTACTGGAAGTTGTCAGCAAATGGCTGCACAAATAATAGAGGAGAAAATAGCTGCCCATCCAAATTTAAAAATTAGTGAAATGTGTATGAAGGATACTTTCTAGTATGATTGAAGCTAAGAAAACCATCAACATCCTAGAGTTTTGATATGATTATTAGTGTATTACTGCCTATTTATAGACATGCACTTGCCTATTTATAGACACGACTGGCTGCCCGCGAAGCCTTTTTTTTGTGACCCGTGAACTAAAATATATTAGTTGTCCTTTTTTTGCTGACAATTTTCGTAAAAAAAATCTATATGGGTTTAAAATACTTTTCTTTCGTTAAAAAAAAAAANCATGATTCAAGAGAAACATTCTAAACATTTTGAAAGCAGACAATTGAAGATTATTTTTCTAAGATAAAGTTTACACATCTAAATATTAAAGCAAAATATAAAACAACAAAACAGTGTTGTATGAAAATAAAAATAGTTTGGTGACCACAAACAATTGAAATCAGTGATTTTTGCTATAAGTCACTGATTAGCTAAATTATTTTAAAGATTGTAGCCTTCCATCTACAGCTTAACATATTTGTTACAAATCAGCTTTCAGTTCTTGTTGACAATAATCATTTATAAAAGACTTTGCGAATATGCATTCTCGTTGCATTTGCATTGCAAGCCGTTGGAGTAAAAATTGCACCGAATAAAATTTAGCTGTACTTTTGAATTTGATTAGTGCAATGTTTACACGAGTTTGGTTTATCACAATATAAAGAAAATTTGAAATAAAAAATGCCCTTTTTGGGATAAACTGTTTCTTTCAGTTTATCCCAAAAAGGATCGGGACTGCGCGGGCAGCCAGTCAGTATATATATACATATTTTTTAAGTAATATTGTGGACTTTTGACTAATTTTTGAGGCCCTCCAGAAAGTGTGGGCCCTAGGCCCGTGCCTATTGGGCCTAGGTGATAATCAGGCCCTGTCTGTAGTTACTGGAAGTTATCAGCAGATGGCTGCACAAATAGCTGCCCGTCCAAATTTAAAAATTAGTGAAATGGGTATGAAGGATACTTTCTAGTATGATTGTAGCTAAGAAAACTATCAACATCCTAGAGTTTTGATATGATTATTAGTGTATTACCGCCTATTTATAGACATGCTCTTGCCTATTTATAGACACGACTGGCTGCCCGCGGGGCACATCCTGCCCGCGAAGCCTTTTTTTGTGGCCCGCGAACTAAAATATACTAGTTGTCCTTTTTTTGCGGACAATTTTCGTAAAAATATATCTATATCGGTTTAAAATACTTTTCTTTCGTTAATAAAAAAAAAAAAAANAAAAAAAAAAAAAAAAAAAAAAAAAAAAAAAAAAAAAAAAACCTGCGAAATTTAACATATCAACGGTGAAAAAAAAATTTTTTCTCAGATAAAAATCTACTTCTTATTTTAATTTGTAATTCAATACTTTTATTTTGTACAACTTGATAAAAGTCTGACAGTAATATTTAATGTTCCTTCAAACATAAAAGGGTCCTATATAAAATTTTGAGAAAATTGGGGCCCGACTGGTGTTTTTAATTGCGGCCCCCGGCCACATTTAAGTTGGAAACCCCTGATATAGACGCATTATTTTTATTGTTTTGTGATATCAAGGTATAAGAACAAAATAATTTCTGAAGTCTTTCTGCCCTTATAATATTAGTTGTAATAGGTTTTGATTTTTTCCCAATTTTTAATCAGTTTTTAGTGGTGGTTTCTACTACTTGACTTGATATGAGAGCTTGGAACCTGGGCCGCGCGGTGGCCCCTATCCCATCCATTTTGTATTTTTCCATATTGAATTTGTTCTTTGTGATCAGTGGTCTATGTGGTAGCTGCTAACAGGATTCAAGCACCTTGCTTGGGTAAATGAAAATAAGGAAAATTAAAGGAAGCAGGCTTGCTTTAAACTATGCGTGGCTTTCAATGTAGATTGATGGTCAACGTGGGGAAACGCTTGATCGAGTTGTCAGTATTGTTGTTGAATCTGGTGCCATGGTGGATTTGTGATTAATTTGTTTTTATTTATTTTGATGATTGTGAAATGAGGCGTCGGATGTAAAGTGAGCAGATATTGATCTGAATTTTATATCTTTTTTGTAGTTTTCAAAGTTGAAGTTCACTGTATTGCATTTTATAGCCTGGTCAAAGGAAATTATTCATCTATTGATATACAACATACATTTGCAGGTTTGTGTGCTCAATTAAGGCTTATAAACCTTTGTCAAGTAGAAGAACAGATAGCACAATATAGAGAAGGACATCACAAAGAATACCTCTACGCTTAACAGAGCATTTGGCGGGAGATACCGCTCGCCAAGGACGCCCCAAATATTCATCTAACATGCATCAGACTTCCATGTATGCAATAAATTCAGAATCTTAGTGGTGATCAAGAAAATAAAATGACCAATTTTATTTTAAAAAAAAAAAGATGTATTTTACGATATAAATTTCACTACCAATGCAAAAAATGTGGCGGATTTTTGAGAGCCCTGTATAAGTCTCCTTTCCCCGCTTTAATATTTTATTTCATATTATAACTGCTGTTGAACAGCTGACCCAGTTTTGAGTTTACGACTACCAATGTTTAACTCCATAGCCATGCAATTTCGAACCCTACTCAGAATACAAGGTAACTGAAGAATCCAGTATTGTTAGTAATTTGCCTTCGTGGAAGACTTTTTGATGGAACTAACCCGTATTAGGGTTACATGGGGAGGAAAACTAGGAGACCCTCTCTCGGTCAGCTTAGGGACTCTAACCCATGATACATCTACCACCGAGAATATTTTACATTAGCACAGTGATCGGTGTGAGTCGAGTGGGGAATTCGTATCTACCGTCTATCGCTGGAATTTGACCCCGGGTAGCCTCATTGAGGGGTAGACCGGAAATTTTAAATTTTCAGTTAGTTGACAGTGGCTGTAAATTCGTACAACTTAATTATAATTAGAAATAATTTACGGACATAAAAAGTTTACTTAACAATAAAAATAATGCATAAACATAAAAAAATTTAGTTAAACATGCAGGCTCAATTTCATCGTGTAAGTAATTTCGTTGCGTAATAAAAAATTTCTATGGGAAAAAACGATGAGAAAAAGTGGCATGTTATTTATTTAATTTAAGTCCCTATTTTAATTTCATCAACTCGCCACGCGGCTAGTGGTTATTCTCAGGTCTCTTGGGAGGCAAGCGCTATCTTTCCAGCACGGCTCCTCCGCTTTGAATATTCCTCCAGAATATTAAGAAAAAAGTAAATTTTGCTTTACAATTCAATTAACCATATTTTGAAAAACCTTTATGAGGTCAGAACTTTTTTTCGTTTTAAAGAATTAAAGTGATTGTCAATATTAGAACGTATTAACATAGTTTAAGCACAAATGCGTTATCACTTCTATTATAAAGGTGATTTTTTACAATATTTTAAAGCGTTGCTTTTGCGCAACCTTAAACTACCATGAGAAAACTAAAGTCGCATAAAATATGTAATTAAAATTTTTAATGATTAATTTACGAAGTAACGCAAATCCAAAATTTCTAGTGAAAAGCTGAAACGATTTAAGAGTTAATTCTTTCAAATATCGTTCCGCCAGGACGATAATCAAACCCACCAGTTTATCTCTTTCATTGCCATCAACGGTGAAGTGCATGGAAAATCGTTGATGCGATTACCTATTAATGGCTGAATATTTTCTTCTTCTTTTTTTATTCGAAAGGTGAAAGAAGAAGTAGAAAGTTTAATCTTCGAAGCAGAACATCCCTAGACCCGCTCTTTTCATCTTCACAAAGATTCTTGAAGCAGGAAGGGAACAGGTATTTCGAGGTTCCAATGTGTGTCAGGTCAGCCTAATTATGTCCAGTTAACTCAGTGAGTGATGAACCTTATCCTCTTTGCGGCACGAGGATGGTCTTTATAAGAATTTAAGTCATGTGTCGTTAATACTTCGCGATGACAGTTTACAACACAGCCACTTATGGTAAACCATGAAATTCCCATGTTGAAAAAAATCAAGGTCGTGATCAGAGGGTGGCATACTGGGTGGTCGCTCAGGATTGCTAATATTTAGGACCGCCAAGAATCAATTTAATTTATGAGTTCATTTATTGTTTTCCTAACGAATTTTTTTGAGAAAAAAAACTATAAAGAAGAAATTAACTATAAGGAATTGAAACGACAAATGTATGTAGATTTGTGTGCCCAGTTTAGGACTGCTTATTTTAACAATATTACGAACCAGTAAAAATAAAAATGTAAACCACTGTGACTTTTCTGCAAGGTTAGTACGGTCCTTGAAACACTAAAGCTGCAGCAAAAGTAAGAAATTAACCCTTTAATGGGCCTTTTGTTTCTAGTAAAGGTAAATTAAAGTATTTTTGGAATTGGAATTGTTTTAAGAACAGTAACTGATAAAAAAAATAAAAAAACTCATTTAGTTTATAAAAATGCCATTTTTTTGGTGGTAAATGTATTTAACATGACTTATTAGGAACTTACTGACTTTTATTTTTCTTTATTTATAAAATAAATTCCTTAAATGCTACAAACTTCAAAAGGAATTATGTATTTTATAACTTTTATACGTTTTTTAAAAGTGACAAATGGTTACCAATTTTATTCAAACTCGCTTCAAGAAAGCTGAAGTTATTGAAAAATGGAAACCTAAATTAAAAGTGGTAAAACGTGGTGGTAAGTATACTTACCACGGCCTTCAAAAGGGTTAAGATGTATTTTAATCCACTGCAAGCGGGTCAAATATATATACGTTTTTGAAATTTGTGCAATCCTTACAAAAGTTTAAGAGGTAGCAGCAAAATAGAGCTAGACTAAACATAACAGAACAGAATTGTAGTAATCAAGAATGGATAATTTCTTTGAGAGGAGAGAGGGATGCTACCTCTCTCCTCTCAAAGAAATTATCCATTCTTGATTACTACAATTCTGTTCTGTTATGTTTAGTCTAGCTGGGCTTCTGAGGCCAATAATGGCCCTTTTCCCATTCATCCTATAATGAGAACTTAAGCAGAAACTATAGACTGATTACATGAAATGCAACAATTAAATGACGCATGTTAAGGTAGCGAAAAAAGAATAGCACTTTGCCATGGTAATAAGAAACAAATAATGGAATGTATAGAAATATACAATGCATATTTACAAGTAGGGGAACAATATTTACAAGAAGAATAACTATTTACAAAATATGAGAAGAGTTGGCAAAATTCAAGATGAGAAGCGACAAGATCATAAAAGATTTCATTAACAAGAAAATTACCATGATTAAATTTATATGTAATTAGAATTAATTTCACTAGGGGTAATTAATTTTTTTTTCAAATTGAAGTTGTAGCTATAGAGATACTCCAGCATCTATGAAATCTTACTTATCCTTTCCTTCAAATTTTAAACTGTAACAGCTGAAATACATTTTTTGGAAAAGTTGTCAGCATGCGATGTATTAGTTAGCTTAAATTCACCTCCACATTAAATATTTAAAAATGAATATATCTAATAAAAATTTAGCAAAATTTGAGAAATTTTTATTATCTAAGAGTAAAAATTAATAAAATTGTTGTCTTATATATTACAGTATTGTCACCCACCAAACGTTCTGGAGAGAAGATGTAATGGCATACCTGCCAACTTTTTAGCCTTTCGAGGATCATTTTCCCCAGTGGCAGTAATATACTCATATGTGTTGGTTATCTTAGCATCAGCCCCGCCAGGGGCTCCAACTAATTCATCTGAGTGGAAATAAATAATAAATCGCCGAAGCGCAACTGAAAGGTGAAAGTTGTGGCAGTAATATACATACCTGCCAACATTCACTCTTTCCGAGAATTGATTTTCCTAGTGGAATAATATGCTTTTATATATTTGTTGTAATTATTTATATGTAGTGGTGGCCAAACTGATTTAAAATTATTATTATAATTCAAAAAGTTTAGTGAAATAACATGAATTTCGCTAGCACTTTAAACATGAAAATAAAATCTTCCGGGAAAACCCGGAAGAGTTGGCAGCTATGAATATGGAATGCAAATAAAATTTCAGGCAGAAACATACGCTTTAATTTCCGGCGGCTTCTTCGGAATAACTCTGCAGTATCAGAGATGCCAACTTGCTCCGGACAGCAAATATATATTTTAAAGTGGCAGTTTATCAATTGTGATTCTTGGTTTAATGAATTCAATTTAGTAGATTTTTATCCACCACTATTTCTAAATAATTCGTAGGCTTATATTATTCACCACTTTATTGCTAATATCATGCTGTACCTTTGAAAAAGCTAGCAAAAATAGTCAATTAATTGCAAAATTTACTTTGTTTGTTATTTACCATTTTTTTAATTATTTTGGCGTGTCCGGAGCTGTTGGCTTCTCTGCAGTATTTCACATTAATATATATATTAATTTTTTTTAAATAGTGGTGACTTAAAAGATTATAAACTTAGTTTATAAATGCAAGTAATATATAGAAAGCATACATTTTACTACCACTTTAAATATAGAAATAAAATTTTACGCCAAATGCGTAAAAGTTGGCAGGTATGTAATGGGTTTAAATACAGCCGTAGCCCTGAAGTAAGGGCTGAAAGTAAGATGAGAAACTGGAAGAAAGACCGTTTCATTTTTAGCTGGTTATCGCGAAGAGGAAAATAAACTTATACTATTTTATTACTCTCTCTCTTTTTTTCTTGCATTAAACAAAAATTTTCAAAGAAAGCAAAAATTTATTAATGTATAAAATGCTTAAAATTTTTATTGTAAAATGACAGAATTATAGAGCACCACTAGAAAAAATAAAAATAAATTTATGTTTTTGTTCACTTTTTTTAAACAATAAATAAGGCAGCAGTCCAAACTTGCTCCAAACAGCAAATATATATTTTAAAGTGGTGGTTTATTAATTGCGATTTTTGATTTAATTAATTCAATTTAGTAGATTTGTATCCACCACTATTTCTAAATAATTCGTAGGTTTATATAATTCACCATTTTATGGAACTTAAGTCATATTAAACCATTTAAAAAGCAAACAAAAATAGTCCAATATTCTCAAAATTTACTTCGCAGTTATTTACCGTTTTTTTTAATTGTTTCGGCGTGTCCGGAGCAGTTGGCATGTCTGGTAAAAGCCCTTATTGCAATTCACAAAGCTTAGCTTTATTATTACTGCACTAAAAATTTATAACACTAAATAGGCCATAAGAAGCAAGGAGAGATGGCTAAATCCCTGTTTCTTTTCGGCAACTAAAGATCTTTGCATATAATATGTTTAGAGGGGCTTCCAACTTACATGAACTTTATAAAAATTTTATATAGGACTCTTTTATGTTTGAAGGAACATTAAATATTTCTATCAGATTTTTATCAAGTTGTACAAAACAAAAGTATTGAATCACAAATTAAAATAAGAAGTAGATTTTTACCTGAGAAATAAATTTTTTTGCACCGTTGGCATGTTAATTTTCAAAGAAACGAAGAAATAAGGGTTTTTTTCACGAAGGAAAAGTGTGTTAAACCCATATAGGTTTTTTACTAAAATTGTAAGAATGACAACTAATATACTTTAGTTCACGGGTCACAAAAAAAGGCTTCGCGGGCTGCCAGTTGGTAATCACTGGTTTAGATAGTGCTTGTAAACAAAAAAACACAAAGTTCACCAGAAAATATTTGCACCAGGTTAAAGTAGTACCCCACAATTAACAAATATTTTCAGTGATTTGGCTATGTAATATGCTTTTCAATTGCACATTATTTAATTGGATTCGCACAATTTTATTTATGTTTCTTGTGATTGCTACCCATAAAAGCAGTTATTCTTTTCATTAATTGAACCTTACAATTGTATGTGTTTATTACAAGTTGCAATTTTTTTTCTTTAATTTCAATATATCAAAATACATTTTTAAATAATATTAAAATATGTAATTTTTGTTGGCTTATTAATTAGTTTTATTGTACTTATTTATTTGGAGTATATTTTTCTGTTGATTAGCATCAAACTAAATTCTCTTAATCGTCAGCAAATATGCCAAAATATATATCGCAAAGAGAGTGAACTAGATTTTATAGAATTCTTTTTTCTATTTTTTTACTTTCTTAAAAAATCTTTTTAGCATAATCTGTTTTTATATCTAAATCGATTCTGAAATAGCGCATCAATTTCATTGACGTATAATATACTTCTCTGTACTGTCTACTTTTGGACAAGCAGTTGCCAACAACTATAAATAAATTGTATTTTTCATACGATTAGATTCAAACGGTAAAATAACTGTAAAATAACAACAAAAAGGTAGAAGAGAATAAAATAAAATCATTCTTTTTGTTGAAAATTCACCCAGTTTTAAAGATTACTTCCTTAAGTTCAATCTGAATATAGATGAATCCTCAGACCTAGATATGTTTATATTTTTTGTTTTTGTATCAGTGACATTGATCTTCTGTCAAACATAATCTTTTCCTCGTCTCATCATAACAACTAAAGAACAAAATAAAAAATTCATCGCATTGCGTCATAGCATAGATCACCTTGCCAGATAGACGATCTTAAAAATAAAAGAAGCAAACGATAAAAGAAAAGTTCGGGTTAATGGAGTATTCTCTGCTTGGGCTTAATTAAAGAATGTTTCAAACGCAAATGGTCCATTTAGAATAAACCAATTATTTTTTTCTCTACCCTCTATCAATCTAAAAAGCCACACATGCATGTTCTGAATCTTCCGTTCACTGTACTTAACCATCTTAACGCACATGTAGCTTTGCTTAAGGCAAAGTGACGATCTTGATTTTAATAATTTAATTTCAAATGATTTAGATGAGCCTTCAGGCAACCTTCAGGCTTTACTTAATTAAGGAAAGTATACTTCCTCTTCATTATTTATTCGATGATAGTTTTCTGTTTCGGTACTATAGTTCAACCTTTCGATGCTATTTCAGTTTAACATCATCAGCATTAAGAAATTCATTTATTCTGTTATATTTTTCTTAATCTCAAGTAAGATTCTTTATTAACACACAGAGTGTGATAATTATCACGTATATTGGTGTTCTCGTCACAGTTACAAAAAAAAAAAAAAAAAAAATTTACATTTCGTTGCGATTGTTTTATTAAAAGTTTTAATAATCATATTTTTAAAATGTGGCCTATTTATTAAATATTTTTTTAGCACAAATGGTGTTCTAAATTAACTCAGGAATTCTTGAGCGTCCTATAAAGTAATGCATTGGTGTGAAATTGTTTTAAAAAAATAATTAAAATTATTTTACATAGGTTGCAAAATTGTACATTTGAGCCACATTGTTTAAATGATGATTTATTTTTGATACAAATCCCGATCTTAATTAATTCTATCATCATGAGCATTGAAACTGTTTAACAAATATATTTAAAATTGTCTTTAAGTAGTTGGTTTATTTTTAAAAATTGTATATTTTTTAGAACAAATCGTGATCTTAATGAACTCGATTGTCGAGCATACTGTTGTACTCCCTGTTGTGAGCGATAAAAATTTATTATACTACTTTAAAAGCGTTGAAATTGTTTTTATAAAATGCTTGGAAATTATTTTTTATGCCTCTAGCCAATTTTTTGAAAAGTGTATATTTTTAGAGCATATCATGATCTTTAATAACTTATTAAGTTAGTTAGTTATTCTTATATAACATAATGTATGCGTGATTGTGCTGCGAAAATAATTTTTCTGAGAAACATTGATGTTTGTTGTATGGTTTCTATCGTCTGAAAACGCAAATAATAATAATATTATCTTAATTAAATGTTGCAATTAAAAATTAAATATTCGACACACATGGTAAACGGAAATTTCGTTTTACATACGTATTTTATGGTAGCTTATTTGTTATTATGAAAAACATACGTCTGTGTTTTATCTATAACCATTATCTAAACAAGATCAATCTTCTTTACGATTTATTGAAATATGAGTAATTACTTCTTTCGAAGCAAGACGATTTTGAAGATACTTTAACTGTCTCAACGGTGATCTAAAAATATTAAAATTAACAGAGTGGAAAAACAAAGTCAAGAAAGACCTGGGCCCATCCTGGGCTGTTGTGCAACTGAGGAAAGAAAGTAAGAACTTCTAAATACGTGTTTTATGTAATCTAATAATGTAAAGCTAATAATATATAATTTATATTTATATTCAGGGAATAATATATATTTAAAAAATTGAAATATTTAAAATTATTTTAACTGTTTCAATACTGTTTTCAAGTTTAAAACTGTTTTTCAAGTTTGTGCATGATTTCGTATTGTTGATAAATACCAATTAATTAACGATTACGTAAATTTATTTATTTATTTTAAGTGTTTGGAACACTTTTCCTTTTTTCTTTGTAGGTAACTAACATTTTCAACATTTTTTGAAATAAGAGCATTGACTTTTATCAAAGCAAAACGATTCTAAAGAATGTGGATCGGGTACTTGTCAAATAAAGTATTAAAAAAAATTATGTATTCGCTCACTTCATTGTAGTGCATTTAAAAATATAAATAAATCAAAAGATAAAAATGTAGAAATAAAATCTTTAAAGTTATGTGAATGGTTTATAATCGAGAAAAAAATCCTTTCTTGAAGATAAAAAAGTATGAGCAATAAAAAATAAAAAAGAACTAAAAATTTGCTAGGAATTTCTTTTATCGCGTTATTCCGCCCTCTAAGGCACAAAGAATTTTGGAAGGTGTGTGTTATAAATTGAAAGCAGAGTTACCACCTACCACTCATCTCACTAATGTCCACTTCATATCCGACAATTTCCTAGAAAACGATAAGTTTCCGTTTGCCAGATTGCATAATGATAATCGTTGGGTTATTGAACTTTTGCGTTTTTTAGCGAAATACTACAATCAAGTATAATTCGGGGGAAAGGTAATCTTTTGTGATTGTTCGTAAACGAAATTCTTAGAAAAGAATACTATTCTTCAAAAAGTTGCAGACGATTTTATTACAAATTTCCCTTTTATAATGAAAAAAAAAATATCGAGTGGAAAAAATTCTTTCTAACAATAAAAGTTCCCGATCAATACGAAAATGATGAGTAAATCTTTTATCCTTAAAATGGAATATTCAAACGATCGGTGTACTTATTTAACGTAGTGTTTCAAAGGTATAATAAATCAATATCGCTTGAATAAATTAAACTCTCATTTTAAGTTTATCGTCTTTTCAATCGATGAATAGAGGAAGTAATAATCTGAATTGAAAGAAAAGTGAAAATCGATTTTGCATTAAGAATTTTTTTAAATAAAATAAAAAACATCAATGTAATAATTCTTTAATGTATAGGGAACAATAACAAGAAATGTTATATTTGTCGTTTAACTAATAGAAAGTTGTCCTTTAATCCATTAATGCCTGAATGCTAATGCGATGATGTAAAAAGTGCTTTTACAAAAACAAAAAAGTGGTTGCACTATGCTCAAATTAAACAGATAATTTACCTCTGATATCTACCGCTTTAGCTTTGAAAATACCTTATGCGCAGACTTTAGACCCAAATATTTATATTATTAATATATTATGGTTGGCACAACTATCAACCTTCTGTAAAAACAAAAATAATGGAAACAAATGGATATTGATAGCTATCATTTTTTGTAAATAAATAAATAAATATATTAGTTTCAAAAAAATTATAACCCTGGCGGAGTACCTAATCTTCATCTAAATTTTACGAAGAAAGAGCGGACGTGGTTTTAAGTTGCTTTTAGTGGCTTACTAAGTTCCATTTTTAACCTATGAAATTTGAACTCTCTTATTATCAAGCTAACTGTGAAGTTTTTTGTGGTTTACTTCTCCTTGCACAAGTTAGTTTAACTATATTTATTTGAATACAAGTTAGTTTAACTATAACAATTTCTCGGGAAGGCAAGTTTTTTCTAATGCTCCAAAGCTTCACCCAGAAAAAAACCTTATTCCTTTTGGATTGATTTTAAAATTACTTTAATATTACGGTTGTCTAATGGCACTAGTTCCATAAGAAACTAGATACATTTCTATTATTCCAGAAGTATGAATTATATTTATCTAAATTATAAAATTTAGTTAGGTGAAGGGTGTTTAACTTCAATAATAAATTTTATTCTATTATAAACAAGGAATTTGATTTTTCTTATTTTGAAGTTAAAAATTTGCTCTATTATTTTTCTTTAAAATTGCTTAACGCAAGAAACCATACTCTGGTACAAAAATGCCAATACTTGTAGCGTTTGAATTATTACTATTATAATTAATTTGATGCTTATTTTAATTTCTAATAGTTATGGATTTGGTTGGGCACAAAAATTATAAATGATATTTGAATTATAGAATTGTTATCAAGATATAAGTGTGGTTTATTTATATCAAAAAAGTATTACACTAAAATAATACAATACGTTAAATTTGTGAATAATTATTTACAAAAATATGAAAGAAATAATCTACGCTCTATTTTTTAGAGTGGTGTTAGAAACAATCCTATTTATAATACGTATCGCTTTTTTAGTTTTTTAAGCAAATCATTAAATATTTTTTTAAATATTTAGGGTAATTTTAAAAACATTGGGAGAGAAGAAGCTTCAATAACCTATGCCTTGTGGATACCGTTGGCGTTTAGTCAAATGACGAAATTTTTAGAGAATTTCTTTATCAAGAAACTTTATAATTACAGTCTTTAAGTATCAATTTGTTTCTATGCATGAATTTCTGTATTTCTTCATCAAAACCATTATGCAACACCCTTCACCAGTTTAAAAGGTTTGCATTTTCAAACCACCATTACAATTCTTAATAGTCTATGGTGCATGCTGAACACTATTTTGAATTGCAAAGTTACACCATTTTCCCTCTTAGTTTAAAAAAATAATATCAATGTTTTAAAAAAAATATGCGTGTCTAAAATGAATATCCAATTTTTAAATTTCGCATACAACAAAAAATACTCTGAATAATTACTGATTGGAAAAACAGAAATTCGCTCTAATTTCTGCAAATAATTTTATGATAACCATATGTAAGATCTTTGATTTAAATATATCAGAGAGAAAAAAGAAGACATTGCACACATAATGATGTCAAGTATTTATTTGCATTAAAGATTTTAAAAAAAAGAGAGAGATTAGCTTGACAGACATTCAACTAACGTCAGAGAATCAACCGAAAAGTAAAGTATGGTTTGATTTTCATATAGATCTGTCTATCTGTTAGATAATAAAGTAGCACAGGTGCAGATAGATAATATATAAAAAGTCATTAGAGCTCCTTTATAATAAATAGCATCCACTTCCACTTAAGGCTTGATATCTTTGTAGAATTTTCGGGTCCTTCTAATAAATTATATATCAGAAAATTAGAAGATTCTGCAAAAATATGTGTGGTGATTTAAAAGACAAAATATCTGTGACCACCCAAATACTCAGTCTTATATTTCTCTCCTAATTTCTAAATTTTAATAAACCAGCAAATTATATCAATATTAAGATTTTTGATAGAATAGTCTAACTCGTTTCCTCAAAAACAAAAAGATCAATAAACTTGTTTAAATAGAAGGTCGAAATTATGAAATATAAAAGCTACGAAGAACAAAAAGTCACTTTTATATGTTCACAAGTAGAAGGAAACGTTTAAGCTCAGGTTTTGAAACCTAATCAAAATCTTTGTTTTCTCTCCCTCTAAGAAAAAAAAAATTCCCTTTTATTTACTTGTTATAAAGAACACCTTTTGTTTGCTATAAAATTCATGTGTTGATAAAACTTATACATAAATGCAATACTTAAAAAATTAACCAAATATGGGATTCACAAACATTTGTGAAGAAAATATGGGTTGGAATAAAAGATTAAAGAAAATAAAAAAAATTTCCAAAGCAAAGAAGATGTGTACATAACAACGGCCGCCATTTGCCAAAAAATTAATTTGCTATCGCACACGCATTATATTATACAGTTCTGCCGATAACAAGACAGTAGCCTGTAAGAAACTATTTAAAATAAAAACAGAAGGTGACTAACTCTTAGTCAACCCTGCGGAACCTTTTAAAATCAGATATCATCAACCGCAATCGAATTTCGCCAATTAATAATAGCAACTATCTCTCACTCCTTCTTCAGCAACAGTATTTTCACGCAATGTGATTGTTTTACCTAACCTTGATCGTCCAACTGAGTTTCGACTTAATTACATTCAAATATAAATGAGAAACGCAAAAAAGAGAAGAAAAAATAAATAAATAAAAACCACAACGGAAAAATTGATCATTTTTCCTTTAACAGCAGATTTGATCGGTTAACACAAAAAAGAGCTTGCATTTTAATAATTTCTTAACAGCAGTTTAACAGACATTGTAATGCTTAAGAGCTTATTCTACTTAGAAATAAATTGAATTGATTTATTTTCTAATTTTAAATAAACCATTGAATTAGAAATTTCAACTTTGAGTATGCAGAGCCAACAAGGGTTGAAAAAGTGGGCCTCTGCCCAAATGCTCTAAGAAGCTTTATGCTGGTGATATAAAAAAATTCAATTTTTAGCAGAATTGATAATTTAAAAACTTTTTTTTGTTTTATAATAACGATGAAGTGGAAAAGAAGGTAATAATATTCTGATGTCTAGGGAAAAAAAAACTTTGCAGGCTGGTCGTCACAGACATGTTTCGCGCTTTTCTTAAAATAGCAGAGCTTATAAATTTATTCAGCTGCCTCTTTTGGCGAAATGTTGGTGAAAAAGTACGCGTTGTAGTAGTTAGAGTTCTAAAATGATGTCTCATTTAGAAAGACGCACCCCGGCCAAACCACTACTTTAAATTTTAAAATTTTCTACGTGTACAAAAATCATTTGATTCTTGGCGATGGTAATTGGTGTGAAGAGGTACAGATGTAGCTTAGAGAAATTTTAAGTTCATAATATTAATTGTCTTTGAGAATTAAGTATTTTTTTCTAGCATAGGAAACAATTTAATTTCGGATTCATTAATGGATGTATTAATTAATACAACCAACTGCTGACACTTGGATCGAATATGTACCTGTACTGATGTAGCCCAGAACTATTTAAAGCTTTAATCGTCAGTTATCTTAGTGAATAAAGAATTTATGTCTTGCAAAATAACAATTTAATTTTGATCTTTTAATACATCAAACGTAAAAACTTAATATTTCATTAATAATTTATATAATAATTCATTACTAGTTTATTATTATTAATTAATAATGGTGCAATTTTTTTTATAAAAAAAATTTTCTTTCAGAAAAATAGATGTCCATCCCGGAAAAAATTAACTGAACCAAGGAGAAAATATGTAGCCATAAGGCCATATCACACATAGCGAAAATTCGTTCAATTCAACCATCAAATCAACCCCAACTTCAACTCCGAGGACAATTAGGTATTATTTACGAGAAATGGGTCTCAGTGTTAAGAAGATGTTGGGAAGATTCGAATATTTAAACTGTATTAGACACATAAATTTGAATTCTTTTACTCATGAAGAAAGCTCATGTCTTATTAAATTTAGATATATTCTAATAAAAGATATAGATACTTAAGTAGTTTATATAAATTATAGCAACAAATATTAGAGGGAAAAACTTATACCCTAATTAGAGATCGTTTCGAATGAAATTGCATTTTTATAGTCAATTTTGACTATCATAAGTTGGTATAATAAGAACTAGCATCATACAAATAATGCTGAATATTGTTAATCATTATTTTTAATGGCATGTGTACTTTTGAAAACGTATTTTGCTTAACCTATTAACGTAAAGGCAACGGGGAGGGCAATAAATGATAATTATAAAAAGTAAATGTGGAATTTGAAAATATTTATTATTAAAAACTAAGTTAAAAATAACAATTTACTACAAATCTGAAAATTTTATAAATTTTGTCGGTATTTTTGCATGAGTTCGTAGTATAATACCGATTTATTGTCTTAACTTTTTTTTTGTCCCATACGTAAAACGGGTATTTAGCACTTAGTTAAAAAGTGAAAGAATAGATAAATAAGTAATTGAATAAATTAATGAAAATGGATGGGAAAGTAAACGAATCAATGAATAAACGAATCGATAAATACCTTAATTAGTGAGTCGGTGTATCAGTGAACTGACTATTGAATCGGCTAATCTACCCGAAGCAAAATATTAGTTAATAGCCGAGTCAAAGAATTGAACAGGTGAATCCGCGGTTCAGAATATGTATTACAAAATAGGCGAATCAGTGAATAGACGATTTAGAGAACACGTGAACTAGTTAAATAGCGAATAAGTTTATAAATAAATAAAAATATTTTTTCATTTATAGTTTGCGGCATGGCAGTAAATTATCACAATTTTTTTGAAACACTATTTTGTGCTTGATTTCGTAACCTAATAGCTAATATTAATAAATTAACACAATCATTGTTGGTTCCACGCACTGAAATTATTATACGCAGGGATTTAAAAATAAAATCAGAAGTTAGCGAGTTGGACTTGTTTTAAATTAGTAATATTAGTAGCCTTTTTATAATAGTAGTACTCGTGTATTTATTAGCTTTAATTTTAATCATTAAAAAAACCTACATAATGTATTTTAACAGTCCTAACTTTAACTTTATATATCTAATTAAAAGCGGTTCTTCTATAAATCAACATCCAATATTTATTAATACAATGAAGCACTCATGTCTATAAAGGAAAATTCTCTAACAGAATACAAATTGAGCCAAAAAGAATTTTGAAAATATAATTATACTGATTTTACGGAAGTCTATTTATAACAAGTTCAGTAATTTTGCTCTCATAATAGAGCATAAATTTTTCCCCGCTTCTTTCAAATGCTCATAAATAACAATTAAGATCATAGTTCAAATATTAAATGAGTTCAGGTTGGAACAAAATAAACGAATAAAATTTTCCAAGATCGCATGCGACCCTAACCTTGGCGTGTTTGTTGCCTAGGCATCCATTCATTCTTTTTGACGTCAAAATCGAATCATTGATTTGAATATATAACACGTCATCGTGTTTATTTTAGAATGAATTTTTTACACCTCCCAAAAGTGTGAGTGTCTCCAAAGTATTCTTTAGAATTAATTAGAGTGGATTCAGTTTCAGAAGCTCTTTAATTTCAAAGAATACTTCATCTCAACATAGTATGCGGAATACATATATCTTAACATTTAAAATCAGATTTCAGAAACGTTTCATTTAAAAATAAATAATTTTTTAAATTTATTTATTTAAGTTCTCGAATAACTTAATGTTTAAAATCTAAAAATTAGAAAGGTTAAATAATAACAATAGTATTACTAGTTAAAAAAAAACTATACCTCGTTGAAATTAATTAACGTTTTGCAATCTTGCTTGCAAAAAATGGAAAGACATAGTTTGAAACAATTAAAAAGTTAATGTTTTAATTAGATTTATAAAAACACATTTCAAATACGTAACTATAAGCACATGGTTCCAGACAGCTTTCAAAATACTAATTCTATTTTGTCTTCCTCGAATTCCATTCATGCCAACATTACTTGTGTGACGTAAAAATAAAAAAAATCGAAGATAAATGATTATTTAAGAACTTGCTATAAGCCTCACACTCTAACTCATCTTTGGATAAATAGAGCAGTAAGCTAGAAAATATTAATAATAATATTTTTTTAAATTTTTAGTAAGAAAAATTATCTGCAAAATAGCAACAATGTTAATCCTATGAAAAAAATTTACTGCTCACGGTTTCCCTCCCTAAGCCAACAACTTTTAAGGCTGGGGCTGAAATCGCCCCTTTCTAACACAGTCTAACTTTCAGGATTCTTACAAATTCTTCCTTTTGCTATTATATATAATTAATAGAATAGATTCAAAGTTTGTACAGATTACTACAAAATTATAGCCTCAGTACGCCACAGAAGGTTTTTAAAATTGTTAGGTTGTTCTCTGTTTTTGATATAGCTCAAAATGCGTATTCAAAAAAATAGACACAACTCAAAAGTCTTATTTAAGAAAATGGGAACAACTAAACAGGCGTATTTAAAAATTTAAGAAAATGGTCACAGCTGAAAATGCGTATTTGAAAATTTAAGAAAATGGTCACAACTGAAAATGCGTATTTAAGGAAATGGGCACAATTGAATATGCGTATTTAAGAAAATGGGCACAACTAAAATTGCTTTTTTAAGAAATTGGACACAACCGAAAATGCGTATTTAGAAATTTAAGAAAACGGGCACAACTAAAAATGCGCATTAATGAAAATGGACACCACTCTAAATTGAACTTAATTTGTTATTTGAATTGAAATTAATTTGTGAAAATAAGATGGGCCTTTTCATTGTTAATCCAAATTTTTAACAACTTAACTAGGAATTTTGTTTTTAAATACTAAACTTAATCATTACGGAGCATTATCCTAAACTTCAAGGTCCGAGAGTCCAAGTATATTCAAAATGTAAATTTTCCGACAATGGCAATGAGTAACAAATTGAGAGACAATCAAGGTCCGTTTCAGAAAATATGTTTATTTTAAAAAAAATTCCGGTGTCTGAAAGATCATTCCCAAAGAAATGTAACCATCTCCAAGACATTAAAAAATTATTGCCTCACCAATACCACATATTTTACAAAAGCTCTTCCAGCGAAAAAAGAAATCTAAATTAGATCTTGCAAATTTTACAAAATGATGACAAAAATGGAACAAGCGTAGATATTTTAACATATTTTTGATCACTAACGCTTACTATTTGCGAAGGAAATATATCTGTATAAATGAGGGCTGGGTTCAATCCCATTGGTGGCTTTAATCCACTTAACTTCATATCGATGAGTACCAACTTGTCTGGGAATCAAATGCTGCACTATGCATCGTGCTGACCACATTGTCTTCAAAATTGTGGAGTCTTAATCTTCATGACATATCTGACAGTCAATGGGCTGTGGCGAGAAGGATTTAAATAATTTATATCTATAATATTCTTCATACTGCTATCAACAAACTATGAAATACTGTTTAAAAAATGAAATTTCTACATACCTTTATAGACCGCCCTACCCCTTTATAGGTCCATATTTTTCTCGTAATATTGTATTAAAATAGTTTTGAGAACGAAATCGATTAAAAAGAAATTCTTTTAGCTTATTAACGAATATAATTTTGATTGATGCGACCATTTTTTAAAATGGTTAGTAGACGAGTGTGATTTTAAAACCTTTTACCTTCTGTAAAGAATTGAATCTTAACTTGCACTCAATTATAACCGAATTTTTAAATTCCGTGTTTATGCCTACAAATAAACTCGATGAGAAGTGATCAAATGGATGAAAGCAAAAGACGAAAAAATATCCCCAGTGGTCTCGCAGTGGACTCATCCAGTGTTTTCATCATAGAAAAAAAATGGGTGAGAATTTCCCACCCTTTCTCAAAAACAGGGTGAGNGATCAGAGTGCGTAGGGACCGAGGGTGTGCGGTATGGGTCCGCGTTAAACTGTTCTACCGTAAAGTGCTTAGCTTCGCGTGCAGGTCGTCGGGCTACCAAAGCAGGGGCGAGCCATCCCCTCTGCAGAGGATCAAAATTGTGATGGCATGTCTTCGGATCATCCTGAGGGATGTTTCCCAGACCGTCGCCAACAGCCCACTGTGCAGCTCCAGTACGACGTAAATGAACTACAACAAAAGATCCCCAGTGTTCGTATCTCTTCCTAACATCACGCAAACCGTTACTGTCACCCACATTTATGTAAACAAAACCCTTTATTTTTTTTACTGTGTTTTCTGAAAAATAGATTCCCAGTAACATTTAAAAATAAATGACGTTGGTGGGAAGTATACTTACCACTACCTTATAAAGTGTTAACGTATATTTACCACCACAATTATAAAGATACAAATCCTGTGAAAAACGTAGACCTTTAAAGGCTGTCGAAGGCTAATATTTCAAGAATTGATTCAATGATTTATTAAAAAGGACAGATATACGTTACGAATTTATTTGGATTCACTCGTTAATTCTTTAAATTAAAAAGAAGTATTAAAACTACAAGAAGTTTCAAAAAACGAATGAAATGCTTCTTCATATGAAAGGAAACAAAGCAATCATGNGTCCCGCAGTGGACTGATCGTTAAGACACGGTTCCCAGCAGGTCACCGAAGTCAAGCATCACTGGCTGCGGTCAGTGTGCGGGTGGGTGACCACTTGGATCAGTCTGCGTAGGGACCGAGGGTGTGCGGTATGGGTCCGCGTTAAGCTGTTCTACCGTAAAGTGCTCGACTTCGCGTGCAGATCGTCGGGCTATCAAAGCAGGGGAGCCACCCCCTCTGCAGAGGATCAAAATTGTGATGGCATGTCTTCGGATCATCCTGAGGGATGTTTCCCAGACCGTCGCCAATAGCCCACTGTGCAGCTCCAGTGCGACGTAAATGAACTACAACAAAAGATCCGCAGTGTTCGTAACTCTTCCTAACATCACGCAAACCGTTGCTGTCACCCACATTTATGTAAACAAAACCCTTTATTTTTTTTTACTGTGTTTTCTGAAAAATAGATTCCCAGAAACATTTAAAAATAAATGACGTTGGTGGGAAGTATGCTTACTACTACCTTATAAAGTGTTAACGTATATTTACCACCACAATCATAAAGATACAAACCCTGTGAAAAACGTAGATCTTTAAAGGCTGTCGAAGGCTAATATTTTAAAAATGTATTCAATGATTTATTAAAAAGGACAGATATACGTTACGAATTTATTTGGATTCACTCGTTAATTCTTTAAATTAAAAAGAAGTATTAAAACTACAAGAAGTTTCAAAAAACGAATGAAATGCTTCTTCATATGAAAGGAAACAAAGCAATCATGCAACCCGGACTCATGGTACAAGTGCAAAAGGCCAGTTGCTCTTTTCTGACAAACCGTAAAATCAGCATCCCAAAAGTATTTGTCCGAGGTATGTGACTTTTCGAAATCCACTCATGATATTTTAAAAATGTATTTAAAAAAATCTTCAATGCAGACAATCCGTAATTGTTGACTCTCATTACATCTTAAATCAGGGTACACAACACATATTTGATCCAAAACAGGAGACTGACTTTTTTGATAAATTTTATGCTAGACATCTGACCGAGAAATATATCCTGAATCACATGACTCCAGTTTAAATTCTCCTCTCTCTCTGAAATCACCTTCTCATTTGGCAAAGTTAAAGTCGGCCATCAAACAGATCGAGTAAATATACCCTGGCCAGGATGAAATAAGCTCAAAAGTGCTTTAGAGGTGTTGAAGATAGGCCATATTTCGTATCTTACCCTTCCTTATGAATACATTGAGGTTGCTGGTCCAAATTACCTCTGAATGGAAAGCTGCATTGATCCTTTCATTAGTCAAACCTGAGAAGCCAAGATATCTTATTTTCTCATGTAGACCGATAGCACTAACTAGCGTACAACCATGGATGCAAAACCATGAAGAGAACGGGGTTTGGGCGATTAGCCTTACGCCAAGAACCTTCACGGTTTCTTATCTCGTCGGAGATGTGACATTCTGCTATCCATCATCTTCGGCTAACCGCCTTTTTACAGTAAGTGATCGACATCACCCAGGCATACACTGTTAAAAATTTCTTTCCAACATTACGGTAAAATGAACGGCAGCAGTCTGTCCATCCGATTAACCGTAAAGTTTACGGTTGAGAAAATTTCTTTACCTTTACGAATGTAAAACCGTTTACAACAAACACGGTTAAAATATCATGGTAACACTACTAAACGGTTGTCCTACTGTATACACCTAATACAGTTAATTAACCATGTCTAAAGAATTTAATTGCTTTATAACCGTATAGTTTAGTAACCGTAAATATAAAAGTCTATGGTTTGGAAACTATGTACAACATCTCGGGCTAAAGAGATAACAAGCATTTATAACAATAATATAGAATAATTGTCTCATATGGAATGTAACTGTAAACGTATGGAATCTTTACGATTTATTATCTAATTGGAACTAATACAGGTAAAAAAAAAGTAACATTATTAAGCTGATTTTAAATTTATGAGACTAAAACAATGAATTACGATCAGAAGATGCAAACAGCTTATTAAAACTGTTTAGTAAATTGTAAACTCTATAACATTTGTGGTCAAGATTTCAGAAAGCAGATTAGGCGCTAAAATAGGTTCAATTTTTAAAATAAATATGAAAATAGTTTGTAGCTGTAAAATTACACTGGTGGAGTAACTTAATAAATTTAATGGTAACCTAAGGCCTGTTGAGTGACCATTTTCTTAACAATGCTTGTCTACTTGAATAGGAACTATATAACAACAGGGTCCTTATTGCTCGTTTGGCATAAGGCCAGCAAGAATGAAATTTTCAACAGGTTAAATACTGAACTTCAAGATATATCATTTAATGTATAAGAAAACAGAATATAAATGATAATTAGAACAATTAATACCACAATTTTTGAAAATTAAGTTATTCTCAACATCTAAACTAGGTAATTCTAACACCAACTGTTCCAATTTTTTAAGTAACACAAAGTTTTTTATTAAAACTTCATAAACATGTTGATAAATTACAGATAATGAAAAGGAAACATAATTTTACCATTCATAAGAGTTACCTATAATTTACAAATGCTTACTGGTTGTGAACCAAACACAAATTTTAAAAAATTAATATCAGTATGTTTTAATTTAGCCTGTGCACATCACATATCTATTTTTGCACATTAAGTCAACCTGTCCTTCTTTCATCATAAATAAACTTCAAGATGAGTAATTTTTTGGAAAAAAAAAAAAACTCTAAAATTATCCTTTAACATGATTCAAAGTACTTTATTTTCAAATGAATACTATTTTAAATTGAACAAAAATCTCGAACTTAATTTAGTAAAAATATATATTTCCACATTTTAGTTGATTCCTCAAACGTGCTTCTGGCTTTTACAAATAACAAACAGACATAAGAAAACTTTTTATTTTCTAGATAAAAAATTTAAAATAACTATGAAAAAATATGAAAATAACAAATAATAAAAAAAAATGCAGTTTTGTCACTTTTTCGTAACAAAATATACTGGTTTTCGGAAATTTCGAACTTTTCTATACTCCTGTACTACATATAAGGTGTATTCAGTCGATTAACCATAATGTATGTTTATTTATTTAAAAAATGGTTATCATGACCTACTTCGAAGACGCTCGCTAGATAAAACTTTTCGTTTGTGTAAGAATTCATATTTCTTATATCCATGCTAGATGAGTGAACGTTCATTCTCTATTAAGTCGCATAAGTATCATTATTACTATCACGCTCTGTTACAGAAACTATTTAATAACTAGAAAATATGATGTTAATGTTTTAAAACTGTCAGTTCATTCTAAATTAAACACTTTAAAATATAAATCAAAATTAAAATTTTTAAACTATTTCTTTGATGTAAATTCTCATCGGTACATTAAAACTCTATGAATAACTCTTATTTATGAAAAGACTATAACTCAATACTACTAATCATTATTCAGAAAAGTAAAATTTTTAACTAATTAAATCTATGAATAAATTTATTTTATTTTATTTTTGGTTTCGAATAAAATTGCATTTAACAGATATTTTGAAGTTAGTTAAACTTAGATGTAATCATATTATGAGAGACTTTGAATCAGTAGGTAAGTACTCAATAGATTTTAAAATTGGTTAAATATTATTGATCTTTTTTGTGAGAAATATGTATCCCGGTAGCATAAGTGTTATATACAAGTGTTTTCATGTATTGATCCAAATTGACTTGGAAATCATATTTAATAACTACTTTTCGCTAATCTGCAAAAATTTATTTTATTTTAAAAATACATTTACCCAACAATAAAAGACAGACAACTTCTGAATCTCATTTACCTAATATAACTTGAATTTTTTCTCAATTAGTGAAATTTTCTTTACAAATATTAATACCAAAAGTAATTTTAGATGTTAATTTGGGTTTTTCACCACTTGTCTTTTTTTTAAAGGAAAAAAAAAACATTTAGTAATAAAATTACAAGAGCTACTTTTATAGAAGTAATTATACAACATGTGTTAGAAAAGATTTATTAAATAAAGATGTTACAAATGATTTTAATTAAAAGTTGCCAGAAGTCTTTTTCTTTCTCATTGAAAAAAACATATTAACTTGAACTCAGGATTCTAATGCTAAGAAAATTAGTAACAATTTATATTTTAGTCAAACATAACTGGTTGCAAATAAAGTAATATAATCCAGTAATCAAGGTACATTAAAACCAATATGAACATGAATGCAAACCTTTCGATCCCTATTATTTAAAAAACTATTTTATCACATACTTCATAAATATGGTGTCACTAGTATCAACAATACTGCATTTAGTCAGATGACATTTCTGAGAAAAATTCTTTATTCCATTATTATACTACAACAAAAAGGGTTCTCACCAGCGAAAACACAAACAGTAAAGACAGCTTTTGAAAAATGAAAAACTCCTTTTTTTTAAAAAAATATATTAAAAGTATGAGATTTTTCACCAGTTTGAATAAAACTGCCATAAATTAGATGGACTTAGGTGGAAAAAAAAAGAAAACTTTTAACATAAACATTCTGATAAACTCTTATTACATATTCTACAAGAATAAAACTTCTCACCAGTATGAACACGACTGTGTCTGATCAGACAACCTTTTTGTGAAAAACTTTTTTTACATATACTACAAAAATAAGGTTTCTCACCAGTATGAACACGACTGTGTTCATTCAGAATCCCTTTATCTGAAAAACTCTTATTACATATACTACAAGAATAAGGTTTCTCACCTGTATGAATACGACTGTGTTTTATCAGACTACATTTTTGTGAAAAACTTTTATTACATATACTACAAGAATAAGGTCTCTCACCAGAATGAACACGACTGTGTTTTTTTAGACAACCTTTTTGTGAAAAACTTTTATTACATATATTACAAGAATAAGGTTTCTCACCAGTATGAACACGACTGTGTTCATTCAGAATCCATTTATCTGAAAAAGTCTTATTACATATACTACAAGGATAAGGCTTCTCACCTGTATGAATACGACTGTGTTTTATGAGACTAAATTTCAGTGAAAAACTTTTATTACATATACTACAAGAATAAGGTTTCTCACCAGTATGAACACAACTGCGTTCATTCAGAGTCCCTTTATCTGAAAAACTCTTATTACATATACTACAAGAATAAGGCTTCTCCTCAGTATGAATACGGTAATGTTTATTTAGAGTCCCTTTGTCTGAGAAACTCTTATTACATATACTACAAGAATAAGGCTTCTCACCAGTATGAACATGACTGTGTCTGATAAGACTACTTTTGAGTGAAAAACTTTTATTACATATGCTACAAGAATAAGGTTTCTCCCCAGTATGAACACGACGGTGCTTAATCAGAGTCCCGCTGGTTGAAAAACTCTTATTACATATACTACAAGAATAAGGCTTCTCCTCAGTATGAATACGGTAATGTTTATTTAGAGTCCCTTTGTCTGAGAAACTCTTATTACATATACTACAAGAATAAGGCTTCTCCTCAGTATGAATACGGTAATGTTTATTTAGAGTCCCTTTCTCTGAGAAACTCTTATTACATATACTACAAGAATAAGGCTTCTCACCAGTATGAACATGACTGTGTCTGATAAGACTACTTTTTAGTGAAAAACTTTTATTACATATACTACAAGAATAAGGTTTCTCCCCAGTATGAACACGACAGTGCTTAATCAGATTCCCTCTGGTTGAAAAACTCTTATTACATATACTACAAGAATAAGGTTTCTCACCAGTATGAATACAACTGTGTTCATTCAGAGTCCCTTTATCTGAAAAACTCTTATTACATATATTACAAGAATAAGGCGCTTCACCAGTATGAACACAAATGTGTGTAGTGAGATTACTGCTTTGTGAACAAATTTTATTACATATACTACAAGAATAAGGTTTCTCACTAGTATTCTGAGCACAACTGTGTGTAGTCATATTACTTTTTTCTGAAAAACTCTTATTACATATACTACAAGAAGAAGGTTTCTATCCAGTATGAACACAACTGTGATTATTCAGAAGCTCACTTTGAGAAAAACTTTTATTACATATATTACAAGAAAAAGGCTTCTCACCAGCATGAACAAGACATTGTTTTGTTTGATTACTTTTTTGTGAAAATCCCTTATTTTATATACTACAAGAATAAGAGTTTTCACCAGTGTGAATTTTAGTGTTTAATCGCACTTTTTCCTGAAAAACTCTTGTTAGAATAACGAGAATAAGGTTTACTTACAGAGTGATACTTATTCTGAATTAAATTAGGCCTTTAATAATATATGATACAAATAAAGAGCATGCTGAATCAAGTTACTTACTTTGACTAAATTTTTAATTAAGTAAAATATAATACTGAAGAAATATGATCACATTACAGCAGGCATATGATTTATTTAATAGATGCAGCTGTGAAAACATTAATTTAAGTTATATTGAGATGTAAATATTTTCTATTTTTCACAAAACTACTTTAATATTTCTTTTTTGTTGAATATACCAAGATACAAATCTAAATTATTTCACTTTATGTTTTTTTTTATCACAAAAAAATCTGCAGAAACAATGTACAACTTCATGTATTGGATTTAATTGGATACATTAAGAATGAGTGCAGTTTTAGATATAATGTAAAATTGTTGTTATTTGTTATTAGGAAGACATATTATAAAAATGAACAGGAACAAACAATAATGATATTAACTGTTTTGAACATGAAATTATCAAATTTGATTTCATTAGTAATTTATTCACATAAACACTGCAGAAATATAGTTCATTATAAATTAAGAAAAGCAAAAAAAAAAAATTTTTTTTTTCACTATCACAAACTTATAAGGTTTAACATTATCTATTAAAATATTAAAAAAAAAAACTTAATTGCCAATTTTTATATCAATGTTCTATCATGCACAAGAAAAGCAAGCTCCTATTCATTACCATAAATATGAGAATATCAAAAAAGTTTAATTTTATTTTTGAGTATTAAATTGCCCTAACAGAAAACATTTTCTCAGTGTGAACAAGAAAATCACTATTAAAATTTCTTGTGTATGAATATCAAATCATATGTGTTTTATGGAAGGGACAGACAGCTTAATTATCTGCAACTGTAATTTTAATCTATTTGCAACCTTTCAATAATACACTGCATCAAAAGTTCATTTAGAGTGTTATTTAAACCAAATTATTATTTTTTTCTTGATTAATTAATCACAATGACTGCTTAAATAAATTATTTCCATATTATGAACTCTAAAAAATTAAATGAAACTAATTCTTTTTGTACACTTTTTAGAACAGAAGTAAAATGTTTTACAGTAAAAAAGTATAATAATGAACTACACTTGGAAACTTATAAACAAACTACATGCATTAAATTTCTATATGTATAAATATTTTTCTGTCATTGCACAGATAGTATTTGCTGTTAGTATTGCAACATAGAATGTTACTGCCAACTTAGAATGAGATTGCCTTTAATAATAATGCTTCCTTTTGCCAGAAAGAAGTTACACACGCTTAATGAATAGTTTGATTATATAAATCATACAGAAAACACAATCTGCAAAAAAAAAAAAAATATGTGCGCACAATATGAAATTTATTTACTGTCAGCAAGAAGATATTTTATCATTCACATCGATTTTTTCTCCGTATAAAGAAGATAACATATGAATTAAGTCTGCAAGGAAATAACTTTTTAAAGCGCGATCTATATTGTTTCGATTACTGCGATGGTAATTCACTTTATATTTGTATGATTATGGATACGCAGGCTTATAAATTTAATCCAAGTAGGGGCAAATCAAAAACACAAATAGGGTTAGTTAAAGTCGTCTTCGGTATAAGTAAGAAAGTATGTTTTAACATAGTTTATCTCAGCAAAGAATTTTTCAACAATTAAGTACATATTAGCGGTGAGAGTTGGTTACGGGTTGCCTACTTCAACACACCTGATGTCCAGAATCTGGGACAGTTTTTAAAAAGTAGAGGAGGCTAGAATATCAACTTATCCTTCTCTTAAAAGAGTATTCATACTGCATTGTAAAAAACCGCATATGCGATTCCAACGATACCATTGAGAGAATGATTGGGAGATTTATTGCGAGTAAGGTATTTCACTAATGAAGTCTTGTTTGCATCTCAGAATTCACACATGAGTTTTCAGCATGCACTATTTTTGAGTCTTTAAGACCCATTATCGTAGTTTACATTTAACACACCTCAGATTGAGGAAGAATGACAGCCTAAATTGACAATCCTTTTTTCACGACGATGATTGGAAGTGTGTTGGATTGTTCTGTGTCAACACTCCTTAAATTAGAACATATTTGTATATAAATTAGAATTTTTTATAGAATATTTTATTATATATTATTATATATTTTATTATTATATGTAGCTATAGAATATCTTTTTTATAGAATATTTTCTGTAGAATATTTTAAGATATCCATCTTTCATATGAAGTTAATTCTGATTCAGTAAAGTTAATTCTGATTTATCAATTTCGACGTAGGTGTTTAAGTTGAATTGAAACGATATTTCCCCCGTCTTACGACAGTCGATGTTGCAGTTGAATTCCACCCTTTTACACTTTATTTATGTTGTGATATTAATTTTCCTAAATTAATTAAATTTGTTTTAGACCTACTAGAATATGAAAATTACAGAAAACTCTTATGACTGGTAAAATTATGCTTAAATTTAAATAGGTAGGCTGGTCGGTACTTAAATTTACGTCTTACTAGAGCTGCTTAATGGGCTATTGGTGAAGGTTTGGGAAACATCCCTGAGGATGATCCGAAGACATGCCATCGCAATTTTGATATTCTGCAGAGGAAGTGGTTCCTCTACTTTAGAAATCCGATGACCTGCCGGTGAAGTCAAGTGCTTTACGATAGAAAAGTTTAACGAGGACCGATCCCGCACACCCTTGGTCCCTACGCAGGCTGAATCAAAATGGTCACCCACCTGCTTACTGACCACAACCAGTAAAGCTTGACATAGGTGTTCTACTGGGAACTGGATCTTTACGGTCCTCTGCGGGACAAATTTAATTGCAAATCCCAATACTTAAACTTCCTAGAATATCAAGCCTGTTCACATATCGCCTCCAAAGCATAACATAAGCGGAGGGATGCAACGGAAGGTTTCTAATTTTTTTTCGGATTTAAAGGCTATGCTTTAGGAAGCTAGTTATTGTTTGCATTTAGTCAATCCTTCATAAAATACCTACTTATAGTTTGTCTACGGAGAGAACCCCCCCCCGGCCACAAAATCTAAGGCCATCTGCTGGCTGCCATGGAAATAAGAATAGCGAATTTTAGGCACGGTAGCTTCTCTTCATTCTAGGGCTATCACAATAGACCGTAGAAAAAGATTCCCTTTTCTCTAGCCGACCCGAACAAAAACATGTCTTAAATAGTAATCCCACACCCTAACTTGTTACCATAGTTACCGCCACGGGTCCAGACGAATGGCTAGAGGAGTTCTCCAATTTCGATCTCCAATTCCAGAAATGAAATTGGATCGATCTCAAATTCCGGAGGTAAAATTGGAAATTGGAGATCGAATGGCGATCTCCAGTTTTTCTATTTTTATCTGTCCCGCAGTGGACTGATCGTTAAGACACGGTTCCCAGCAGATCACCGAAGTCAGGCATCACTGACTAAGGTCAGTGTGCGGGTGGGTGACCACTTGGATCAGTCTGCGTAGGGACCGAGGGTGTGCGGTATTGGTCCTCGTTAAACTGTGCTACCGTAAAGTGCTCGACTTTGCGCGCAGGTCGTCGGGCTACCGAAGCAGGGGTGCCATCCCCTCCGCAGAGGATCAAAATTGTGATGGCATGTCTTCGGATCATCCTCCGGGATGTTTCCCTGACCGTCGCCAATAGCCCATTGTGCAGCTCTAGTGCGACGCAAATTAACAACAGCAACAACAATGACTATTTTTATCTCTCTTAATCCATGAAAGCTACAAGCGTATTTATGAAGCACTATGCTCCAAAACGGATCGCCAGATTAAAAGATTACTACTGCTACTACTATTGCCGACGATGGAGTAGTTATGAATGTGTTGTAATTATTAAAAAATATTTATTTAACGAACAGTTTAATAAAGACATCTTTCTTAACTAAAACAAGTTTTGTATTATCTATTACATACATATTCGTAGTACCATATTAATATGCCTTCTTATAAAGGTAAAGAACTAGCCCTTTTTAAATATTGCAAGTCATTTCCTATTAAATGTTAATTTGTTATCCAAGTAATTAGTTTTTCTTAACATTTTAAACTTTTTAATTAATTTTCGTTAATAGTATATTTCCTATCACTATTCCGTATGTTTTAAAAGAAATATCTTACCTCGATACCGAATTTATTTTGAGTTTTAAAGCTAATCAACTGATTCTGTTGTTTACCTACTGAAGTAATAATTCGTTCATATTTAACCCATCAACTAGTATGTAAATTGTTGCTTTTTACTCTAAAATATAGAATTCAGATAATAGTAACTAGAATTTTCGATGTGGTATTCATAACAAAGGATTGCATTATATTTTTATTTGTGCTTTTATTAACTATTATTTGTAACATTTAATGATGCATAATCTCTTTGTCAGGATATTTTTTTATGAATTTCTAATTTGAAATATCTCATGAACCATTTGTCTAAATATTACTTTATTATTCATGCAATTTTAGCTTTCCTTACTAGGGCCATCTTTACTAACTTTAAAAATTCGAAAAACTAGCAGTAAAACTTTTTCATTTCTTTGAGAAGTAAATTATTTACAACTATAACTTCATTTTCTTAATTATGACATAGACATATTTCTTTGCAAAATTACCCAGGAATAAATAATTTTTATAAATTGAAATAAGTAACTTTCATAGAAGCAATGTAACTGTCAATAATTTGTTATAATCTTGTGTAATGTATTCTTTCATGAAAAAAAAGTTGGAAAAGCAATGGTTTTATTCTAATTTTTTTCTCTCATTGTTGGATAAGTTATAACTATATATTAGGGGCCGTTCAAAAAGTACGTACACAAAAATGGAGAAATTTTAAACCCCTCCCCCCCTTCGTACATTACCGTACATAAGGTCTTACTCCCCCCCTTAGAGTACGTACATTTTATTAGTCTACCCCCCTTTTTCATAAAAATTAAAATAATTATGTTTTAAATAAAATTAAATATTTACTTAAGGAGGGTGTAGGATAAAGTCAAATTTAAATTTGGTGTATGTTTATAAAGTATGTACTTTGTATAATACCTCCCCCCCTCCCCATCGTACAAAACCATACATAATAGCAAATCCCCATCCCCCCTTCCGGATGTACGTACTTTTTGAACGGCCCCTTATATGTATATTCATTACACCTAGATGTAAGTGAACAGTGTAAATTCTTAAATTACTTTTACAGCTCAGAGCTCAAACTGCAAAAAAAAAAAAAATGTTTTGTTTAAAAACCCTAGATGGAATTCAAAAGTGTGTTTTTTAAAAAAAGAAAAAATCACTTTAAATTCTAAACATTTTAAATGGCTCTTTCTTAAAGTCCCAGACATCAAAAACTGCCCATTCACAAAACTTATTTCTTATAATCATGAAAATAATGCATTATTAAACAAATAATTCAAAAACCCTTTGAACAAATCAGTCACTTGTCAGTTTTCCAACAACCAGCAATAGAGGTTTTTTTAACATTTAAATGTTTATATATTTTACATAAATGTGTATTTTTTGTAAAATTATATATTTTGTAGCAATTAGTGGTTAACTAATAATTTTCACAAAATACCAAAAACAGTATCTTGGCAGAAAAACCTGGTTCGACCCTGAGTTAATTTGGTTAATATGCTCATTTTTAAAATACATAATTGTATTTTAATATTTCATACTTCTTGGTTATATTCATTAACTGTGTTTTTCTAAATTAATATATCTTAAAAATTTACTAAAAAAAGTATTCATTTAATTTCTTTATTCGATTTTGTAAAAATAAATGCTTATTCATTATATTTATTGCTGCACTTTAAGATTATTTTTAACATTTATTAAATATATATTTCAGTTAAGGTGAAATGGGGTAAGGAGCTGTATGATGATGTGGAAGTTAACACTGATGATGATCCCATTGTTTTTAAAGCCCAGTTATTCACCATCACAGGAGTTCCACCTGATCGCCAAAAAGTTATGATAAAAGGAACCACATTGAAGGTTGTGTTATAGTTGGCTTATTAAAAATTCCTTTTTTAAATTTGATATTTAATGTGTCTTTTCAGATGATGTCTTGTGAAATTGGCAGATTATCTTATCTTACCATATTAATTCCAAAAGAAGAAAAAAATTTGTTCCATTGTATTTAATTATTGTGGCTCTTTATCATACATTAAAAAAACAAACTGTGAAGTAAGAAATATTTTAAAGAGTGATGCAGCTAAAGTATATAAAATGCACTGAAAAATATTAGAAAATTTTTTAATTGGATTTTTGTAGTGTAAAAAATATAGGTACTTTGGGATAATCCCGAATAACATATTCGTACTTTGGCATTTTCCCATGGACCATTTTCGCCAAACTCTATATTAGGTACAAAAAAATTCGACAAAAGGTAGCTTCTGCACCAATAACCACAAATTTTATCGTATTTACTTTGTAATCCTTGTACACAAGTTTTCTTTAGCATATTTAAATGAATTATGTGGCAGCAACTGCTCAAAAATAATGATTTGTTTGTTTGCGCTTTAAAAGCTATTGAGGATTTTTGGCCGCCAAAATAAATTATAATATATATAATCAAGAATAATTTAATGTGTAATTGTAAAAAATAGAGTTTTTACTTTGTCTTGATTCTTTTTATTACACTATTTTATTATGTATTTTTGCGCTTCCATTTTTTTGCCTTTATTATTTTAGTATTATTATTATTTGATAAATTTAATGTGTTTAGAATATTTATTTTAGAAAATGCTTTTTGTTATGATGGCGCCAAAGGATTTGTGCATTTTCACGAGTGTCAAGAGGATAATTCAATTGTACCAAAGTATATTCAGTTGTTGAATGTGACAACCATTGTAAAATGCTCCAGAACACATAAATATATATTCTTTATTATGTTTACTGTCTTTAACTTAAAATTTTAGTTTTTAAATTTATTAATATAACCCATAAAGTTCAACAATTTTAATTTATAATATTGGTTTTCGATAGTCATATGTTTTAAGTTGCAGCTTTTTAAAAAATTTTTAAAGGATTAATTCTTTTGATTCTAAATTTTTTGAAAAAATATATAGAATTTACATTTTTGTGTTAGGTGTATATAGGATAAAATATCAAACTCTGAATTAATAGTGTTTAAAGTTGAAAGAAAGAGTAAAAAGTGTGCCAGAAATGTTTTGTCAGTCATTTATCAATCGAAATATGTATTGCCACTTTAGTAGTACATCATCATTTAAAGCTTGTTTTTAAACAAGCTTTGAATGGGAAAAATCATATGTAATATGTCAACATTTTTGATAACCTTCCTTATTTTTTTATGAAACAAAATTTTTTATTTTTCCTAATACATTTATTAAAATTAAGTGTGTTAATTTATAGTTTTAAAATATTACAAAGTAAATTTAAGATTTTTTTAGTATTTTGTGTTAATTTTATTCTAATAAAATATTGTAAAAGTTATTTATATATTATCTATTTGCTTTTTTAAATTTTTTTCAATATTTGTGTAATTCATTCTTAACTTCATTTACATTTACTAAGATAAATTTTCTTTTAATGCAGGATGAAGTTTGGGGAACAATAAAATTAAGAGATGTAAGTATACAATTCTTACTAAAATTTCAGTGATTTCAAAGTATTCTTAAATCTTCCAGTGATTTTAAAGTATTCGTAAGTATTCTTACTAAAATTTCAGTGATTTCAAAACTATTTAGGTTTTATAGCGTTTCTGGTTTAATCACTTGCGTAAGTTTTGTAATTTTTAAATTCTTAATGATACTCCAATAGTTGAAAAATTATTAATTTTTTGAATTTTTTAATTATTTATTTGTTTATAAATCCTCAAACTCTTTTGGTTGCTTTTCCAAATGATTTGATTAATATTCCTGTTAAGTAGCTACCTTTTGAAAATATGTGAATTTTTATATGATCTTCAGAGCAATTAAATGTAGCGTACTTTTCATTTTGACTCAAGCCAATGTACTCTTTCTATTCTGTTATTGAATTTGATGATATTAAAGTTTGTTTTTCTGAAAATATGTAATGTAATTTTCTATATATTTGCCGAATATTCTTTAAAAAATATGCTGCTGCTCTAAATCATGTTTTGTTCCAAAGTGAGCTGTTTATTGACAAAATGACCCTAGTAAATATGCTAAAGTTTGTATTTATTGTATCAATATTAGTGTACTGTATAATATTAGTGTACATCTCTTACTGTCTTGCTACCACAAGAGATGTAGACACCAGAATTGTATGGTGGCACTTAAAGTAATCTTTCTTACATTACACTCATAAACATTAACACTCATAAATTTATGAGATAGTATTATTTGGTCATTAATTTTAGAATTTAATTTCTTTTATTTTTTAATAATTGATTCTTAAAAAGCTTATTAATGAAATATATTATAGGGTGCTACTGTCCTTATGATGGGTACTAAAGAAGAACTTCCTAAGGAACCTGTTGAAAAAGTTCTTTTTATGGAGGATATGTCTGATAATGAATTAGCTACTGCGGTATGTTTCTTACAAATTACATTCTTTTCACATTGTTCTACTCTGTCATTTCAATGGAATGTGTTATTTTGGAAATGCATATGGGTTATACTCCTAAAATGTGATTTTACATTTCTAAATTTTCAACTTTTCACAAAGGGTTCCAGTTTTTCTTTTTGAGAGGCATATGCATATATATATATACATTCATGTATGCATGAATATATATATATTTATACAGTCGAACCTGTTTATCTCAAATCTCACGAGAAAGGCAAAAAGTTCGAGATAAAGAGGTTTCAAATTATACAGGTACTCTAAAAAAATCAAATTTAATTAAGAAATTCTCTTAAAAGTGCTTTAATTGTTTCAAGTAGAAAAATATAGACATTTCTTTAAATTAATTATACCAAATACATCTATTTACATAACAGTTTTTTAACATTTAACTCTGAAAATAATTTTTACAAGATTTTTGACGTAGAATTTTATTTATTTCGATTATTCTTTTGAGGTTAGAAAGATCGCAATTTTCTCATAGCCAACATTTTCCTGGGATTCCAGAGTAATTTATAAGAATTCTACAGCTTTTTTTACTTTTGCATTCACTTTGGATTCATCAATATGATCTTCAGCTTCTTCCTCTTCATCTGATATTCCTTTGACATTACCTATGATTTCCACATTTGTCAATGTTCCGCATGTTGCCAGGCAGTTGTTCACTTGTAAAAATTTTCAAAATTAAGGTCAACATTAAATCCAGATTTTACTGCATTCCATTCTGGCAAATCTGGCTATGCATTTTTTGGCAAATCTGGCAATGCATTTTCAGTGTTAATATTTTCTTCTTCTTTGCTGATGTCTTCAATCTCTTATTCATCATTTTCACAGCTATTCTTAAAACCAGCTTTTAAAGCCATTTTGGATAGTTTTTAGAGAAACATTTCTCCAGGCAAAACTGTAATTCTGATAGCGTCTAACTTTTTTCATCTATGACATCTACAAGTTTGATACCAACTGTTTTTTATAGTTCACTTTAAAACTCTTAATTATCCATTGATCAATTGGTTGCAATTTTGAGGTCAAAATGAATTTCTATTCTTAGCTTTTTTATCTATGTTGAAAAGTTAACCCCTGATGGTCACTACTTATTAACCCCTCACTTACTGCCAGAATCATTGTATTCCTTTCCAGTTAAGGAAGTGCAGGGATAGTGATTGAAATTCCAAGAAAAACCCCCAACCTGTTCATCCCTACTTCCTGTGGATTCACGAAATTCATCTCTGTCTTCGAATTCTACTGATAAAAAAAGTTTTGACATTTGTGCTCTATTATTAGAAATTTGAGAAATGATGGTTTTGAAGAAAAAAATTTCGACATAAACATGGAAAATACATTGATTTTAGANTTTCAAATAATATATACAGAGTTCTTCCTAGGAATAAAAAAGGGCATTATAATACCTGAAGCGGCATCTTTTTTTCTAGATTAATGGACGAGGTTACGCGGGGAACCAGAAGATTATTCTTCTGATTCAAATGAATATGCACCAATTGATGTGTTTTGGAAAAACTATTTTGTGAAGAAAGATAATTTGGGAAATGTCAAATATCCTCTTTTAACAAAGCTTTTTAAAGTTCTTTTGTGCATACCACATAGGAATGCTGATGTTGAAAGAGGTTTTAGTGTGAACAAAAAGCTACTTGATAATAGGGCAAGTTAAAATTCGCATAGTGTTAATGGTTTGAGACAAGTTGTGTCACATGTCAACAAAATAAGTGATTTAAATATNAATTTCACATATGAATATAGGTTTTTGACATTTTCGACATTTTTGACAGTGAGGTTTTTGACGTGACGGTTTAAACCATGGTTTAAACTGTCAAAAACTGTCACATGTCAGAAACCTGCCAACCCTGGTTTGAGACAAGTTGTGTCACATGTCAACAGAATAAGTGGTTTAAATAACTTTAAAGTTAACAAAGATCTGATTAAAGTGGCTCGTGCAGCATTTAAAAATTATTCTGCTCAATTAGAGGTTGAGAAAAAAAGAAAGCGAAAGGAATGTGAAAACATTGAAACGGAGAAAAGCTGCTGNAAAAAAAAAAAAAAAAAAAAAAAAAAAAAAAAAAAAAAAAAAAAAAAAAAAAAAAAAGAGAGTGAATTGATGGCTTCTCAAGATCTCTTAGCTACAGCTGAAAAAAAATATTAAAGATGGGTTAAATAATAAAGACATGTATAACAGCAATATTTAACATCATTGGAAGATACCGAAAAGAAACTTATTTTGTTTACCTTCAAATAAATGTAAAAAATAAGATATGTTATTAATGAACAAAATTAAAAATTCTTGTTATAATTCTTTTTATTAAATATGCTCCAAATCTTTGTTTCGCTACTCCAAAATTGCTTTTTTGTTTCTCCAAAGATGCTCCAGAGCCATGTTTTGCCACTTGCACCACTGATATAAGCACTTAGAAAACAAGGAAAGAAACAGAAAAATTGGATTTTTAAAGGGAAGAAAAATTATTAAAATTAGAAAATTTAGCAACGGAAAGATATCTCATCATCAGCTCACATGATTAAATCTATGAAAATACTGCTTTCTTATATTGCATTAATAAAACTAAGCAAAATATTTGAATATTATAGTGTGTGGAGCATCATAGAGAGACTGATATGTAAATAAAATTTTATCAAGAAAAAATATCAAAAAGATTAAAAAAATAAATAAATAAAACACAAAAGGAACATAAAAAGCGAGGCAAGAGGAAAGATGTCATTTACTTATGAATAAATTGCAAAAACAATATAAAAATATTTTTATTACTACTTACTTAGTGTTAATCTCCAGATTTTCCAGGATTTCTATTAGGATCCTTAGATTTTAAAGCGCTCTTGTGTTCTTCAAACTCCATTTAGTGTCATCTATGATTAATGTGTATTTCAGGTTATTTAATTGGATATTTTCATTAAATTCTATTTTTTTCCATTTGTAGTTGGAACTGCCTCCTGGATTGACAAATCTAGGCAACACTTGCTATATGAATGCAACTATTCAGTGTCTTAAAACTGTGCCTGAGTTGAGAGAAGCCCTCAAAAAGTAATTTTTCAATAACTATACTGATTTTAACTGCATTTTAGATTTATTCTACTTTATTCTAAAGTATGAATAACTATAATTTTTTTTAATAGATAAGGTATAATATGATTAGTTTTAGGAAAAAATTATAAGATATAAATTGTTTTAGAAAACAATTATTGGTTTTCTATTCAGTGAAAAGTGTAAAAAGATACAGAAGATTAACTGCAATTTTTGTTTGCTGTAGAAAATAAATAAAAGAAAATATTTTTATTTTATTTATCTATTAATTTTCTGTTTTAGAAAAAAATAACCAAACGATCGAATTAATATGTAGCCCATTATCGTAGAAGGTTAAATTTCGAAGTCAATGGGATATAAATTCTGAAAAACAATGCTAGACCATATTAATTGATCAAGAAATAAGTTAAGTCTTTAAATCTTTTTAAAGTGGCACCTCTGCTTATGCGTGATTTAAAGGATTTAGAACGCTTTTAATTTCCTCCCTTGATTCGATGTTTATTTGCTGTTTTTAATGTGTATATCCTCTTTTACTTCAGTTTTCACAAGAATTTTGAAAATGTATATTAATGACAGAAATTATGGAAGTGCACCTTAATTTGAATCTTGTATATTTCAGTTAAAATTGATTTTTATATCTAACTTATGAAAAACTGAAATTGTATATGAATAACTGATTTAAAATATATAAGAGACAAAGTAAACAATTGACTCTCAGATTGTTGCTACATTTGATGTTTTTATTATTATTATTTAATTAGATTTAAAATGTTTGATACTTAGCAGAGTTAGTAAAGATAGGCGTAGAAGCATTTTTAAAGTATTTTATATTTTAACCATAAATTTATTAACCCATCTTATCCAGGGAATTAAATCAATAAAAATAATGATCACTAACAAGAAGCAACTGTAATCTTTAATGTATAGTTTAGTATTTATGCACCTGTTTAAATGTAAGAATGCTTTATAATTATATATCTATTAGAAGATAAGAAATTGCTACTTCGAAAAATGAATCATAGATATGTGCCTTTTAAAATTAAAATAACTAGAAATGTAATCATTGTCTCCCTTTCAGATTTACTGGAGGATTGGCATCTGGTAACACAATTGTTCCTGCTCAATCAATTACTGCTGGTAAGTAAAATTCTTAATTATTGTGAGAAATCATCTTCAGTGTTTTCATCATAGAAAAAAAATGGGTGACAATTTCTCACCCTTTCTCAAAAACAGGGTGAGATTTCAGAAAGTTAAGTGAGATTTCTAAAAACTGAAAAAATACAAATAGATTTGGAAAAAAAATCATTTCTTTTATTATAATAAATTTTTAACGTCTTCTATTTTTTAAAGCATTGAATATTTTTGCTGCATCATCATAGAAGATTTTGCCTTTACTAGGCATTTGTCCATCTTACATTAGTGCATAAAAAAATTTGAACGTCTTATATGAAAAACCATACCTACAGTAAACATGTGGTTGCAGAGAAATGTGTTCTGAAAGGGGTTCCGTGGTTCGGAGGGGTTGTGTTCTTTTGTTTGAAAAGGTTCTGAACAATACCTACTGGTAAATAGGGAAGCTAGATAACAGGGCAAGTGTTGAAAATAATGAAGATCCAGGAAGAAAAGTGAAATTGATTTTATTCTAAATGACGTAATTCGAAGCTTTTTGCAAAATGCGAGAATTTCGCGAATTTTGAAATTGATTTATAGAGTGCGCAAATTTCTCGCGGTAATCATTTTTTAATGCAAGAAAAGAAAAAAACATGCGAGATTCTCGCGTTCTCGCGCTGTAGTGAAAACACTGATCTTTTACTTTTAGTACTTTATTAAAATAAGTTTTTTCTTACTCTTCGAAGTCTAAGCTTTTGTATTAAATAAAAAGAGAAAATAATAATTTAGTCAGGCTTTATTATTTTTTAATAAATATTTGTTTTACTTAATTATTTTTTAGTTTCTGTGAATTACTTGATTATTGTAATCTCAATACTAAAATGTTTAGTACAAAATAATTGAATAAATACAGGGTTGCCGCAGGCGACTATTTGCAACTATCTTCTACCTAGGGCGAATATGGGAACTTTTTTTTCCCTGAAAAGGCTAAAAAAGCAACTATTTTTAGGAAAATATAACTATTTGGTGACTTTTCTGTGCTCCTAGCTATGTTTTGTAGCATGAATTGGGTTGACAACCTGTGGCCTGCGTGAGCTTCTGAAAACAATGAATTTTTGTTTATATACATATATGTGTGTGTGTGTATTTGAAATTCTAGTGATTAAAAGTATTTAATTTTCTGCAAATAAAATTTTTGTGATATAAAAATTTAATGCTAGAACACTAATGTTTATATGTATAAAAATCATCATATTTGCAACCAACTTGACTAAATCTATCGTGGTATATGACCATTAAATAATTTAACAAAATGATAGTTATATTGAAAATTTTTTGTTTTTATTTAGGCAGCTATTTTCATGCTTTTGGCTACTAAAAGCAAATAATTTTGTTTATTTTTTTCTATGGTAATATGGCTATTTTAATAAGAAAAAAATTAATCTTTTACTTATTGCCCAATATGTAAATTTCTTAATTATGGTTATGATTTTAGGTAATGGATACAGCTCCCAAAATTCTTATGTGCATTATTCAAATTTCAAGTTCTATCTATGTTTTTAGGCAACTTTCTTAGAGCAAAGTTTCCATTCAGGACATGTTTTGCTTTTTCAAGTACAACATAATATGACATAAGTAAAACATGCCGCCATTTCCTGATAACTTGAATTTCATAAAATCAGTAAAAGTTCAATTTTCTGTTAGTTTAATTGGTTAGCAACTTTTAAATAATAATTATTGAGTACTTAAACTAATATTTATTAACTACAGATCTCCTTTTCTGTGCTGATGTAACCACTTAAAAAACCTATTACATTTGGTGAAAAGTACATATTTTCCTTTTTTTTTTTGACAAAGAGTTCATATTGTTTAAGGGTATTTCTCTTCCTTACATCGCGTAAAAAATTGTTTTGGAATGAGGAATTATTCATATTGAAAGTTCAATAAGACATTTGTAACAATTACCAAAAATTATATGACATTATTTATAGTGAAATTAATTAATATGTTACTAAAAATATTTATATTCTATTTAATATATTAATTGCTTTAAATAGTAACTTTTATTGTAGTTTAATATCAATTAATGATGTTCAATCTATGATTTGGAAAGCATATGTCTGAAATATTATGTTCAGATTGTTTTTAATAACTGGAGCAAATCTAATGACTGTTTATATATTACAGCATTGAGAGATTTATATGATGCTATGGATGCCTGTGGGGCAGAGTATCAACCTTTAATTCTACTACAAGTATTGCACATGGCATTTCCTCGTTTTGCAGAAAAGAATGATCATGGTACATACATGCAACAGGTTAGTGTTTTGTCTAGCATTTGCAGCAGAACTTTGATTGATTGTTATTCGAGGAACCAATTGTTGTGAATGATAGATGTGGGAAAACAACTAATGAGAATCAACATAAAATGCCAAATGATGACTTTAAAAGTAATAAATAAGAAAGGGATTTGAAAATTAATACATTTACTATAGTTGTAGAAAAAAAATATCTAAAAAATTACTTACCTAATGCTTAAATACTTACTTCATAGAAGGGAAATGAAAGTTCATTATTTCTCAGTGCAAATAATGAATTTTCAGCATTTGTAATATACCTCTCACCATTACTTTCAATAACACTGACAAAAACACAGGTTTCAACACTTTTATCAATTAATACATAGGCATCAAACCTGTTGTTTGAGTTTTTTTTCCCCAAACAAGAATAAATCCTCATTTTCTTCTTCATTATTAGCATTAAAAGTTACTGTTTTTCTTCGCAGAACAAAAAATGGAAATTTTGAAAAAAAAATTTCAGTAGTATTTCCGAACGATAGATGTGGGGAATCTAATAGCTTTAAAAATGATGTTAACGGGTACTGTTAACATTATACGAGGGTTGCTATTTATATTTCTTGGCAACAGTAAGTGTTGCTAGGCGACCGCAAACGGTTTTATTTGAAAGTTTGATATTTTTAAACATAAATTCAGCTGACGATTTACCATTATAGCTTCATTTGTGTTGTTGACAGTAAATTGAAAAGTTCGTCTCTTTCAAAAAATGGAATTGAATCGTGAACATTTTCGTGCCATTATTTTTCATAACTTTTGACGTGGATTGTCAAGACTAGTGCTTCGATGAACTTAATTCTTTATTCAGCGATAAAGCGCCATCCTACAGCACTGTAAAAAATTGGTATAACAGATTTAATCGTGTTCGATCCAGGACGAATCCCGTGCAATTTTGTCCAAAATCCGTTGTTGTGCCAGAGAAGATCGATGCTGTGCATGAACCGATAAAGCAAGATCGTCATGTGACATACCGTGAGATAGAGGCGTCTTTGGACATTAGTATGACTAGCATCAATAAAATATTGCATGAACATTTGAGCGTAAAATTTTTTTTTTCGCATTGGATCCCGCATAATCTGACAAACGCTCAAAAAAAGGCTCTCGTGTCGATTGGTGCAAGGAAATGTTGGAAAAATACGTTCAAGGTACATCAAAGGCCGTGTATAACAGTGTGCCGTGTGCAACAGTGGCGTTAGACCAACGCAGGACGGTCAATTCTGAATGGTACACGACCATTTGTTTGCCAGAAGTCATCGGAGAAATTAAAAAAAAGCAGAAGAACAGGCGAATCATTCTTCATCATGACAATGCGAGCTCTCACACATCGACTCAAACAAAGGCATTTCTGACGGAGCGAAAGATCGAACTGATGGGTCATCCGCCGTACAGCCCTGATTTGGCACCCAATGACTTCTTCTTATTCCCACACATCAAAAATAAATTACGTGGACAACGATTTTCGACCCCCGAAGAAGCGGTTGATGCATTCAAAACGCATGTTTTGGAGTTACCTCAATCGGACTGGAAAAAGTGCTTTGAAAATTGGTTCAAACGCATGCAAAAATGTATTGATCATCATGGAGAATATTT